>NC_090923.1:217960339-218331483 GCF_040938575.1 Ambystoma mexicanum | reverse complement strand
CCAAGTCACCAGGGGCAGCCCCCACCAGGCCCCCACTCATGTCCCCTATCACCCCAACCCCCCCAGTCACCAGGGGCACCCTCCACCAGGCCCCCACTCATGTCTCCCACCACCCCCACCCCCCCAGTCACCAGGGGCAGCCTCCACCAGGCCCCCACTCATGTCCCATATCACCCCCACCCCCCAGTCACCAGGGGCAGCCTCCACCAGGCCCCCACCCATGTCTCCCACCACCCCCACCCCCCAGCAGTGCAGGGGCAGCCCCCACCAGGCCCCCACTCATGTCCCCTATCACCCCCACCCCCCAGTCACCAGGGGCACCCTCCACCAGGCCCCCACTCATGTCTCCCACCACCCCCACCCCCCCAGTCACCAGGGGCAGCCTCCACCAGGCCCCCACTCATGTCTCCCACCATCCCCACCCCCCCAGTCACCAGGGGCAGCCCCCACCAGGCCCCCACTCATGTCCCCTATCACCCCCACCCCCCCAGTCACCAGGGGCATCCCCCACCAGGCCCCCACTCATGTCCCCTATCACCCCCACCCCCCAGTCACCAGGGGCAGCCCCCACCAGGCCCCCACTCATGTCCCCTATCACCCCCACCCCCCCAGTCACCAGGGGCACCCTCCACCAGGCCCCCACTCATGTCCCCTATCACCCCCACCCCCCCAGTCACCAGGGGCAGCCTCCACCAGGCCCCCACCCATGTCTCCCACCACCCCCACCCCCCAGCAGTGCAGGGGCAGCCCCCACCAGGCCCCCACTCATGTCCCCTATCACCCCCACCCCCCCAGTCACCAGGGGCAGCCCCCACCAGGCCCCCACTCATGTCCCCTATCACCCCCACCCCCCCAGTCACCAGGGGCAGCCCCCACCAGGCCCCCACTCATGTCCCCTATCACCCCCACCCCCCAGTCACCAGGGGCACCCTCCACCAGGCCCCCACTCATGTCCCCAATCACCCCCACCCCCTCAGTCACCAGGGGCAGCCTCCACCAGGCCCCCACCCATGTCTCCCACCACCCCCACCCCCCAGCAGTGCAGGGGCAGCCCCCACCAGGCCCCCACTCATGTCCCCTATCACCCCCACCCCCCAGTCACCAGGGGCACCCTCCACCAGGCCCCCACTCATGTCTCCCACCACCCCCACCCCCCCAGTCACCAGGTGCAGCCTCCACCAGGCCCCCACTCATGTCTCCCACCACCCCCACCCCCCCAGTCACCAGGGGCAGCCCCCACCAGGCCCCCACTCATGTCCCCTATCACCCCCACCCCCCCAGTCACCAGGGGCACCCTCCACCAGGCCCCCACTCATGTCTCCCACCACCCCCACCCCCCAGCAGTGCAGGGGCAGCCTCCACCAGGCCCCCACCCATGTCTCCCACCACCCCCACCCCCAGCAATGCAGGGGCAGCCTCCACCAGGCCCCCACCCATGTCTCCCACCACCCCCACCCCCCAGCAGTGCAGGGGCAGCCTCCACCAGGCCCCCACCCATGTCTCCCACCACCCCCACCCCCAGCAGTGCAGGGGCAGCCTCCACCAGGCCCCCACCCATGTCTCCCACCACCCCCAGCCCCCAGCAGTGCAGGGGCAGCAGGCAGTCAGGCAGCAGCAGATGGGAGCGTGCTCGGGCTCTGGGGGGCAGTTGTTCGGCCTTCCGGGAAGGAGCGTGGTATTCCGTGTGCGTACGCGTGGCCAGCTTGGTACGGAGTGATTTTGCACGTGAAAATCCTGCACGTCAGCGTGAAAACTGAGGAAAGGCCCAAAGTGCGTAAGCGCGTCTGTCACGTGACCCGCACAGGTGTTTCCCACACAGCACGTGATGACAGAGCACACGTGGAAAGACTGCACGTCAGACTGTAATCGCGTGTGATTGGTGGAAATGGCCCTACACGCAGAAGTGACAAAGCATTTGATTGGTGGAAATGGCCCTACACGCAGAAGTGACAAAGCGTGTAATTGGTGGAAATGGCCCTACACGCAGAAGTGACAAAGCATGTAATAGGTGGAAATGGCCCTAGCGCGTACACGCCGCGTAAGTGACGCTGGACGTGTGGGCCTGTATAAAAGGTACGTGTAGAACACGTTTTCCTTGTACGTGCTTTTCGTGGAGAGCGAGTGGGTGAATTCTGTACTTCTTGTCGTTTCACACGCGATTTACTTCATGGCGTTTCAAGTTCGTATTCCCTGTTACCTCTGACAGCTTTTTCTCTTTTTTCTCTTTTACTGGTTTACCTGGGCCTGTTCCCTCAAACAGTGTTCCCTTCTACTGTTGTCCTGTCTCCTCAGACAGCGTACAAATCTTCTTTTGGCGGGGGTGTTGCCAACCAAACGTGCTCCTTTTACACGCTCGTTTACCAGGCAGACGGTGAGTCACGCACGTATCTAACATCTGTGCTTGCCCCGTGTGTAGCCTACCCCTTCAGAGGTCATTCTAGGCTGCGTGTGACCGCGCATACATTCATTCTTGTGTTACTGGGTGCCAGAGCATAGTGCAGGTTTTTCTTTCTGCACACGTGGTCTAGGAGTGGTTGCGTGCACGTCATCTCCCTTTTTTGGGCCTCCTGTGCGTTGCGTGACCCGTCATCTTTCCCCATGGGTTACATTCAGCCTTGCTAGAGCACTAGGGTACAATTACCATCTGGTACCCAACCCCTTTGACCCCCAATTGCCCAGGACAATAGTCTACATCCACTCCCATACGCACATTAACATCAGTGCCATGGCTGGGAGGCGAGGATTCCGTAAGGGTGGCAAAGGTGGAAGAGCCACAAGTGGTGGCCGTGGTGGATCCGGTAGGGGACGTGGTCGTAACTTGCAGGGGGAGCCTGTCCCCCCATGTGTGGAGGACCAGTCACGGGCACCCATAATCCCTCCCCTCCCCCCCTCCCATTGAGGCTGATGTGGCTGACACCATCCATGCTCAGCCCTTGTTGGACCAGCCCATTGTGGCACCAGACCTGGCTGACTCCATGGCTGACTTCCAGGTCAGCAGGGCTACGACACGTGCGCTGGTGCACGTTGATGCCATCATGCCACATGGATCTGGGGCAGCAAGGTAATCTGCTGCACCAAGGAGGCAGGGCGGAGAGGCTGCAGGGGCAGCTGCGGCTCCATCCACCCCAGCCCTCACACACCCAGCCAGGACAGTGTCGGTCCTAGTCCATGCTGCTGACATTCCCCCTGACACCATCACACTAGAGCCAATGCCTGCACCAACTCCCATGCTGAGTGTGCAATCCCACACTCCTGATACAGAGTCCACCAGGGCTCCTGCCCCTAGTGTCCAGAGCGGCGCAGGACACTCAGGATCACCACCACCTTCCAAGCGGAAGAGGAAGAGTGCTCGTCCGGCACAGGCTGATGCCCCAGACACGGCTACACAGTCCGGCCCGTCCAGGAAGCCCAGCTTCACGGATGACGAACTGAATGCACTTGTCGAGTATGTGTCCGGACATGACAACGAGATGGTCATTGTTGCAGGATCCAAGACCACACCTGCACAACGCCAGGCACACTGGCAGACCGTTGCGGACATCGTAAGTGCCCTTGGAATCGTGAGGCGCACAGCCAATGATTGCTATAAGCGCTGGAATGACCTAAAGCGCAGGGCAAAGAGTAAGCTGGCCTCAAGTCATGCCGCAACTCTAGTGACTGGAGGTGGGTCTCCAGTAGTAGACATGGAACTCACTCCACATGAGTCAGTCGCTGGGACCTACGTCACGGAGGAACAGATCCAAGGCGTGGGAGATCTGGCTGATTACGAGGCATTGTCCGGTGAGTGCACATGCATGTGTGTGTCATCCATGTGCATGGTGTGTGTGTGAGGGCTTCTGTTTGTGTGCCAGGTGAGAGTGTGTGCACCTGAGTCGTATGGGTCAGCCATGTGCTTCATGCAATCCTTCCTGCGCAGCTGCATTTGGCCATAGCAGTATCCCTTCTGCCAACAGTAGACATCTAACCCAACTGCACGCCAGTTGCCCTTGAAGTGTCACCTTGCCACAACATATTTGCTTATTTTTCACTGTTCATTCAGTCAGTTTGTTTGCATTCCACCACTTTCACTAGGCATGTCGCTGTCCACTAGTCACATGTCTGACATGGGTATGGTAACGTGGAGTGACTTTGTTACCTGGATATCATTTGTACACACATGTCCCTGTGCAATTGGACCATTTCAGACTGGCAGCTCCAGGTGAAAAATCTGACCTGTTAGAATTAGAAAAGCAATTACATGCGGGAACTGGACTGAATGAATAGGTGCTGTCCTCCTCTCCATCTTCACTCAATAGCAATGGTACATGCCATCTGTGTGATGGCATGTGTGTTTCACCTGGCAATCACAGGCCAATGTGTGATGCCACTGCCAGGCAGCATGCAGAAAATGTGTTCATCTTCCATCTTGGTGTCATCAGTGTGTGCCATTTGCCTGCACTTCATACGCAGTGAGGGTGCATGCATGGGAGGGTTTTAGTCATGTGGGACATGTGTCAATCAAGTACTGGTTCTCTTGCTTCTCAGCCCTCATTGTGTGCCATGGTGCTAATGCCTTTTTCCATTTCTTTGTTTTCATGTCTTTGCAGGGGAAGACGCACCTGATACTGCTGGGGTTGTGGAGATGGTGCAGACCCAGGAGGGGTCCGAGGGCCGACCAACCACCAGTGAGGGACGTGGTGTGGTGGTGGGGGAGAACCCACAAGTGCTGCAGGTCGTGCTCTCAAGGGGTGTCTCTGGCTGCACCTCCCCCAAGCTGTACTCAGGTGTTGATTCGGATGAGACCTACGTGCCGTCGCAGGTGAGTGTTCCAGGGAGGGATTCTGTTCTGTCTCACCCACCTGCACCAGGGTCAGAACCCTCCATGGGGATGTCAGTGTTGGCAGCTACGCCTTCGGTGGTTACGGATGCAGGGTCACACTCCGCGACATCTGATCCTGTTCCTGGGCCAGCAGATCAGAGGGGGAATGCAGTCCTGCAGCCTCAGGCAGTGCCGGCACAGCAAGGCGCAGTTCGCCTTGCCCCAGACAGGTGTGGTGCCCGCCGACGTGGTGGCCGTACGCCACCCGGCAATACCGCATGGGAGCAATCCATTTACGGTATGGCAACCCAACAGGCTGCATCATCCGAGATGATGGCTCAGGCCATGGATAGGGTGGCCACTTCCATTGTCCCCCCAGAAAGGCTGATGGAGCGACTAGAGCAGGCAACCGACTCCATCTGCCAGTCACACAGGGAGGACATGTTGGGGTCCAACAGGGACAGGCGGGCGGCACTGGCGACTCTGCAGGAGGCCATCTCCATTGAGTCCCAGGGCCACAGGGAAGCCCTGAGGCAGGAGCTCCTTCACCTCAGGACGACTCTTGTTGAGCTTGAGGCTTCAACACACCAAAGGACAGAACAGCAGCTGGAGCGTCTCACCCGTACGCTCTCAGCTGAGATGCAGGCAACGAGGGCGGAGGTCCGGGCATCCCGTGAGTTGTTGCATGGGGACCTCCGCACACTCATCCTCCAGAACCAGACCTACCACACCCGCATGCTTGCAGCCATGGAGGAGCAGACTAGGGCCTTGCGTGGGCTGCCTCCCATAGTGCAACCACCTCCGGATGCAGCTGCACAGGGTGATAATAGCGACAGCAGTGATACTCCCACAATAGGGTAGCCGTGTGGGCCATGAGCCCATGGAGGTGTTTTATCTTCCCAGGATCCACGCAGGTGGGTTCTGGTGTGCATCCTGTCCTCGGACCTCCTGGGTGGCCTCCCCAACCCCCCTGGGCCCATCAATGGCCATATTTGATTGTTTCTTATTTTTATTTTTATTTTGATTTCTTTTATTCCCAATTTTTTTGGGACGAGCTGTTGGCTTCCGTGATTCCTGTGGGCATACGCTGCATTGTGGCTGGGCACATGCAGGCTTGCAATGTATTTGGTTCAGATGCTTGGGTTTGAGTCACACACACCCCTCCTGCTTCCCGTTTCCATGGGCTTGCAAAGGGTGTGCCGAAGTGACAGTGAATTACACAGTGACGTTGGACTCCCATGAGCTGTGTGGGCAGTCTGTAGTCAATACTGTGTATACATTCCTAGTGCATATTGCTGTTGTGTTGTACACTGCATGTTGCATTGATGTGTAACTCTTCTTCTGTGTCTACCTCCCAATTTGCAGGTCCCTTCCTCATGTCCACACAAGGACCTCTAGTCTGGAGATGGGGTCCATGTTGGCAGCAGTGCACCTACAACTCTACATGGCGCCAACACTGCACAGTTGGTAGTGGTGGGAGTGCAGGCATTTCCAGGTGGTGAGACTACTAATATGTAACATTTGTGATGTCATGTTAATGGTAGTACGTGCTCAAGTATGTTGTTGGTCCGGCATTGCTGTGAGCATTTCAGGTGTTGCAGGTTTCTAATAGGGACACTGTACATAGTGAGACTGATGTCATGTTGTGGGGATTACTTTGTTTACCTGCAATTAGCATGACATGGCACGGTGTGTAGTGTGGCGGTGCTGGGGTTGGGTTGGCTGACATGGCACTGTCCTCTTGTTGCATTTTGCAAGTGGGTATTCATTTTAGCTGCTTCAATGTGTAACTTCACAAAACTGCATTGGCGGTGTCTGTGTGGGTAGGGATGCACACATTGTGACACTTCCAGGTGAACAATCTCAGGCTGATATGGTATTCACGGTTCATTCTCCAGACATTCAGGATCAGTGTCAGGTTGAGTCATCATTGATTGTCAGATGGAATGTGCCAGGGCAGTGTGCACTCCACAGGGGTGTGATTTCTATGTGAAGTAATTAGCCACTAGCTGTGTGCGGGCTGCCTCCCCCGTGCCCTTTCCCCTCCCATGCGCAGCGGCTGTGCATGTGGTTGGGGATGTGGGGCCACCACCATGTCCATGGCCAGGCCCCGGCGTGTTGCAACGTTGTGCAGGACACATGCTGCCACTATGATCCTGCACACTACTGGGGGAGCGTATATCTTTCCCCATGGGTTACATTCAGCCTTGCTAGAGCACTAGGGTACAATTACCATCTGGTACCCAACCCCTTTGACCCCCAATTGCCCAGGACAATAGTCTACATCCACTCCCATACGCACATTAACATCAGTGCCATGGCTGGGAGGCGAGGATTCCGTAAGGGTGGCAAAGGTGGAAGAGCCACAAGTGGTGGCCGTGGTGGATCCGGTAGGGGACGTGGTCGTAACTTGCAGGGGGAGCCTGTCCCCCCATGTGTGGAGGACCAGTCACGGGCACCCATAATCCCTCCCCTCCCCCCCTCCCATTGAGGCTGATGTGGCTGACACCATCCATGCTCAGCCCTTGTTGGACCAGCCCATTGTGGCACCAGACCTGGCTGACTCCATGGCTGACTTCCAGGTCAGCAGGGCTACGACACGTGCGCTGGTGCACGTTGATGCCATCATGCCACATGGATCTGGGGCAGCAAGGTAATCTGCTGCACCAAGGAGGCAGGGCGGAGAGGCTGCAGGGGCAGCTGCGGCTCCATCCACCCCAGCCCTCACACACCCAGCCAGGACAGTGTCGGTCCTAGTCCATGCTGCTGACATTCCCCCTGACACCATCACACTAGAGCCAATGCCTGCACCAACTCCCATGCTGAGTGTGCAATCCCACACTCCTGATACAGAGTCCACCAGGGCTCCTGCCCCTAGTGTCCAGAGCGGCGCAGGACACTCAGGATCACCACCACCTTCCAAGCGGAAGAGGAAGAGTGCTCGTCCAGCACAGGCTGATGCCCCAGACACGGCTACACAGTCCGGCCCGTCCAGGAAGCCCAGCTTCACGGATGACGAACTGAATGCACTTGTCGAGTATGTGTCCGGACATGACAACGAGATGGTCATTGTTGCAGGATCCAAGACCACACCTGCACAACGCCAGGCACACTGGCAGACCGTTGCGGACATCGTAAGTGCCCTTGGAATCGTGAGGCGCACAGCCAATGATTGCTATAAGCGCTGGAATGACCTAAAGCGCAGGGCAAAGAGTAAGCTGGCC
Source organism: Ambystoma mexicanum (assembly GCF_040938575.1). Taxonomy (NCBI): domain Eukaryota; kingdom Metazoa; phylum Chordata; class Amphibia; order Caudata; family Ambystomatidae; genus Ambystoma; species Ambystoma mexicanum. Next base: position 218,323,461 of record NC_090923.1, on the reverse strand, counting down.
TCAAGTCATGCCGCAACTCTAGTGACTGGAGGTGGGTCTCCAGTAGTAGACATGGAACTCACTCCACATGAGTCAGTCGCTGGGACCTACGTCACGGAGGAACAGATCCAAGGCGTGGGAGATCTGGCTGATTACGAGGCATTGTCCGGTGAGTGCACATGCATGTGTGTGTCATCCATGTGCATGGTGTGTGTGTGAGGGCTTCTGTTTGTGTGCCAGGTGAGAGTGTGTGCACCTGAGTCGTATGGGTCAGCCATGTGCTTCATGCAATCCTTCCTGCGCAGCTGCATTTGGCCATAGCAGTATCCCTTCTGCCAACAGTAGACATCTAACCCAACTGCACGCCAGTTGCCCTTGAAGTGTCACCTTGCCACAACATATTTGCTTATTTTTCACTGTTCATTCAGTCAGTTTGTTTGCATTCCACCACTTTCACTAGGCATGTCGCTGTCCACTAGTCACATGTCTGACATGGGTATGGTAACGTGGAGTGACTTTGTTACCTGGATATCATTTGTACACACATGTCCCTGTGCAATTGGACCATTTCAGACTGGCAGCTCCAGGTGAAAAATCTGACCTGTTAGAATTAGAAAAGCAATTACATGCGGGAACTGGACTGAATGAATAGGTGCTGTCCTCCTCTCCATCTTCACTCAATAGCAATGGTACATGCCATCTGTGTGATGGCATGTGTGTTTCACCTGGCAATCACAGGCCAATGTGTGATGCCACTGCCAGGCAGCATGCAGAAAATGTGTTCATCTTCCATCTTGGTGTCATCAGTGTGTGCCATTTGCCTGCACTTCATACGCAGTGAGGGTGCATGCATGGGAGGGTTTTAGTCATGTGGGACATGTGTCAATCAAGTACTGGTTCTCTTGCTTCTCAGCCCTCATTGTGTGCCATGGTGCTAATGCCTTTTTCCATTTCTTTGTTTTCATGTCTTTGCAGGGGAAGACGCACCTGATACTGCTGGGGTTGTGGAGATGGTGCAGACCCAGGAGGGGTCCGAGGGCCGACCAACCACCAGTGAGGGACGTGGTGTGGTGGTGGGGGAGAACCCACAAGTGCTGCAGGTCGTGCTCTCAAGGGGTGTCTCTGGCTGCACCTCCCCCAAGCTGTACTCAGGTGTTGATTCGGATGAGACCTACGTGCCGTCGCAGGTGAGTGTTCCAGGGAGGGATTCTGTTCTGTCTCACCCACCTGCACCAGGGTCAGAACCCTCCATGGGGATGTCAGTGTTGGCAGCTACGCCTTCGGTGGTTACGGATGCAGGGTCACACTCCGCGACATCTGATCCTGTTCCTGGGCCAGCAGATCAGAGGGGGAATGCAGTCCTGCAGCCTCAGGCAGTGCCGGCACAGCAAGGCGCAGTTCGCCTTGCCCCAGACAGGTGTGGTGCCCGCCGACGTGGTGGCCGTACGCCACCCGGCAATACCGCATGGGAGCAATCCATTTACGGTATGGCAACCCAACAGGCTGCATCATCCGAGATGATGGCTCAGGCCATGGATAGGGTGGCCACTTCCATTGTCCCCCCAGAAAGGCTGATGGAGCGACTAGAGCAGGCAACCGACTCCATCTGCCAGTCACACAGGGAGGACATGTTGGGGTCCAACAGGGACAGGCGGGCGGCACTGGCGACTCTGCAGGAGGCCATCTCCATTGAGTCCCAGGGCCACAGGGAAGCCCTGAGGCAGGAGCTCCTTCACCTCAGGACGACTCTTGTTGAGCTTGAGGCTTCAACACACCAAAGGACAGAACAGCAGCTGGAGCGTCTCACCCGTACGCTCTCAGCTGAGATGCAGGCAACGAGGGCGGAGGTCCGGGCATCCCGTGAGTTGTTGCATGGGGACCTCCGCACACTCATCCTCCAGAACCAGACCTACCACACCCGCATGCTTGCAGCCATGGAGGAGCAGACTAGGGCCTTGCGTGGGCTGCCTCCCATAGTGCAACCACCTCCGGATGCAGCTGCACAGGGTGATAATAGCGACAGCAGTGATACTCCCACAATAGGGTAGCCGTGTGGGCCATGAGCCCATGGAGGTGTTTTATCTTCCCAGGATCCACGCAGGTGGGTTCTGGTGTGCATCCTGTCCTCGGACCTCCTGGGTGGCCTCCCCAACCCCCCTGGGCCCATCAATGGCCATATTTGATTGTTTCTTATTTTTATTTTTATTTTGATTTCTTTTATTCCCAATTTTTTTGGGACGAGCTGTTGGCTTCCGTGATTCCTGTGGGCATACGCTGCATTGTGGCTGGGCACATGCAGGCTTGCAATGTATTTGGTTCAGATGCTTGGGTTTGAGTCACACACACCCCTCCTGCTTCCCGTTTCCATGGGCTTGCAAAGGGTGTGCCGAAGTGACAGTGAATTACACAGTGACGTTGGACTCCCATGAGCTGTGTGGGCAGTCTGTAGTCAATACTGTGTATACATTCCTAGTGCATATTGCTGTTGTGTTGTACACTGCATGTTGCATTGATGTGTAACTCTTCTTCTGTGTCTACCTCCCAATTTGCAGGTCCCTTCCTCATGTCCACACAAGGACCTCTAGTCTGGAGATGGGGTCCATGTTGGCAGCAGTGCACCTACAACTCTACATGGCGCCAACACTGCACAGTTGGTAGTGGTGGGAGTGCAGGCATTTCCAGGTGGTGAGACTACTAATATGTAACATTTGTGATGTCATGTTAATGGTAGTACGTGCTCAAGTATGTTGTTGGTCCGGCATTGCTGTGAGCATTTCAGGTGTTGCAGGTTTCTAATAGGGACACTGTACATAGTGAGACTGATGTCATGTTGTGGGGATTACTTTGTTTACCTGCAATTAGCATGACATGGCACGGTGTGTAGTGTGGCGGTGCTGGGGTTGGGTTGGCTGACATGGCACTGTCCTCTTGTTGCATTTTGCAAGTGGGTATTCATTTTAGCTGCTTCAATGTGTAACTTCACAAAACTGCATTGGCGGTGTCTGTGTGGGTAGGGATGCACACATTGTGACACTTCCAGGTGAACAATCTCAGGCTGATATGGTATTCACGGTTCATTCTCCAGACATTCAGGATCAGTGTCAGGTTGAGTCATCATTGATTGTCAGATGGAATGTGCCAGGGCAGTGTGCACTCCACAGGGGTGTGATTTCTATGTGAAGTAATTAGCCACTAGCTGTGTGCGGGCTGCCTCCCCCGTGCCCTTTCCCCTCCCATGCGCAGCGGCTGTGCATGTGGTTGGGGATGTGGGGCCACCACCATGTCCACGGCCAGGCCCCGGCGTGTTGCAACGTTGTGCAGGACACATGCTGCCACTATGATCCTGCACACTACTGGGGGAGCGTATAACAGCTGCCCGCCAGAACGGTCAAGGGAGCGAAAGCGTGACTTTAGCACTCCAAATGTGCGCTCCACTATGCCCCTGGTTGTAATGTGGGCTGTGTTATATCTTACCTGGGGTGGCGTGGTGGGGTTCCGAATTGGCGTCATCATGTGGGGGCTGAGAGGGTAGGCACTGTCCCCTGTGGAGGTGGTGATTGGTATCATTGGTGGGGTTGTGACCTTGCTCAGTATCCAACATGCATGCATGTGCAGTGGCATACATACTCACCAAGCAGCCATGTATCGCCATGCCACCCAGCTTCTAGGTCCCGGCTTAGGGTGGACATTCGGTAAATGAAGCTGTCGTGGGTGGAGCCGGGATAGTTGGCATATACTGAGGTGATGATTCCCTTGGCATTACATGCTACCTGCACGTTGATGGAATGCCAGTGCTTGCGGTTCCTATAGAGGGGGGACGTAGAGCCACATGGGTGCAGTGGATGGCACCTAGCACCTAGCACTTTGGGGAATCGTGCCACAGCGTAAAAATCCAGGGCGGCAGCATGCCTTTCTGCAGGTGTTCTGGGCAGGTATATGTGCCTGCGGACTGATGGGCGTGCAGTGATGATGTTCAAGACCTGGTGTAGGCAGCGTGACTGGGTGGCCTGTGACACCCCACCCACTATGGCACTTGTCCGCTGAAATGATCCAGTGGCTAAGAAGTGCAGTACATTGAGGACCTTCTCCAGGGGGCTGAGTACTTGGGAGCACAGGGTGGGTGATGTGAGGTCATCCTCCCACTCACTCACCATGTCCAGTATAATGTGTGGTGGAAACCTGTACCTCCCATACACCTGGTCATCAGGCATCCCGAAAAGGCTGGTTCTGGGTGTGAATATTCTGGCCCTGACTATCCTCCTCCTCCTCCTTTGGTAGCCCACTGCCACTGCTGCTAGGAACGGTATGTTCATCCTGGCGTCTGAGCTTGTTATTGTTAAAGTCCGAAAATTTATGCTTTGCGCGTGTTCTAGGCGAGCGTGTGACCCGCGCACCCCTGGAATCCAGTTCCCAGTCCAATAGCGTGTGGAAATTCACACGCACCACGGGATACAGCGTGTGACCCGCGCACCCCTGGAATCCAGTTCCCAGTCCAATAGCGTGTGGAAATTCACACGCACCACGGGATACAGGTTCGCTGACGTACTTGCGTGTGTAAGTGCCCGCGCACCCATTAAATACACGTACATAGGCCAATCGCGTGTACGCGCACTTTTGTCCAATTACACGCGATGACACTCTGACGTGCAGTATTTCCACGTGTGCCCCGTCATCACGTGCTGAGTGGGGAACACCCGTGCGGGTCACGTCACAGACGCGCTTACGCGCTGAGGGACTCTGGTCCAATAGAATCGCGTATGCGTGCTGACGCGCTTACGCGCTAAGGGCCTTTCCTCGGATTTCACGCTGACGTGCAGGATTTTCACGTGCCAAATAACTCCGTATCAAGCTGGCCACGCGAAAACACACGGAAGACCACGCTCCTGCTCAGAAGGCCGAGTTACTGCCCCCCAGTGCCCCGAGCAGCCTCCCACGTGCCATCTGCTGCTGCCTGCCTGCCTGCCTGCCTGCTGCCACCGTGCCCTGCCATTTGGTGCCTGCACATCAGCCATCTGCAGGGGTCCAGTTGCTGTGTCCACCCCTGCTGGAACTGAAGACTCCCGACTGGGATTACATCGCTCCACAGCCCAGCCCCAGGACCCAGTTGCCCACCCACACCTGCCTCTGGGGTTGCCATGTCGGGCACTTCCACATCTGGCACCAGTGGCAACCCCAGGCCAGAGGGGCAGAGGGGCACCAACTTCACTGCCACCGAAGTTGGTGTCCTGGTGGAGCATGTCCTGGGGCAGTATGATGCCCTCTTTGGATCGTCCCGCGCCAGCAAGGAAGGACGGCAGAGGATCTGGGCCGACTGTGTGGTTGCCATCAACGCGGAGGGGGTGGCAACCCGTGACGTCCTGAAGATCAAGAAGCGCTGGGAGGACTTGAGGTCCAGGACCCTTGTGAAGGCCCGGCGCCTCGTGGAGGGGGGCCGGGGCCGCATGAGTTCCATCCAGATGAGGGTCCTGGAACGCGTACGCCCAGCGCTCCACGCCCAGATCCTTGAGAGGGAGGCCCGTCTGGAGTTGAGCGGTAAGTGTCCAAGCATTACTGTGTGAGACAGGGCATGTTGCGGTGTGCTGGTTCTATGATACTTGCCTGTATGTGTGCCATAGGCCATGTATGCATGTATGTTTGCAGGGACATCATGGTAATGCATGTGCGACCAGTGATGTGTGACCCACATGGTTGTTGCATGTGTTCAAATGCCGCATGGGGAGCCCTATGCAGATTTTGAACATGAGAGCATGCCAGTCTCTGTACCTGGACATGGGTGGGGGTGAGGGATGGGTGCTGATGCCAGGTACATATATGGTAGCCATGTCTGTGTGCCTGACCTGCGTGTCTGTGACTTGTGCATGCCATGGATGCATGACACATGTGTGTGACAATGCACAGATTCAGTGAAGCAGCCAAATTACCCTTGTATCCGCTGTGTTTGGTGTGTTTGGGGCCAGATGGATGTGACTGAGGTGAAGTGTGTGCATGTGATAGGCATGAGCCATGATGCATGTGAGTTACATATCATTGAATGTTTCAAGAGTCCATTGGACATGCATGGAAATGTCCATGGCATGCACCATGCCTGTTACTGTGTGTGTTTTGCCTGGACTGACCCATGTGTTGTGGAGGGACATGATGGAAGTGTACTTTGACAGTGGTGCTCATCTGCTATTGCTTCCTGTCTAGGGGACCATTGTACAGTGCCCTGATGCTTGTGTTCTTTGTCTCCCTCTACGCAGCGGCTAGTGAAGAAGAGGGCGGAGACGGCGCTGTGGAGCAAGGCGGCGGGGATGCCCCCACGGCTGCAGCGGAAGGGGTGGGTGAGCCCCCACAGGGGCCTGCTACGGTGGGAGACGGTGAGGAGCCATCCAGGTTGGTGGTTTGCACAGAGGAGGAGGTGGCCGCCACTGGGGCACACATGGGGCCTGGTGGGGGCATCCCTGCTGGTGCAAGTGGTGCAGTCCAGGGCCAGGGGCAGGAGGCAGCACAGGTCACCGTGGAGGGGCCTGTGCATGTCACTGTCGCTGACCCTGTGAGTGCACCACCATGCACCAGCAGGGATGCCCCGTCCCAGGCCCGTCCGCAGGTAGAGGGGATGTCCATGTCACCTGACTCCCCTCCACCTGCGGACGTGGGAACCCCTGGCCGTGCGGAGAAGGTCCTGATTGGGGTCGCGATGCGCACGGCTGTGATTCGTGATGCCGTGCGTGCTTCCCGGGAGGAGCACGCACGTCATCACGAAGTGCACCGTGCCGACGTGGCCCAATTGGGATCGGCCATGTTCGGGGGTTTCCTGCATGTGTTGGCCAATGTGGCGGCCCTCTCCTCCTCTGTGCAGGCTATCCACCAGTCGTTCTCCGTGCCGTCTTCCAGCCCAGATGCCACCAGGGCCCCCTGTGGACCTGCCCCGACCAATGCAGCCAGCTCGGTGGGGATCCCATCCCTGCCACAGTTGGGAGTCGGAGGTCCAGCAGGGGTGGACAACACAGCAACTGGACCCCAGCAGGTGGAAGATGTGACAGCATCATCAGGCAGGGCACGTGCACGACGGCATCGGTGGTTTCCATCAGCCTGTATGCCGTCGTGCTGGCAGAGGCCGTGGCGTCGGAGGCAGCAGCAGGCTCGACGTGGGAGGCATCATGGCTCGGGGCCTTCAAGATCAGAGGGGCAGGCATCGGCCGGAGGGCAGGGCAACCCTGGGATGGTGGTGTCTTCCGTGTGGGAGCAGTTGGTCCAGCGGATAGGTGCGGAGCGGCAGCGGGCGGAAGAGGAGCGGCTCACCATGGTCAGGGCGGAGTTCTCCATGCGTCGGGCGTTGAGGCGGGCTGAGTGCCTCGAGGAAGCTCGCAGGGAGTTTGAGCTGGACATGGGGTTATCCCTGCGAGACCTCGGGGCCAGGACAGAGTCCCGCCTCCAGGACATCGACATGGAGTTCGATGATGCCCTGGCCAGCAACATCACCGAGTGAGCCGCAGGACTTGCCCGCTGCCTTTGTATATAGTTATTTAGTTATTTAGTGTTAGGTTTCCTTTATTAATTTTTTTTTTTTGGACCGCTCGGACAATGGGCACTTTTTTGTATATATTATTTTCATTAGGTAGTAGTAGGTTTCATTTATGGTGTTGGGCTCATGGACCCTGGAATTTTCGTGTATATAGTTTGCTTTTTGAAGAAATTTTTTTTTTATTTATTATTGTGTTCACCATGAGGAAATGGTTTTTCATTATTTTACTTCCACATGATTTTGCTTTGGACAACATTTGTTTTTGGATTACTTTGTTTATTTTATTTTTACATTTGTTCTCGGACATGGACCATTTATTTTGTTATCGCCATTGTTGTATGTTTGATTTTTTTACTTATTTTTCATCTTTAATACATGTTCTTTTTAACTTTCACTTGTGGTATTTTCTCATTGGTTTCATACATGTCATGATATGGGTTTTGACATTGACTTGCACCCATTGTGTATGTGTGTGTGACGGACATGTGTTCATTTACAGACTTGCCATTGGGGTTGTATCATGTAATTGCATTCACTATGTGGGTGGATGCAATCCTTGCCTGGGTGTTTGTGCTGGGTATGCTGCCCATTACTGCCATGATTGAGTATCGTCAGGACCTGGGGGCAGGGGGACATGTGTGGGTGCCTGGTGGATGCTGCCCCTGCACTGCTGGGGTGTGGGGGTGGTGGGAGACATGAGTGGGGCCTGGTGGAGGGTGCCCCTGCACTGCTGGGGTGTGGGGGTGGTGGGAGACATGAGTGGGGGCCTGGTGGAGGGTGACCCTGGTGGCTGGGGGGTGGGGGTGGTGGGTGACATGAGTGGGGGCCTGGTGGAGGGTGCCCCTGGTGGCTGGGGTGTGAGGGTGGTGGGTGACATGAGTGGGGGCCTGGTGGAGGCTGCCCCTGCACTGCTGGGGTGTGGGGGTGGTGGGAGACATGAGTGGGGTCCTGGTGGAGGGTGCCCCTGGTGGCTGGGGGGTGGGGGTGGTGGGAGACATGAGTGGGGGCCTGGTGGAGGGTGCCCCTGCACTGCTGGGGTGTGGGGGTGGTGGGAGACATGAGTGGGGGCCTGGTGGAGGGTGACCCTGGTGGCTGGGGGGTGGGGGTGGTGGGTGACATGAGTGGGGGCCTGGTGGAGGGTGCCCCTGGTGGCTGGGGTGTGGGGGTGGTGGGTGACATGAGTGGGGGCCTGGTGCAGGGTGCCCCTGCACTGCTGGGGTGTGGGGCTGGTGGGAGACATGAGTGGGGGCCTGGTGGAGGGTGCCCCTGCACTGCTGGGGTGTGGGGGTGGTGGGAGACATGAGTGGGGGCCTGGTGGAGGGTGCCCCTGGTGGCTGGGGGGTGGGGGTGGTGGGAGACATGAGTGGGGCCTGGTGGAGGGTGCCCCTGCACTGCTGGGGTGTGGGGGTGGTGGGAGACATGAGTGGGGGCCTGGTGGAGGGTGACCCTGGTGGCTGGGGTGTGGGGGTGGTGGGAGACATGAGTGGGGGCCTGGTGGAGGGTGCCCCTGGTGGCTGGGGGTGGGGGTGGTGGGAGACATGAGTGGGGGCCTGGTGGAGGGTGCCCCTGCACTGCTGGGGTGTGGGGGTGGTGGGAGACATGAGTGGGGGCCTGGTGGAGGGTGCCCCTGGTGGCTGGGGGGTGGGGGTGGTGGGTGACATGAGTGGGGGCCTGGTGGAGGCTGCCCCTGCACTGCTGGGGTGTGTGGGTGGTGGGAGACATGAGTGGGGGCCTGGTGGAGGGTGCCCCTGGTGGCTGGGGGGTGGGGGTGGTTGGAGACATGAGTGGGGGCCTGGTGGAGGGTGCCCCTGCACTGCTGGGGTGTGGGGGTGGTGGGAGACATGAGTGGGGGCCTGGTGGAGGGTGCCCCTGGTGGCTGGGGGGTGGGGGTGGTGGGTGACATGAGTGGGGGCCTGGTGGAGGCTGCCCCTGCACTGCTGGGGTGTGGGGGTGGTGGGAGACATGAGTGGGGGCCTGGTGGAGGCTGCCCCTGCACTGCTGGGGTGTGGGGGTGGTGGGAGACATGAGTGGGGGCCTGGTGGAGGGTGACCCTGCACTGCTGGGGTGTGGGGGTGGTGGGAGACATGAGTGGGGGCCTGGTGGAGGCTGCCCCTGCACTGCTGGGGTGTGGGGGTGGTGGGAGACATGAGTGGGGGCCTGGTGGAGGGTGCCCCTGGTCGCTGGGGGGTTGGGGGTGGTGGGTGACATGAGTGGGGGCCTGGTGGAGGCTGCCCCTGCACTGCTGGGGTGTGGGGGTGGTGGGAGACATGAGTGGGGGCCTGGTGGAGGGTGCCCCTGCACTGCTGGGGTGTGGGGGTGGTGGGAGACATGAGTGGGGCCCTGGTGGAGGGTGTCCCTGGTGGCTGGGGGGTGGGGGTGGTGGGTGACATGAGTGGGGGCCTGGTGGAGGCTGCCCCTGCACTGCTGGGGTGTGGGGGTGGTGGGAGACATGAGTGGGGGCCTGGTGGAGGGTGACCCTGGTGGCTGGGGGGTGGGGGTGGTGGGTGACATGAGTGGGGGCCTGGTGGAGGGTGCCCCTGCACTGCTGGGGTGTGGGGGTGGTGGGAGACATGAGTGGGGTCCTGGTGGAGGGTGACCCTGGTGGCTGGGGGGTGGGGGTGGTGGGTGAATTGAGTGGGGGCCTGGTGGAGGGTGCCCCTGGTGGCTGGGGGTGTGGGCGTGGTGGTAGACATGAGTGGGGCCTGGTGGAGGGTGCCCCTGCACTGCTGGGGTGTGGGGGTCGTGGGAGACATGAGTGGGGGCCTGGTGAAGGGTGCCCCTGCACTGCTGGGGTGTGGGGGTGGTGGGAGACATGAGTGGGGGCCTGGTGGAGGGTGTCCCTGGTCGCTGGGGGGTGGGGGTGGTGGGTGACATGAGTGGGGGCCTGGTGGAGGGTGCCCCTGGTGGCTGGGGTGTGAGGTGGTGGGTGACATGAGTGGGGGCCTGGTGGAGGCTGCCCCTGCACTGCTGGGGTGTGGGGGTGGTGGGAGACATGAGTGGGGTCCTGGTGGAGGGTGCCCCTGGTGGCTGGGGGGTGGGGGTGGTGGGAGACATGAGTGGGGGCCTGGTGGAGGGTGCCCCTGCACTGCTGGGGTGTGGGGGTGGTGGGAGACATGAGTGGGGGCCTGGTGGAGGGTGACCCTGGTGGCTGGGGGGTGGGGGTGGTGGGTGACATGAGTGGGGGCCTGGTGGAGGGTGCCCCTGGTGGCTGGGGTGTGGGGGTGGTGGGTGACATGAGTGGGGGCCTGGTGCAGGGTGCCCCTGCACTGCTGGGGTGTGGGGGTGGTGGGAGACATGAGTGGGGGCCTGGTGGAGGGTGCCCCTGCACTGCTGGGGTGTTGGGGTGGTGGGAGAAATGAGTGGGGGCCTGGTGGAGGGTGCCCCTCGTGGCTGGGGGGTGGGGGTGGTGGGAGACATGAGTGGGGGCCTGGTGGAGGGTGCCCCTGCACTGCTGGGGTGTGGGGGTGGTGGGAGACATGAGTGGGGGCCTGGTGGAGGGTGACCCTGGTGGCTGGGGTGTGGGGGTGGTGGGAGACATGAGTGGGGGCCTGGTGGAGGGTGCCCCTGGTGGCTGGGGGGTGGGGGTGGTGGGAGACATGAGTGGGGGCCTGGTGGAGGGTGCCCCTGCACTGCTGGGGTGTGGGGGTGGTGGGAGACATGAGTGGGGGCCTGGTGGAGGGTGCCCCTGGTGGCTGGGGGGTGGGGGTGGTGGGTGACATGAGTGGGGGCCTGGTGGAGGCTGCCCCTGCACTGCTGGGGTGTGTGGGTGGTGGGAGACATGAGTGGGGGCCTGGTGGAGGGTGCCCCTGGTGGCTGGGGGGTGGGGGTGGTGGGAGACATGAGTGGGGGCCTGGTGGAGGGTGCCCCTGCACTGCTGGGGTGTGGGGGTGGTGGGAGACATGAGTGGGGGCCTGGTGGAGGGTGCCCCTGGTGGCTGGGGGGTGGGGGTGGTGGGTGACATGAGTGGGGGCCTGGTGGAGGCTGCCCCTGCACTGCTGGGGTGTGGGGGTGGTGGGAGACATGAGTGGGGGACTGGTGGAGGCTGCCCCTGCACTGCTGGGGTGTGGGGGTGGTGGGAGACATGACTGGGGGCCTGGTGGAGGGTGACCCTGCACTGCTGGGGTGTGGGGGTGGTGGGAGACATGAGTGGGGGCCTGGTGGAGGCTGCCCCTGCACTGCTGGGGTGTGGGGGTGGTGGGAGACATGAGTGGGGGCCTGGTGGAGGGTGCCCCTGGTCGCTGGAGGGTGGGGGTGGTGGGTGACATGAGTGGGGGCCTGGTGGAGGTTGCCCCTGCACTGCTGGGGTGTGGGGGTGGTGGGAGACATGAGTGGGGGCCTGGTGGAGGGTGCCCCTGCACTGCTGGGGTGTGGGGGTGGTGGGAGACATGAGTGGGGCCCTGGTGGAGGGTGCCCCTGGTGGCTGGGGGGTGGGGGTGGTGGGTGACATGAGTGGGGGCCTGGTGGAGGCTGCCCCTGCACTGCTGGGGTGTGGGGGTGGTGGGAGACATGAGTGGGGGCCTGGTGGAGGGTGACCCTGGTGGCTGGGGGGTGGGGGTGGTGGGTGACATGAGTGGGGGCCTGGTGGAGGGTGCCCCTGCACTGCTGGGGTGTGGGGGTGGTGGGAGACATGAGTGGGGCCCTGGTGGAGGGTGACCCTGGTGGCTGGGGGGTGGGGGTGGTGGGTGACATGAGTGGGGGCCTGGTGGAGGGTGCCCCTGGTGGCTGGGGGTGTGGGCGTGGTGGTAGACATGAGTGGGGCCTGGTGGAGGGTGCCCCTGCACTGCTGGGGTGTGGGGGTGGTGGGAGACATGATTGGGGGCCTGGTGAAGGGTGCCCCTGCACTGCTGGGGTGTGGGGGTGGTGGGAGACATGAGTGGGGGCCTGGTGGAGGGTGTCCCTGGTCGCTGGGGGGTGGGGGTGGTGGGTGACATGAGTGGGGGCCTGGTGGAGGGTGCCCCTGGTGGCTGGGGGGTGGGGGTGATAGGGGACATGGGTGGGGGCCTGGTGGAGGGTGACCCTGGTGGCTGGGGGGTGGGGGTGGTGGGAGACATGAGTTGGACATGGGTGGGGGCCTACTGGCAGGTGCCCCACAGTGCTGGGGGGTGGGGGTGGTGGGGGACATGGGTTGGACATGGGTGGGGGCCTGCTGGCAGGTGCCCCACAGTGCTGGGGGGTGGGGGTGCAAGGGGACATGTGTTGGTGTTCATTAGTTCAAGGAGACATGTGCCTTTGCTGGGGGGCATGTCCATGTTGGGTGGGCTGCCTGCGGGACATGACCAGGGATGCAGGGTAGTCCCCTGTGGTGTGGGCTGCCTGCAGGGGCCGTGGAGGGTGTACAGGGTACACCTGGGAGGACCCACACTGTCAAATCACATGTGGGACTCCCCGGCACCCCTGAAATACACGTACCGTGCAGAAATCGCATGTAAAACTTCCCGCGCACCCCTGAAATACACACGCCCAGGCTATTCGCGTGTAAAACTTCCCGCGCACCCCTGAAATACACGCGCCCAGGCTATTCGCGTGTGGAACTTCCCGCGCACCCCTGAAATACACGCGCCCAGGCTATTCGCGTGTGGAACTTCCCGCGCACCCCTGAAATACACGCGCCCAGGCTATTCGCGTGTGAAACTCCCCCCGCACCCCTGAAATACACGCGCCCAGGCTATTCGCGTGTGGAACTTCCCGCGCACCCCTGAAATACACGCGCCCAGGCTATTCGCGTGTGGAACTTCCCGCGCACCCCTGAAATACACACACCCAAGCTATTCGCGTGTGGAACTCCCCGCGCACCCCTGAAATACACGCGCCCAGGCTATTCGCGTGTGGAACTTCCCGCGCACCCCTGAAATACACGCACCCAGGCTATTTGTGTGTGGAACTTCCCGCGCACCCCTGAAATACACGCGCCCAGGCTATTCGCGTGTGGCACTTCCCGCGCACCCCTCAAATTCACGCGCCCAGGCTATTCGCGTGTGGAACTTCCCGCGCACCCCTGTAATACACCTAGCCCGCTCCCCCAGGCCCGATCGCGTGACGAACTTCACGCGAACCCCTGTAATACACGTAGCCCGCTCCCCCAGGCCCGATCGCGTGTGAAACTTCACGCGAACCCCTGAAATACACGTAGCACGCTCCCCCAGGCCCGATCGCGTGAGGAACTTCACGCGAACCCCTGTAATACACGTAGCCCGCTCCCCCAGGCCCGATCGCGTGAGGAACTTTACGCGAACCCCTGAAATACACGTAGCCCGCTCCCCCAGGCCCGATCGCGTGAGGAACTTCACGCGAACCCCTGTAATACACGTAGCCCGCTCCCCCAGGCCCGATCGCGTGAGGAACTTCACGCGAACCCCTGTAATACACGTAGCCCGCTCCCCCAGGCCCGATCGCGTGTGAAACTTCACGCGAACCCCTGAAATACACGTAGCACGCTCCCCCAGGCCCGATCGCGTGAGGAACTTCACGCGAACCCCTGTAATACACGTAGCCCGCTCCCCCAGGCCCGATCGCGTGAGGAACTTCACGCGAACCCCTGAAATACACGTAGCCCGCTCCCCCAGGCCCGATCGCGTGAATAACTTCACGCGAACCCCTGTGATGCACGTACCCTGCAAATCGCGTGTGACACTTCCCGCGCACCCCGGTATACATGCACACGTATTTTTTGTCAGCGGGTGTCCGTGTTTGTGGGTACCCCTTTGCACGTCATTTTTCCTGGAGGGCCACAGAATGGGACATTCATCATGGCAGTATATAGGTGCTATTTTTTGTCGCACCTTTTGGCGCACATTTCTTACAGCCGCAGAGACGCTACCGCCTCCTTTCTTGTGGCGGTCGTGTTTGTGCCTGTGCGCTGGTTTGAGCGTGCGCTTTTTTCCCCTATTCTTTTCCATGAATACGTGTTGTAGGCGAGCGTGTGGGCGTTCCGCGCACTTGTGACCTGTACTTCCCCCGTGACGCCCACGTTTTGGCAAGTTGTTCCCCATTCCGAGTGTTACGCCCGTGTTCCGCCTACTTTTGTTGCGTGCGCCGCGCTATGTGCGAATTTCGCTGTGGCCTGTGCGATTTTCGCTGTGACCTGTCGCACGCTGTTAGATGGCCTGTGCGCCAAAGTGCGCCAACGTGCGCCGCGCACTTTTTTATCGCACATCCGCTGGTTTTCTCGCGCACGGCCTTCCATGAATCGACGTGCGCTGCTTTTCGTGCGATTTTCGCACTTGCACTGCGATTTTCGCTATTCCACTGCGATTCGCACGTTTTTGCCCACTTGCGCCGCGCTAATTATTCCATGAATCGGCCTGTTGATAATTACTTTTGAGTTTTCTAAATGTACTTTCAAGACTTAGGTGCAACAAACTATGTTGTTGAAGTCCACTGGTTTAGTCATAGTTATACACAAGCATTCAAATGGTGATACAGTGGGTTGTCAGGTGTTAGGAAATATTTCATAATTGTATATAATTTTCCCTCCATGTGTACACCGCCAAACTTCTTGCTGCTGTTTAGACACCATAGACTGACTTTGCCAGAGAAGCACAGCCTTCAGCTGCACTCCTCTGGGCTTTCGCTCACTTTTGATGGGGAAACTGACATGCCCATTGAGACAGTCAGTACTGGGAGACTTGTTTCCCTTAGTCCTTTTCCAATGTTGCAACTTTTCTGCAACATGTAACAAGTGCACAATGTACCTTCCAGTACAGTGTACTTGGGTCTGTAGTCGTTTCCCAAAGGCCCTAGATACTCCCGATGGACTTTGTGTGAGATGTGCAGATGTGTCATGGACAGGACTGGTGGCAGCTATCTTTTCACATTATTTATAACCCTTTCCTGCCATGTTAACTGCGTTAACCGCATTTCGCACACATAGGTGGCCTGGCTCCAAAATGGCCATGCCACAAGGTTCTTTTCCTGTCCTTTGGCCATTTTGCCCCTTCGCCTTCCCCGAGTTGACTCAGGTCCGTCCTTATTTAGTCATGCATTTCCCCACGAAACGCAATGCTCCACTGCCATTTTGAGGAGGCCCTCGAAACTTGGTATACTGCTAGCTCTGTGTCCGCGGCACCCTCCCACCGAATTTCACACACTTGGCATTCCCAGGTCTGAAGTGAGAAGAGTGCCACCAGGACCGAAGCATATGCGGTTACAGTGTTGCCCTGCCGCAGCAACAACCTTTGCAAGTACGCTGCATTTGTGACCCTCTTGCCCCTGAAGGCTGCTGCAGTGAAACTGGGTCAATTCATCCACCCAGAGTGTAGAAATCACCACTGTTCCTTTTGGGAATCATCGCTGGAACTGAAAGCTTGTCTCGATCGAACCTGAAAACGAAGTGGACTGAACTGGTGACGTTTGGGTCTGAGATCCCCTGGGACCAGTGAGTACTTCCAACACTAACCAGTGGCCCTAGCGCCAGGCCCCCTTTTACTCATGAGTGGCCCCTGTGGGCCCCTCTCCTTTCCACTGCTAGTGCGAAATAGCGACTCCATCCCGCACTCTGGAACTGCCTCTGCCTTCAAGTGGAAGTCCTCCCTGAATAGTGGGAACTTATTCCTCATCGCCTCATCTACCTTCATGAGCTGCTAGAGGCCCCTGAAGAGACCCCATTTTGCCCATTGGAACAACAGTGTGTGCTTGCATTGCATGTACTATTGAGCACAAGGCTCCTCTCTTCTAAGGCTTGGACTGTCTCTTAGTTAGGTGTGTTGTCGATGTTGAAGGGGCCTTAAGACTATCTGCACTGCCTGTTTTCTCCCCATCTAGGTTGTAGAAATATTTAGTGCATTTAACCCTTTGGGCCCCAATGGTTTTGTATATAACTTGTATTGATAGTGTTGTGTTGGTTTACTTAGTATTGCTGTGATTCTTTTGCTATGGTCTGCATTACAAAGGCCTTGTAATAAATGTGTTTATCTTTTTGATATAACAACTGTCTGGGAGTAATTTGTAAGTGTCCTTGCTCTGTGTGCTCATTGAGGTCTTTCAGTCACCATCACCTCTCCTGAGACTTAGTCTTGACCGCCTGCCATAGCTACCTTGATTGGTCTGGCTTGTCCAGAGGTTTTCCTGTTCCAAGAGACTAGGCTGGCCTTCTGGACCTCTGCCCACCAGGTCAGAGTTCAGAAATCCATCTTAACAGCTTGGCATCAATTTGTTGGTGTAGGAAAGTCCATAAAAGTCTAACAATAATGCGAACAAATGTACTTTGTTGCCAACTCTTGTGACAAATCTAGTGTATGCACCCCTTCTCCCCAAAGGGGGAGCCATCTCCTGTGAGGCTAGGGAGGTGTGCCCGCTCCGCAAGACCCCCTCCCCAAGGGTCACGGCAAGTGGGACCTCACAGGGAGAGATTCCCTCTTTGAGGACAAGGACTCTGGTTCCTTTGAGGAACTCCCTAGGCCATTTACCATAGTCTCATACATGGCACTACCCCTTTAATGAGTAAGATCACATCTTTACTGTTGGCTGAAGGCAATGCAAAAAGAAATCCCTATTTGAAGGAAAAAGGATATGTCTTTTTAACAAGAGAAAGATATTCAACTGGGATGAGTAGGAGATAGGAGAGAGAACCTGGTATGCTCACAGAGCCTTTGACTTCAGAAAGACAGAGAACACTGGTATGAGATGCCATAGGTCTGGTGTATGTGATCCCGTAGTGATCCGGCGTAGAGATCCCACTACTCAAAAAACCATCCCTTGACCCCAACGTACCAACAAACTTTAGACCTATCACTACGGTCCCTTTCCTACTCAAGATTCCAGACCGCACAGCCTATCTGCAGATCCAAGAATATCTTGAATCTAACAATCTCCTTGGACTAAGACAATCTGGCTACCGCCCTAAACATGGAACTGAAACAGCCTTGATCAATCTGAAAACCTAAATGGAGATTCTAAAAGATAATGGGAAGTTAGCGTTACTCCTACTTCTTGATCTTTCCGCGGCATTCGATCTGGTCAACCACCAAATACTCTGCCAACACCTTAAATCTGTGGCCCACTTCTCGGACTCTGTCAATGCATGGATCCATTCCTTCCTAAGTAACAGATCCATGCGTGTCTTTTCTCCCACAGCCTCCACCGATCCCTCCCCCATACACTGCGGTGTCCCACAAGGTTCCTGTGTATCGCCCACGCTCTATAACGTGTTCACCAAACCCCTCTTCGATGTCCTTGATTATCTGGGCGTCTCCTACACTATGCGGATGACACCCAGATACTCATCCCCATCACTAGTGACCACATAGCCGATACCAAACCCTTGAATGACATCTATCTGGTCATTCAGGCCTGGATGGCACAACACAAACTATGCCTCAAAGACAACAAGACGGAGCTCCTGTTAATAGGCTCACCTCAATGCCTCAATAAACTTGACCAAGCCTTCAAGTCTTTCAACATCGATGGCAATGACATTAAGGTATCTAAGGACACTAAAACTCTGGGCGTATATCTAGACTCTGCTCTCTCACTGAACCGACAAACGAATGCAGTAAGGTCGGCATCGGCCTATACCTGAAAACTCATCACTGCCTGCAGATCTTTTCTGAACCCCCACAACTGCAGTACCTTGGCAAGAACACTCATTATGTCTAATATCGACTACTGCAGTGCCCTCTATCTGGGGACTAGTCAGTCCAACCTCAACAAACTGCAAAATATCCAGAACAATGCCATCAGGGCAGCTCTCAACATCCCTAGGCGCTCCCATATTTCCAACGTCAGATCCGATCTTCACTGGCTCCCAGTAAAACAAAGAATCACCTTGAAACCACTAACCTTGACTCATAAATGCCTGAACAACAAAGCCCCACCATACTTCTCCACTCGTCTCACTCTCCATACTTCTACACGACCCACTAGAACTCCACAAATTCACAGCCTCATTCTGCCCAGATTTAAACTCCAAAAAGCTGGATGTGTGAGTTTCCCTGTTCTAGCCTCAACGCTCTGGAACTCCCTGCCTATTCATATTAGAACTGAGCTATCCTTTCAAAACTTCAAGAATAAAACCAAAACCTGGCTGCTCACGCAGAACTCATGAAGCACTTCTTACAATGCCTGGCCTACCTCAGGGTCACTTTGCTTCCTTGTACATGTTGCCTACTTACCTGCTTACGTCATTAATTATGTCGATATACCTTGTACAGCTACCTGCTTATCCACATTGCCTCTGCCTGTACACTATTGTATTAATGACTGTGTACAGCTACCTGCTTATCCACATTGCCTCTGCCTGTACACTATTGTATTAATGACTGTGTACAGCTACCTGCTTATCCACATTGCCTCTGCCTGTACACTATTGTATTAATGACTGTGTACAGCTACCTGCTTATCCACATTGCCTCTGCCTGTACACTATTGTATTAATGACTGTGTACAGCTACCTGCTTATCCACATTGCCTCTGCCTGTACACTATTGTATTCATGACTGTGTACAGCTACCTGCTTATCTACACTGCCTCTGCCTGTACACTATTGTATTCATGACTTTGTTACGAGAATTCTGCTCCCCCGCATCTTCCTGTAACTGGGGGAGTTTGAACCTCTTGACACTGACCTTACTGTAATGTATTGTAACTGTGTATGCAAGAATATGCACCTCGGGCCAGGCTGTGCTTTACAAATAAACTAAACACAAATACAAAGTATGTTGATACGAGAAAGGAATCATTAAGAAAGGAAAAGGAACAAGATATCCAGTGGTGGCGTGAACACCACAGATGCAGAGTGGTGGGCAGGATACCCAAAGAACGAAGCTGAGACCGCCTGTATGGGAAGCATGGAAATCTTCCAACCGCCAGTGTGAGTGCGAGTGCAGAGCCAGGAACCTGGAAGCAGAATCTGAGAAGCGAGAGGAATGAGAAAGCACACCTGAGTGAGCTGAGCCACACCACGGTCACAGTCAGAGTGAGGTACTGGGGGAATCGGGAAAAGCAGAGGCCGCTGGGGCATCATTGTAGTCGAATAGAAACTTATCCCAGTCTCAAGGATGAGAAAATATGATCAAAACTGTATAAACAGAGTGGGGAAGAAGTAACGGATAACATGAACAAAGAAGTGGGTTAATTTACAAGAGAAAGTCTGCCCTGTCATAAGGACGAGAAACTAACATTAAGAATTGGTAATTGGACTTGTAACCCAGTAACAGTTAACCCAAATAAAGAAGAGGATTGTTATATACAGAGAAAGACTAGTACCAGTTCTATGGGTGAGATACCAAAAGAGAAATGAGAAGCCAGTAACAGAGTGGTTAAAGAAACCCAGAGCGGGAACAAGCAAAGACTGGTAACAAGTTCCCTGGGAGAAAGGAAGGAAATCCTATGACCTCAGAAATGAAGAGCGGAGTAGGTCTAACAGAAGAACATCTAATGAGAAACAGAGGGGTCATGATAAACCCACCACAGGAAAGGCTTAATGTAAAGAGAGGAGAATCTACATGCAGTGACAAGAGTGTGAAAAAGTATCCGAAAGGAAGTTGTTGTACATATGAAACCACAGAAAATACAAAAGCCAAAACTATGCTTATAGAAATACAAGAATTGATCTCAAAGTCTATCCAAGGGAAGTATTTCGAGAAATATCTTTAACATAGAGAAAGACTGTAAATAAAAGCTTGTTGGGAGACAAAGGAAAAGGCCAGGTGAAGATAAGAAAATCTTGATTGATTTAATTTAGTTAAATATAGTGGTAAGGTCAGATAGAGTTAGTTTGGACAGAAGACATTTTTCTTGACAACTAACAAGCACCTTTAATTTCCTTAGATAGGTAGTGTATTTCCTTTAGTTGCCGGGTCAGTTAGGACTTGTTCTAATAAGTTTAGTAAAGGTGTTAATAAAGGTGTTGAATCATATCCTCAGCCTTTCTGACTCCATCTTCTGACCCGCCAGACACTCACCTCCCTGTCGCTTACCTTATCTCAACTTGAATGCACATACTGCAAATACATTGTTAGCTTGTTTTTATTAATAGGGGTAGTATTTGCCAGTGATCGGGACTGCTTAGAGGAAGGGTTGCAAATTTCAGGGATATGTTTATCTTTGGGGCCAAGTTTTTGTATGGCAGCAAGAATGACTATCCTTGGCTACAATTTCTCAAAACAACCCGTATTCACTGAGACATATTTTATTTGACAAAAAAGGATGTAATAGAGAGTTTGCAGTGTCTGTGCGTTTTTTATTCTAACACTACACATATTGGAATAGCAACAAAAGACTGAGGGCTCAAAATACATATGCTGCTATACATATTAGTACAAAAAAAGTATTTGTCACTAGCCAAGGCTATTTTGAGGAATTGGGCAAATTTTAAGATACGTGCGTGAATTCATGGTCACAAAGAAAGGCTCAAAGCTGTCTACAATTGCTCAAAGTAGCACATGCCCTGGGGCAAATACTTTCTTATACAGAAAAATTATTTAACATACATGTTCTGGTGTCTGTGCATATCTTATTGAATCCGTACATCTGTGGGAGGGAATAAAAGAGGGGCACAAATAGAGACAATGAAAATCCCATGTCGAACCATTTTTTGGTAAATGCAAATATTAGTTGGTGGTCAAGGGCTATTTTGAAAACGTTTGGCCAATTTTGAGACAATAAACAACAGCAATAAAATGGCTCAAATGTTTCTACAATTCCTGTAGAAATATTTTGATTTTTTACAAATAAAACAATGCAACATTGAATGTGTAGTGTTTTTGAATGAGGTCAGGGGAAGGAGAGATAGCAATGGGAGAAAGCAAACAGGCGTACTGGGAGGGAATAAGGCCCATATCCTATTGTATGCCAATCCCCGCCACCAGATACCGCTTCACTCTACTCAAATGTACTCACAGTAAGGCACCACTGAGAAGGAACAAAAATATTTTTTTTGGTTTAAATCGAGGCGGCACATTTTCTCCTGGTGTTGTTTTTCCAGGGTTTATCGGAATCACTGAAATACAGAAATCCTATATATGTGATTGTGAACTATAGGTGCAAAGGTCAACTGCATAAGATAAGCCACAAATAGAATCAAGAAGACTGTGATGAAAACTGAGAATTAATTTGACCATGCGACCATGAGAGCTTGAAAATGAATGCTGATCTTTCCATACAGAGACTTGTAATCTAGGGCATTGCTTGGCAGATTCCTTATGAGACGTGAATTGAAAACGTTTACAATTAAACTTATAGCACGAGTATACAGAACACACACATGCCTGACATGAGCATCACTGTTCAGTTAAAGACAAAGGAACCAGACTAATAGCTCTCAAAGTGTGCATACAAAAGGAGAGACTTTATACAGCCATATAACATGTTAGGTCAGGTCAAGCAATACCATGTATACCCTTATCTAGACAGACCTAACAATCAAAGTTTAATGGTTCAGGCCCTCTAGAAATGAAGGTTCCTGAGTTCCCTCTGGACAGTTTCCAACAAAGTTACTGAACTTATCAGTGAGTTAGAGTGTCCCAATGGATGACTTCTGGTCTTGAAGTGCCTGTTCCTCCAAGACCCTGGACAGAATGCAATGTCTGGCCTAGGCCGTGTTGTTTCCTCAAAGGTCTGGAATTGTGGAATCGGCCTGTTCATCTTTTCCCCTTCTAGTAGTGCGATGGTCTGATCAGTGCTACCAGATCTCATCCACATCCGGCTTTACTAGTTTTGCAGATCCTGGTGAGCAGCAATACCTTGCTCAATCTGCCACTGTTACTAGATTTGGCACTTCTGAATCCGTTCAGCAAATTTAGGGTTATATAGTGCAAATTACTTATTTTAGAAGTCTCTGTCGGGACCTTGCCAACTTCTGTCCCCAGGACCTCAACAAGCCATACCATGTAGTTTCCAGCACGGTTCGATGGAGTTGTCCCTTTCGGTGTCACTGACTTTGTCTCCAGGTAACCTTGGTTGTCTGAAACCTCCAGCTCTTGCTCTCCTGCATATGGTCATCATCCAGTTCCTCCTCCTGGTATTGTTCCTCGACCTCCACCTACTCATATTCTTGCTTCTGATCCTCCTTATATTTATGCACAAACTCCTAGCTCGGATATCCACCTGCCCCTCTCATATTCCAGCTTCTCTATCTCCACCTGTTCTTACTCTCACTCCTGTATATCTACCTCCTACTGCTCGCCGTGCACACCCTCCATTTTGCAACACTGTCCAACCTTGTATAAAGCTTGTGTACTAGGACTGCTTTTAATGATGTGTGTGATATGTAGTGTGTGAATTTTGGCTTTGATTGGTTACCCTGTTCATACGTGGATGTCAGTATATTTGATTGCCCTAAGGAAATTTCAAACCCCCCCACCCTCATATAAAATGTTGAAGACAGGTCCCTGCTTCGGTTGGCCATGTTATGAAAAGGCACAGACATTACGGGCCACCCTGTACTTTCCACCTGCCTTGTTCATTGGGAATTGGCTCTCCTCTATCTGATCATGCAGCACAACTAAATGTAACCTGCGGGTCACGGTCATGCATCCGTCATGAATGCTTGTTTACTGTTTCTACGGTATGTGTTTCCTTGAAGCCTGGTCCTCAATGCATGCACCTTTGGTGGGAGCCATCTTGAGACTCTACCTGTTTACATGGACTGTGTTAACTAGGCAGAGTGTGTTGCCTCTAATATTAAGACTTTATCAGATACCCCTAGTAGGCACATGTGCGCTTGGCCTTCATCACCAGCATTGGAGCTCTGCAGAATCCCACGTTTATCACCTCCAGGGGTAACATTAGAGAGACTGTGCCTCCTACTGACCCCAGAGTTCTGCAGTCTCTCTTTACTGGTAAGGGATCTCTTACTTTGTCAAATTTGTTGCATGATATATGTACTCCAATGTTCCCATCATAGAACAAAGGATTGTATATATGCCAACATTGCACACATTGCTTTAACCCTGTTGGGATTTTCCCAACGTCTCTCATCTTTGATATTTTTTACCCTCTGTCACAGATTACAGCTTTCATATTTGTGTATACCCTTTATGTTCTATTGCATTTGACAAACTGTGTGTTGCAGCACCAGTTTAGTCTTTATCGAAATATTCCATCGATGTTCAAACTTTGTGTTCAAGCAAAGGGGCACTTGGGAGGCGAATGTGGCTTCCATCTCCCGCATTGTCCTGTGTAAGTGTATCACTTTTCCCAGTGAAAGTTCCTGCTCGAGCTTGAAATAGAATGCACACATTGGGGGTGCTATTAGCGCCATGGCTGCCAGCAAACCTGGGTCCGGGTTCGGTGTCTCTGAATGGGGATTTACCGGGCCATTCCAACCTTGGAGGACCCGGTAAATCCCCATTCAGAAAACCATTCCCCATACCCATTTGAGCCCACATAGGACTCAATGGGAAAGGGGAAGGAGCAAATAACGGCCACGCTAATAGCGGGCCCGTTACTTGCTCCCTAGTCCCTTAACGGGTCCAGCTAAGAACGGCTGGTCAGCACAGCTGTTCCTGGTGGGACCCGGTAAGGGACCTTGGAATATGGCGTTAGGGGGTTAACGGCACCGGCATCCTTGTTTAAGATCAGTTTGTGTGAAGAAGGTGTGTGTGAATCTCTGTGCCTCTGAGGGGATAGAGTGTGCATTTGTGGGGACAGTTCATGTGTGGTGCCAGTTTTCATGGTGCAGCAGTATGCATGTGGGTAGCTTGAATGGGAGGGAACTGGGCATAGGGCAGTATGAGGATGCATAATGGGGCTGTGAGTGGCAGTGTTGCAGCGGTGTGTATGTGGTGGAAAGACAGTCTTTGTGGGATGTGTGTGTGAGAGTGGGCAGTGGATTCATGTGAGTATGGGCAGTGGATGTATTGAAAGTGTGTGTGGAAATGTGTGCATAGGTGTCAGCGTATATGGGGTGGTGTGTGGAGATCAGGGTGTGTGTGGGGGAGATGGCACATTTGTGGGGAAAGTATGTGTGTGGGATAGTGGACGTCTGTGGGGAATGATAGTGCATGTTTTTGAGGCAGAGTGTGGGGCTGTGTGTGTGTGGAATGTGTGTAAAGGGACAGTGTGTAGGGTTTGTTATCAGTGTGTGTAGGAGCATTGAGTGTAGGTTGGATCCGTGTATTCGGGTGGATTGGGTGTTTGCGTGCAGTGTGTGTAGGCACTGTTGATATGTGGGGAGCAGTACATCTGTGTGAGGGCAGCGTGTCTGAGGCAGTGTATGCACAGAGAGGCAGTGCTTGTGTGAAGGGGCAGTTTATGTTTGTGTGTATGTGGAAAGGGACAGAGTTTTGGAGAATTGTATGTTAGTGTGGCAGATTGTTGTGTGTGGTGTATGTGGGAATGGTACATGTGTGTTTGGAGGGGCACAGTGTTGGTTCAGGGTGAATTTGTTTTACGTTCATATTATTTGATATGTGTCCCAATTGTCGTTTTGTGTTGAATTCTTTAAGTAGGAAGGAATACGAAATAAACGATCCAGTAGACATGCCCTTTTTTATAGAAAGTGCCTGTTAATTCCCTTCTCACGTGCTTTATGTATGGAACGCATGCATGCCTATATATGTCTTTGATCTATACAGTTCACAGAGTTGTCCTGCAAAAATAAAGATCTATCACTTCAATAAAGAGATGAACACATTATACAGCTACCCAAAACAAAGCAAATAGGCTAAGACAGAAAGAAAAACAAATGAACTAACAGGACTTTACCTGTCAGTTCTGTCTTTAAAGGATTTTTGGGGATGTGCAGGGACCTCACAGAGGGGAGTCAGTGAGTTCCCCCAAGGAGGTCATGCCACAATGCCTGTTTCCCTATTGCCAATGAGCTACATATTGAAGGCTCCTTGATGACCCATTGACACATGCAGCTGATTGACACAATAGTTGTGTTTTGGATAGAGAGGGGCTGAGATTGGGAGAGAGGGAAGCCACTTAGGCCTCAGTATGGCCATGGGTATTGATTGGGGATGGAGAGGGTCATAACCACACACCATCTGCAAGCTGTGTGACCCTACTCAGATGCCACCTCCCCTGTATCTTGTATTCCCATATCAATAGATTTGGCTTAATAAATGTCACTTTTAGCACCACCTAATCACCATAACTAAAAATAGCTAAATGTCCAAGTGGTGCCGTCCATTAGAGAACCAGAATTTGTTGGTGGTTTATTGGTCCGTAAGATATTTCAAGACAATGGTTTTATGTACTCCAATTACAGTGTGCACTGATCAACAGTATGTGAATGTTTGGGTTATTGAAATACAACACCTTATGGATTTTGTCAGAAGAAAACAATGTAGTGATATAAACACATGTAGTGTGCACCTTGGTAGATGACATTTCTGGCTGTAGTCAACCCTATCATCCGCATGGATAAATGGCAGATGTGTTGATAATAACAACAATTCTATTCTGATCCAGAGGGGTTCTTAGAAAAGAACGATGGGATGCATCAAAACTACTCTGAGGTTTCCAAACCATGATGATAGAGCTGGCTGACACTGAATGGAGGATAATGCGTAGCAACTACATCATAACATCTTAAGTATTGAGGAGTGATCTTATCAATTCATTCTCTGAGGCTCACATATTCTTACCAAGAGCTTGATTGAAGGATATTATTTGTGCACACACTCTATTCTATTCTATAGAATTTTTCTAAAGCGCTAACTCGCCCGCAGGCCTCAGAAGCGCTCATATGACAGTACAAATGGGAAACATAGACTGCTAAAACAGTGGGTTAAGGGGTGATCTGTCTGCGTCGGTGGTAGTAAGGAGCCGAGGAAACCTAGATTCCTCCTCCATCGAACAAGTGGGTTTTAAGAGCCTTCCTAAACTGGGTGGTGGAAGGCAGCTGCCTGATGCACAGTGGAAAATTATTCCACATCCTAGGTCCCCATGCATTGAAACTTAGGTCCCCGTATTTCTTTAATTTGAAGCGTGGTACGAGCAAAAGGTCCTTGTCATTGGATCGCAGTGTTCGTTTTGTGATAGTGTCTTGATGCATAATTGCAAGTACTTGTGGGCAATGCCAGCAATGCACTTATATACCAGGCAGGATGCCTTAAACTGGACTGCTGAACGGGGATCCAGTATAGCTTCATCCGGGCTTTCGATACATGGGAGGTCATTACGACCTTGGTGGTAAGGGGTTAACGGCACCGGTAAAGGTTTGTTTGTTTGTTTGTTTTATTTATTTATATAGCGCTCCAGACCCGGAGGTAAAAGGGCGCTTCGGGAAACGGTTACATAGTACATTATATACAATTTGCATTTATAAATGCTACCACCTCATTACGAGTTCTGCTCGTGGGACTCGCTAAGGACGGCTGGTTTTACCAGGCGGCCTTAGCGGGTCCCGCAAGCAGCCCAGCATGCTAACGATGGGCCTGTCGTTAGCATGCGCCCCATTCCCATTGAGCCCTATGGGGGCTCGAATGGGAATGGGATGTACCAAGTCCAGGTTCCTTGAATGAGGAATTACTGGGCCCCCCAAGGTCAGAATGGCCCGGTAATTCCTCATTCAAGGAACCCGCACCCGGAACCCGGTAAGGGGGAAGCCATGACGCTAATAGCGGCATGGTTACCTCCTACCTCGTAATGACCCCCATGGTCTCTGCGTCTTATAACACAGACAGCTCTAACAGCCCCGTTTGTATTGTCTGTAATCTTTTTAGATTAGCTGATGTAGTGCCAGCCAGCAGACTGTTACATTAGCCCAGCCTAGAGTGGCTGTTGCAATCACCGCCCTGTTTGCTACTGAGAGGTACAGCAAATCTGCCACAGTGCGTCGTATAGGTGCAAATGGAGCTTACAGAGGCAACGTGCTTATTGAAATTGAGATTGCAGTCAAAGACCACTACAAGTGTCTTAACATGGAAGGGTACCTGAATGATAGTTCCTCCAACCAAAAATGCTTCATATTTGGGACCTAGTGCCTCATTAGGACACTGGCGCTAAACCATGGTGCTATTATGACCATGGTCCATGCCGGAGTCCGCCATGGCGGAATGGGGAATTACCACCCCATTCCGAGGTTGGTGGGGCGGTAATTCCCCATGCCGCCATGGCCCTTCCCCATTCCCATTTTTGCCCCATAGGGCTCAATGGGAATGGGGAAGGTGCTAATTACGGTACCGCAAATTGCGGTACTGTAATTAGCACCAAGGTCCCTTTGTGGGTCCCTACTTTAACGGCTGGTCCAGACCAGCCGTTAAGGTCGGGTCCCGCAAAGGGACCTCGTAATTAGGCGCTAGGTGTTTAACGGTGCCGTAGCCTTTTACGGCGCCGTTAAACACTTAGCGCCTGGGTCATAATGAGGCCCCTAGAGTCTTAAGTTTGGCCACACTACCGACGTCCAGGATCTCCGTCTTCTTATCATTCAAGGCCAAGAAGTTGTCTCTCATCCACTCAAAGACTCCTGCAACTAACTGAGAATGCGACTAACACATGGTCAGTCAGATGGAAAAAAAACTGTCAAAAAAGATGTTTGTTGCGAATTCAATGACATGTCTAAGTAGCAAACTTGGACCCTAAGGTCCTTAGTTGTTCCAGTCAAACTAGCTTACTTTGATATATTCTATGATATGATAAGACATTTATAACGCGCATGTACACACGTGTTGAGATGTTAGGGAGCTTTAGACAATGCCTAGTAAGTAGAAAAGTGCAAAGCTTGTCAACAGTTAACACAAGTAAAAACATCATTATTTTACCAGAGTGTTCTATATTTTAGACTGGTGTCAAGCTTTACGTTTAGTTTAGGTTGGGTTGAATATGTATTTGTAGAGAGTTAACTTGATAGTGACCTGCTTTTATAATCTCAACAGTAAAGTTTCACTCCTAAGCAATGAAAAGGAACCTTTTCAACATATCCTAAGCATGTGATGACTTTCCTTCATCCTAGGATTAGAAGGAAGGACGTTGCAGGGGGATGACACCTGAGCAGAAAAGGGGACTTTGACCCGTTTAATGTATTCAATGTTGGATCTTGGGAATGATGAGTAGGTTGCGCTTAACCAAGCACAAAAGACCGAACAGACATACATTTCTGAATTTGTTTGGAAGTAGTTGTATGTCATTTTTGACAGCAGGCATTGTGGGAAAGGCATAATGATATACCTCAAGCTTTCTGTTACCGATTATCCAGTGCTGTTATGTGCTAGGGCTCTATGCATTACTATGAAAGGTTTAAACGTTTCTTTAAACACATTCCACACTCTCTGAAGTTTAAGCAGCTCTTGTTTAAGTAGTCTAATACAGGCAGCATTACACATGTTGAGTCTTGAGGATACAAACGAATGTACCTGTTACAGTTGATGACTAATGGGTGTGAGGAAAATGGGGGGTGGCAAAGGGGTGTGATAGCTTTCTCAATTGCCTGAGCCAACTAGTTTATTTATTTGGACGTTAGGACCATCTGCCTGTCAAAATGAATCCCCTGATTCTGCACTTTTTAAGTTTGTAGCAGGCCTAATGCCAAGGCGAGAAAATTGTTTTAATTGAACACAGTGAGAGTGCACAGTTGAGTGCTGTTTCATTGAGTTTTGCTGGGACACGTCGCTTTGCTGCTGGAATCCAGTTCGAACCTGTTGGTTGTGAGCCCCACCTTAGTGACAGACCTGGGGAGTAAAAAAACAGCTCCTACATGCACCAGTGTGTCCACATAGCGAGAGTGTACAGTTGAGTGCTGCTTTGCTGTTCCGCGTTGAAGCGGGTAGCCAAGGCTTTGACCTGCAGTAACCACTTTGAACTACCAGCTTTACTGATTATATGCAGTGGAGTGAGGTGTAGTCCTTGGCGTTTAGGCGACTGAAACTCTGAACATCTGCAGGTATGGACTGAAGTTAAGTCATATCTTTGGTAAACATAGAAGGCTGGCAGGGGGCTCAACAGAGAATTGGTCCCCTTCCTTTGTTTAGCTGCTATGCCCCTGATGGGAAGGAAATACCAACTATGCAATATGGTGCATGTGGTCTGTAGCCAGGCATTGAGAGTTGGCACAATAATCAGAAAGAGCAAAGGAAATACGTTGTTGGGAAAAAGGGGCAGCAACAGGTATTATCTGCAGTGTAAACGAAAGGAGAGGCATCCCAGATCACTCTCAGGACAAAATCACAGCATATCTTAAGGTACAAACAAACAGGTCCTCATCATGAGTTGGGCAGTATCCCAGCTGTAATACTGCCCAACTGTAATAGTGTTAGCACCAACCGGTCCGGCGGTATTGCCGACAGATCACTGGTTGGGCGTTAACAGTAAATCCACATTCCCAATTGGGTCAATTGGACCCAATGGGGAATTTTCTGCGCTAATACTGCACGCTAATATAGCTGGCGGTAATAGCAGCGAAAACAGGGTGTTAAATGGGATTATCACTTCCAGCAAAAAAGTTCAAGGCAAAACAGCCCATTTGGCACCCAACTCATGAGAGGGCCAACCCTTAAATGCTGGAGTAATACAGTTATTGCTGCATTTAAGGGCTACCACCCAACTCGTGATGTGGCCCATAAAATGGAAAGTGAGAGTCAAGATGAAGAACAAATGGAGCTTGATGAAGGTAATGCTCATAACAATGTAGAGGCTTTCAACACAGCCCCAATTAACAACAATTCACTTTTGAATTCATGCCTCAGTCTACAGAAAGACTCTCCAAGTACACCACAAACAGTAACCTTGTCACATCAATCAGAGACCCTGTAAATGAGCATGGGCAAAGTCCTGGAAACAATTGGAAATGTGTCAATTAACCTGCCCTTGGTTCATCCAGAGTCTGAAACGATGATCATGTTGATCACGTTGTTGGCGTTATGCAACAACCTCCATAAAGAACAACAGATATGTAAGGAAAGTTTGCTGCGTCTGATTGGTACAGTGTTCGAATCAGTTAAATTGGTAGGGGAGAGCAAGACCAGTATTTCTAAAGGGATTGTGTTGCCCATTGCTATCGTGGAAGATGCATCCATCATAAGCACCAGAGGAACCCCTGAGGATGCTAGATCAAATAACAAAGACTATATACATGAGGTGGCGGAAGTTGAAGAACATAATGAGGTGGGTGAAGAAAGCATTGATTCAGCACAACTAGGTGAGGTGAGAAAAGCTCTTGAAAGAAGAAGAAGATGCGGTAAAGCCAAAAGGCCTACCGCAATGGCAAGAGAAACCGCAGTTCTGAGAAAGAGGGTGGCTCCAAGATCTAAACAATCACTTGCTGTTTATAGAACAAGTGCAGTGACCTGTCTTGAAATGCCTACACAGTTTGAGATTACACATGCTGACACATTGACGTCTGTATCTACGGTTGCTAAAATGTCTTTACCACCCACCCTTGCTTCATGGCTGAGCTGAAAAAATTGCCCCAAACAAATTATCCCTGAAAAAATGATATTGCCATCAGATACACATAGTGCTGATGATTGTGATATTGAAGAGAGAGAAAACCGTTTGGACCATACAAAATATGGATTGAAGAGTGCCATCCCCATAACGACAACCAATTGGCTACATGAAACACTTGAAGAGCAATGAGGCACTAAATATTTGTCTAATAAAATCAGGATATGGGAACCTGAGGCCACATCAAGTAGCCCATTTCTTAATAGGCACAATATCTTGACACTATTACATACTTGTGTGGACTTGCGGGTTATTAACACTAAGGATATTGACATGGTTGAGGTCCCGCATTTTACCACTGATGTGAATTCGGCGGTGGTCCATTATGTCTCTTGGATAGATGTAACATAAATTAGGAGACATGGCACAGATTTGGGCGACATGGGTTACATCATAAAAAGAAAACAAGAGATTACTAAGAAAAAGTGTAGTAAACATGCATAACTGTTGAAAATGTGTCTGAGATACTTTTGGTTCACATTGATTTTTTGACAGCAATAAGCAAGGATAGGCAATTTAGCCAGGATTATGATAGGCAATATCAGAAGAGAAATGATATGGAATTGGTGACATGATTTCAACCGGTGATGGCACTGAGCATGAGATGTTATCATGGAATACCAGGGGATTTAGTTCCTTTACTCGTAGTATAGAGGATTTAGGGCACATTCTATCCTCTGATATCATTCTCCTTCAAGAATCATGGATGCCCAGGAAGTTTTCTTTGGATGGTTATTAGATTATTCAGAGAAAAGTACAGCATAATTGGATTGGGAGACCATCTGGGAGTCTAATAATAGGTTTAAATAATCACATCCCTGTGGTAAAGTTTTATTGTAAAGACCAGCATCAGAACATCTAGGAGGTAATAATTACCATTAAAGATAGTAGGAAGAATCAAATGGTATTGAGAATTCATGTATATAACCCCCAGATAATATTATGACTGATAATGTCATTAATACGGTTCAAGAGATCCTTGACTGTTAGTTATTTGAGAACACAGAAGTATGTTATGTCATGGCCTGGGGATTTGGATTATCAATGTTTTTTGGGTAAACATTGATTGATCAAGGGTAACCTACAAAAGGTTTTTGAAAAAACAATATGGAGTTAGGTACTTGCTATCAAGTGGAGAAGAATTGGAATATAACCCAGTTAACTGGTTGTCCTTAATGTTGGCGTATGATTTGGCTCAGCTAATTAAGCATCGGGGTAATGTAGAATTGTTGCTTTATATGTGGTTTAATGGGTCAAAGCACTCATGGATTGATTATGTGATGGTGCCTAGAAAAATGCATGAACATTTCAGTGAATATAAGCAAACTCAAATGTGTCTTAGTGTTCATGTTGTATTACAATGTGCCTATTTGCTCAATATTGGAAAGAGCAATAATAGATTGGTTGGGCAATGCAGTATTAATGGTGTTGGTAATCATCTAATTAGATCTGAAGAAAATATTATGTGTTTTAACAAATGTATTTTAGGTAATTTATTAAGTGATGGAGTCTCCAATTTTAAAAGTATCAATGAATTTGAGACAATGGTTGATGCTTACATTGACGACCATCTGCAAAAGGCTGAAAAAAAACTTGGTATAAAAATTATGGTAGAAATATTATTAATGACATGCCAATTGTTGGGAGAAAGAAGCCATTAGAGGCTGACATTAGGGACATAAAAAATGCCAAGAAGACTGGTATAGAGAAAGGATTGTCTATCTTCCTACTTAAATCAAGATACAAACATTGATTAAGAGTATATAATGTTACCACGGCTACTGCCCAGTGGCGGATCGTGTTTCAAATTCTCTGACCTAATGACACCAAGAAATGCTGGTCCATGGTAAAGTGGGACTCCCAAATGAATAACGATACCAATGAGATCAACCAGATCTCAGAGTCCAATAGGATATACAGGGAAAATATTACAGAGATAGTACTGGTGAAAACATGGAAGGAGTTATTTGGAAAATGAAATGATCCGGAGACTCTGGCCGCGATGGACTACAATTTTACATTATATATTTATAGATATTATATACATGGCCTGCGGTAGCGGCAATGTAGTTGTGGTTAAGTTGCTAAACCCATAGGAAGAGCACTTTTTCGGCGGCTTATAACTTCGCTTCTCATGGACGAATCCTTACCAAACCTTGCAAAAAAAGTATATGGCCCACTCTGGATATTTTTGCAAAGTTTGGTTTGATCAAGGGGGGGCAAGGTTATAGGGGTGGTCCCAAAAATGTTTTTTCCCATAGACTGAATGGAGAAAAAACTTTGCTCATGCCTACAAGCCAAACCTTTGGACCGATTTTCACCAAATTTGTGTCAGGAGTGGTGGCTTGGTACCGAAAGCATGCTTTGTAAATTTGGTGGAAATCCGTCCAGTAGTAGGTCTCAAAATATTTGTGATATCTATGTCCGCTCCGCAGACACACTTCTCTGTTCAGTCCGCATGGTGTTGCGGAAATCGGACGCACACGCTGATTGGATGGTGAAAAGCATGAAGTGCGTCAGATTTTTGGAAACTCCCTCCATCTTGGATTTGTTGACCACGGCCGGTGTCCGCGGACATCGCGTTAAAAATATATTAAAAAAGACAACATAGCACTTGTCAAACTTATCAAATAAACTCTGGGAAGGTGAGGGGTGATGAGGTTGGGATGGGACGTAGCTGCAAGAAGCAAAACAAATGGGTGTGTTTTCCAGTGAAAGTCCACATAAATTGAATTTCATAGGTTTTTATTTTATTAGTGCAACTTAACCATAACATCCCCTTAACAAAGTGGTTTCATTAAATATCTATATATCTATATTTATCTATATTTAAAAAAGGAACCAGATATAATACAGAGAATTACCATCTTCAAATTATTGATTCCATTGTGAATGTATTCTTGGTTTTTCTGTTACAAAAAGTAAATGACTAAATTAATAGAAATAGCATATTATGCATTGACAAACTGGGTTTAGGAAAGAGGCAATGACTATGATTAACTTATGGGTCTTAAACTACTTAATCAGGAAAACTCTGAGTATTAGGGGAATGGCACTATTTATTGCATTTGTTGACTGTGAGAGTGCATGTAATAAAGTGGATCGCCAAATTTGATGGGAAAATTTGAGGGCATGGGGTCTCGACCCGCTGGTCTTACACTTCATCAAATTGATCTATTTCAACATGAAAGTCCAATTTAGGCTGAATCAAGAAGGGCCCCTGAGAACCATAATAAAAACAAATCATGGGTAAAAACAAGCATGCAGCTTGTCGCAAACGTGATTCAACCTTTACGTTGCTGATTTGAAGATTTATGCGGATGACACTGCCCTCTACGAATGTGCCCCTGTAGGTCTACAAATGAGTCCAGTAGCACCACATGATCATGCAGCCAGAAATAACAAGAAAACAAAAATAATTCTAGCTAATGTTGGGTAAAATAAAAATATTACGTTTACCTGGAAACTTTTATAATGAAAGCATCAAGGTGGTGAACAAATATTTGTATTTGGGTGTGGATATTACTGATACATTAGCAGTTGGCGTTTTTGCCACTGGTGTGAGGCCAAGGTTCGCAGAAAATGTGGATCAATCAAAGGTTTTGTAGCACATATAGAGGGGTACTCCAGAGAGGGTCTGATTGAAATCTACTGAGCCAGTATCATCCTGAGCTCTGTATATGGTATTGAAATATACACAAATCGAGAAACAAGTTGGTTACCTAAGTTGGGGGGTAAACTTTGGTGATCAACTTTAGGTCTATCAAATCCCACCGCAATTGAAGCAATTTGATGTGAATTAGATCTTATGTCCATGCTTACTACAAACAAAATAGCCACAGTGATATTGATGATAAAGACCCTACTAGAAAAAGGAAATTAAAAATCTATGTATTCCTTCTTTGTTGTAGTGTTAAATCTCACTCTGGTTCAGACAGCCATTAAACCTTGGCTGCAAGACATCAAATTGTTCTTTGATGAAATAGCATATGAAGTGACCTATCCTATCAATTTGTGGGTTGCTACTTGGAAGATCAAACAAAAGGTGCAACTATGGGATAGAAACAACACTATGTTAAACTTAAGTAAGAAAAGGATGTTTGGAAACGATGTTAATCCGGTATGCCAGTGAATGCACCTTTTAAATATATTGTTCAAGAATATAACTCGAAGATTAAGATGTCCATGCTACAGTTACGACTGGAGCAACTCCCAACATTTTGGATGGATAGGGACATGGACAAATGTCCCAATTCAAAGCAGGTTCTGTCATTTATTTAAAACGGAGATAGAGACATCACACCATGTGCTTACTGGTTGTGAGAAATTGGCATAATTATACCAAATAAGGGCTACCAGGGCACCATGGGTGTCATATATAGAGCGAGAGGCCAATGATGTTCATGTATTTATTCTGGAGAGAACTGTGTTTTAAATTCTAATGTTTATTATATTTAGCAGAATTTAATTGTTAAGATTCAGGGACAGCAACATTGCACAAGACTGCATGAGGCTTTTCATAGGTCAAGACTAGAAAAACATTATGATGGTACCAAGATTAATTCATTATAATATATTACTGACAATTGTTAAGAGTGTGACTATTTAATAAGTAAGACGTTTTTACTCTTTTTGGGAAATGACAAACGTTTTAATTGTTTTTTTCTCGTTTCTTTACATTATTTAGTGTTTAAAATGTTTATGTGTACCAATGAACACTTTAATAAAAGAAAATAAAAACATTGGAAAAAAATTGCGAATCTTGGTGGTTCAAAGGGAGTATCTCCATTTTAGGAGCATTATATTTCAGACTATTTCAATCCATTGAGTCACTGATTCGTTTCTTAGCCAGGGAAAAAATTGAGCTTATTACGTTGAAGTCTCCATCCCTATGTGAAAGCATCTGGGTATCATCACTGTAAGCATAGAATTCCATCCCAAAAGAGTTTAGCCAGATGCTCCAGATGTAGAAGGAAAAAGTAACTGGGCATTAGAGACCCGTGAAGAACACAGCAGCTCACATGCATAGTTGATCAATGAAAGACCCCCCATGCTAGCAAATGGGATCTACCCATTACCAAATCTCAAAGCCACACACACACACTGTTGCCTTGATGTCTAGCCACTGAAGGCTGCCTAGCAGGATGGTGTAGTTGACTGTGTCAAATGCAGTTGACATATCTAGAAAAGCAGCACACCCACATTGCCACAATCAAGTAACTTGTTATCATTTGATATAGATACTGCTACATTTTCCATGATAACAGCTCGGCAACACCCAGCAGGTTACAGAAGTTTGTGAAAGGATGGGATTTTGGAAAATGCAAATATTTGTCAGATCATGTGGTGTTTACAAATAGGGTAGAATTGAACCATGTTTTAACATAGAAGGAATATTTCCTCTGTCAAAATATTGTTCACAAAAAGTCTAATGGATTTGAAATGAGAGGTGATTGTTTTAGCCAACCATTGGTCTCTGAGAGAGTCTGGGG
The DNA here is from genome assembly GCF_040938575.1 of Ambystoma mexicanum. NCBI lineage: Eukaryota > Metazoa > Chordata > Amphibia > Caudata > Ambystomatidae > Ambystoma > Ambystoma mexicanum. The sequence continues at coordinate 218,287,155 of NC_090923.1, read as the reverse complement.
GTGTAGCTTTGTCTAGGAGTGTGTAAAGCTTTGAGAGGACATTTAGCATCCAATTCCATATTAATAAACTGAGCCACGTCTTTAAAAAAGTTGCAATATTTTTAGATTGCTGAATATAAGGTTATATTTCCAGAAATTAAATGGAGCCGAGCTTGTTGGAGACTTTGTTCATTTCCTTGGAGATGTTATGGAAGAAAATATGTGTTTACTCGTACAAGTTCTCATCCCTTTTAAAATATAGCTTTTTTGTATTGATGGTCATTTTATTTTAGGTTACTGAATCTGAAGAAGACCTTGGGGAAAGCCCTTTGCATTTAGATCTGCATAGCTCTAGTGTTTCTATCACAAATGCTCTCATACAGCAAGGTTAATTGATTTGTAGATTCCATTTTCGTATTTGCCAGCATCTGAAGTAAAAGGGAAAGGGAGTTGTTAATAGTATTAAAAATGGCTGATTGATTTTGATCCTTTAATGTTCAAACTCGGATGAGAATCAACAACAGAGCTAGTTCGATGTGAGCTATGGTGCACCATTTCATAATTTGTATTTTATTTTATTTTTTCAAACTGGTTTATTTGCAGTTCAAAGAAACAATGCACAAAATGCCATTTTAACATCTCATTATCTAATGCTTATAAAGTGGAAGGAAACAAGAAAAGAAAGGAGAAACGATACATATAAATTAAACAACAAGAAACCTGAAACAACCACCAAATGTAAAGGAGTGCAATGAGTGAAATATTTAGCTAAAATAGCCACATAAATATATAAAACGAAAACGTAGACTTATCTTAAGTTGGACTGCTCTCTCGTCTAATTCATGTTTAAAGATAGTCTTTTAACCCATATTTAGGAAACTGCTACAAATTCTATGAAAAGAAAATGTTGACTTATCTTGAGCTGGAGTGTTCTCTCGTTCAATTAGTTTTCTACAATAGTCTTTTAAGCCGTATTTAGGAAATTGCTCCAAAGTTTATCAAATATTGTTTCCTTTTTGTTGCAGGTTGAACATACCTATTTCAATATTGCAGATTGGATACATTTCTGACATCCACATGTCTTTTGTTGGTGTCTCAGTCGATTTTCAGCTCTGTAGGATTAACCTTTTTGCTATCATTGATGCCTTCAAAATCCAAGATTCATCATATCCTAATTTGTATTTTCATATTTGTTTTATTAGAGAACCTTTCTCTGTGGAATATGCGGAAGATGAATGGAATCCCTTTGTTGTCTGACCAAACAAGTATTTGATGTTGATGTGCAGAAAAGTAAGGGGTCAGTGAGACCATGCCATCCAAATTGTGACTGTGTAAATATATGAAACTTTACACAAGCTGCGAAAAAGGGGATCATCGAAGCTACACAGCTAGATAGGACATCGGCAAAAATGAGTCACAAGTAGGGGGAATAAGTCACAAGTAGGGTGTCTGTAAAATATTATGATTTTACATGCACATTTGGATGCAAATTTCAGCAAGCTGTACCATTAATTGAATGCATAAAATTCCTACATAGTTTATATACACCTTCAATTAATGGTGCAGCCCATTTTCAACCATTTGCATTGTGCAGTGGAGGGGCAGATCGTGAGTTACGATTCTGCTTCCTCGACATTTCTCTCCATTCCAATATTCAAATATTTGCACCAGCATGCATTTTCATGCAGGCACAAATGCTTTGGATTCCCATCGAATCCACATGCTTTCGACACCAGCAAAAAGCAGGCAGATTCCGTACAAATCCATTGCAATGCTGACTGCCATGTGTGCATGGCAGGCATCCACACAAGTATGCCCACTTTTTTCAAAAGTGGAAAATTACATGAAGTGGAATTACCTACGCAAAAAGTGAAAACGTAAATGGGGCCCTCCACGTTATTTGCAGCAACTCAAAAAAATAAATGAGTAATGCATAGTTTCTTACCATAGATTGGCAATGTTCAACATTTACATTGTAACAAGGTAGAAGTAAATCATTTAAAAGTATATTCATCTTTCTGTTTAGCAGAGCTTTTCTGGTTTGAGAGTGGTCAGAAGACTTTGCCTCTGGCTACAGGTCATACATGTATAAGATATCATTTCAGTTTCATATAGTGGTCTATTTTATTTGTGGAAATCTTAACCACTTGAGTGTTATAAAGTGATAATGTAGATACGATATGTAGGTGCAATGAACAGGATTAAGGATATAGGTCAAATAACGGTACATGGGAAATGGCACTTATCGTTGGACAGCATAAGCGGATAACGGTGTTCGTAGTGCGCTCAACTGCTGCACAATTCGGTCACTTGCCAACATATAATGGGCGTATTAGATAGGGCCCTTTACCAGGTAATGGGGGTGACCAATCATACTGCCCATTTTCACAGAGTGATGGTGGCGCTGTCTCAGTCCAGAAATCCATGTTTAATACTGATGCGAAACACAGTTAATGGAACCAAGGAGACGAGGAATTCTACCAGGACCCTACAATCCTACAAGGAAAATGAATGAAAAAAGGCAGGCCATCATAGCATGTAGGTCAACACTCTCAAGGAAACTCAATTAACTTTGTTTTCCTCTCGTCCTCTCTCCCTACATCCAACGTCACTATTGAATCCTCCTTCAGATTATTGTATCCTTAACTTTCGTAGTGCTAATCCCTTCACTTGATCCCCCTTCTGTTCCTGTTATCTCTGATTCCAAATGCAATACTGACTCCATAACACCTTTGCTAGCTGTCGTCAGATTATCCCTGTTCCCTCTTGCTTCTGTCCAGTCTTGTGCCATTGAACAGTCCTTCAATGGCTTTAATTTGCCTATTTGTCGGCTATTTGACCTCCGCTACCCCTCTCATACCTCCACTCTTTCCACCCCATACTGCAAGCCTCAGCTACCCCACAGATATGCTGCCTCAAAATATAAATACAACCCCATCTCACGAAAGAGGCACACATCATGGACCCTCCTCTCTTCTCATTGCCTACTAGAACATCCTTCATACCTTCATCACTCTTAACTCTGCTAAAACATGCTTTGTCACCAACATAATCACCACTTTACAATATCTTCCATGCAGACTTTACAATACAAGCCATGCAGACTTCTCTTTAACCTATCACATCCTCTTCTCCCATCTCCATTAATAACTTTCCCTACCTCTTCTATTGAACAACTGGAAAAATCTGGGACAACCTTACCAACCTCCTATTCCCTCCTGCTTGCCTCTCCCCCTCTACCTATCTCTGCCACCGTTTCTATTTTTTCATTCCCCTCAGCTTCTCTCCTTGGAAGAACTCTCCTCCTGTTTACTCCCAAACCCTCCTATTCCCCAGTTTACCCGTTTTCACATTAGACAGCAAAGGAGCTTGAACCTCTCACCTGCTCCCATCTCTTCCCATTTTAACTTCTATCTTTCACGTCTTGTGTTTCCTGCTTTTTAAAATGAGGCCTCTGTTCTATCTATCCTCAGACAATTCCTAACGGGCCCTTATTTCCGTTAAATATCTGCCTATATCGATCCCCCTCACTATTCCAAAATCATTGAAGATTTAATTTTCAATGGGATATCCACATACAGGGAGACAAACAATATCAGGGTCCCTCTCCAATCTGGTGTTTGAAGCCATCTTTGTATTGAATCAGCCTTCCCCATGTTTTTAACTTTCTAAGCACTGCCCCAAACATACTTCAATCCTAAGTATATCTGCCCCCTCAACAGCCTTTCTTATGGTGTGCCACTCCTTCCTTTGTTTGACCTGCCACGACCTTAGCATCCATGGAACTGCTATGGAATGGATTGCCTCTTACCTCCTGGATGCGTCTGCATCTCTAGAGAAAACTCTCTCTATTTTGGAATACTTGAGAGTCCATCCTTGGCCCTTTCAATTCACCTTTTTTACCTCCTTCCTTATTCACCTCATCACCACCTATGCGTTCTCCCATCATCACTTTTTGGACAATACCCATATCTTTCCACTTTCTCTAATTCTACTCCTGACCTCTATGCCAGCCTGTCTACATCTCTTTTTTCTAGCAACCACAGGAGGCATTTTACTGACATATTATAAATCTTTCCAAGACCAAAACTTATGTAAGTACCTTCCTGCCCCTAATGCCACATGTATGTCATTGCCCCAGATGTAACTTTCCCTCCCCTAATGCTTGCAAACGTTAAGAACATTCAAATGTACTCTCTTGGAGTACCGCGTGTCGGAGGAGGCCTCATCCTGTAGTCCGCTAGCTGAGGTGCGGCTTGACACGCCTACTGCGTTGGTCCGGCATTGCGTGTAGCACGCAGCTTCTCAGAAAGAGAAGGTCCCTTTCTCTGATTGAAGCGAGGAAGCAAGCGTGCTGCTGTCGCCGCTGTTTTTGGCGGAAAGTGGAGAGCTGAGAGCATGAGCCGAGAGCCGATAGCGGAGTGTAGCTGAATGACCACACGTAGGCAGTGGGATGTGGTGTCCTGGTGGTACTGCATGCTGTGACGTGCTGCCCGTTGAAACTGGGAGCAGCTAGAATCTTTGGGCACAGGTGAGCCTCATATGGCTGGGTGTTGTGGCTATTGACATCAGTACAGGTTGGGCCCCTCTTTAACTACGGCCACAGCTGCATGCCCCCCCCAACCTCATCTCTGCGACCTGCCAAATAAAGCTATATAAGCCAGTCTTTGATCATCTTAAAGGTTGTGGTCTGGGGTTGCTCAGCTGTGTGGTTCGAGGTGCGGTATAGCGCAGCCTAGTGATACTTGGAGCAGGAGGGATTTATGGGCGTGTGCTGTGGCTATTCTTTTAGCCCAGATTGGGCACCTTCTCAGCCACAGTAATTTGCACCCCTTTCACAATCAAAGAGCTGAGACATAGCTAGTGGCAGTGGTCAGGAGACTGTGGGGATTTATTCCCTTTGATCCTGAACCCTGTCACAATTAAGATAGAGTCTCTCTGTGTTCTGCTCTTTAAACAGTTTTGAGTTGAACCTCTACTAGCCTATAACATAAATGTTTGCACCCGGATTTGGGGTAATTTTGGCGTGAGCAGTGCCTATAAAGACAAAAGTGAATGGCACCTACAAAAAAGCCCACTCCTTCTAAATATAACCTAAGAAGAAAAAAGAAGGAGCAAGTTATGGTGGTCGCCGTAGACAAATTGAAAGGCAAGAAGAATAATCCCAAGAAGGGTATTTCTGCCGATCTAGGTAGGATTACAGGATATTTTCCCTTGAATCTACAGTTCTGGAGGCACCAATTGTGCGCGAGACGAACACCTCTAATTTGGGCAGCTCGCTGAATTTTGAAGATATTGATAATAACTCCCTTTTAGATCTATGCTTGAGCATACAGAGAGGCATGACTCCACAGCTAGCAGTGCCAATTGGGATCGTGGATATCCCACAGATGGAGAGCCAGTCTAAAGATCATGTAGACCCATCTAATCTGGCGGGGACAATGGGCAGACTATCTGCCTCACCCAATTTAATCATTGACACTACCTCTGACATTGAAGCGGAAAGAGCAAGTAACAGCTATCCCAGTGCCAAGGAAACTGCTGAACTACAAGCATTTGCAGTTTGCATTAAAAATCTTACTACAGATTTCTGGGCGTATATTGGCAAATACGGATGCATTGATCAATTATAAAGCACAAAGACAGAATGTGGCCGAGGAGGTGGAATGTAATTTATCAGAAGCCATTCAGATGGCAAGCGAAATACAGCATGACAAGCACCGGACCCAGATCCAGTTCTATCGGAACACATAGACGTTCCACTTACACGTAAGCAGCAAAGAATGGCCAAGCAAGCACCTAGGGGGAAAAGAGTGAGTAGCCACGGGTCATCTTTGAAAGAGTCAGTGATGACTTCTCTTTGTTCTAAAAAAGCTAAAAAGAGGGCTGCCTGTGCCAAGAAACGGAATGCATTGGGGGATGGCCGACTGACTAGCTGGCTGATAGTGTCATGAACCGCCGATTACGTCCATTCTGGACTTCGTGGTCCCTGACCCATAGAGGACTGAATGCCGTGATCCTTCCAACATGGCCGTTGAATATGAAACGCAGCTTTCCAGCCTTTACGCGCTACGTTCAACTTCCTACAAAACAGTCACGCCCCCGCGGCTCTGTGTGTCTCAACGCTACTGCTTGCGTAAGTCAGACATGTGCTGCCGGAGTTCGCTCGGGGCCTCCTTCCAAGTCCCATTTCCCATTTTCTTGATTATACTCCCTTTCCATCCCCTTTCTTTGTCCTACCTTTTTCCGTGCTCATTTTTTCCTGGATTTCTCCTGTGTTTGGTTGAAGGCGTTCCGTGCCTCCGAGTCAGGATTCTGTTTCCTTCCTGGTTCCCGGTCCTGGATATTTGAACGCTACTTGGCGTAGGACTTGCAATCCTCACACTGGAATCCGAAGACCTGCACATGGGCCTGTATAAATCCCGGACCGTGCAAAATATCCACCTGTTGAAGCCATTGATGGGAGACCCTTGTCTTCAGGACCCATAACCCACCAAACCAAAGAGATTCTTCTTTCGATAAACAACCACCAAGAGAGGATTAGATTTGACATCATAAGGTCTGCCCACTATCCCATGGTTCTAGGCATGCCCTGGCTGCAGAAACACAATCCCTACATCAATTGGGCAGCAGGCTCCTTGTTTCTTGGTTCAGAACATTGTATGTCTCATTGTTTATCTCCTACCACCTTACCAAGTCCCTCAGAAGACTTCCAAGAAACCCAGCAATTCCCAGTAACTGTCTCCAACATTATCCAGATTCCCCAGGCTTACCAAACATACTCAAATGTGTTCTCAACAGCCATTGTTCAATCTCTTCCACCCCACAGACCTGAGGATTGTGCCATTGACACCGAGCCTTCAGCAGTGATTCCCTTCGGGAGAATGTTTATTCTGTCCAGACCTGAAAAAAGGGCCCTCCCGGAGTATCTGGACACCAACTTAACAAATGGAACTATTCGACCATCCAAGTCCCCAGTGGGGCCTCCCTCTTCTTCGTTCCTAAGAAAGGTTCTAAGGTGCTTAGACCTTGTTTGGATTACCACGGCCTTAACCAATGCACCCTCAAGGACCGATACCCATTGCCTCTTATCTCGGACATCCTGGAAGCTGTGAGGGGTGCAGTCATCTTCACAAAACTAGATCTCAGGGGTACCTACCATCTCATTCGTATAAAAGAATGTGATGAGTGAAAAACAGCCTTCAGAACACCCTTTGGCCACTTTGAGTATCTGGTTATGCCCTTTGGACTTGCTAATGCCCCCGCAATATTCCAACTTTTCATGGATCGGGTCTTTTCTGATATGTTGTTCATTTTCGTCATTGTATAGCTAGACAACATACTGATTTACTCCAAGAAACCTCGGAAACATAAAGAACACATTTTACAACATTTTGCAGCGTTTACGAGAACATAAGCTCCTGGCCAAACCTGAAAAATGCCTTTTCCATGTATCAACTGTTCACTATCTTGGGTTTGTTCTTAGCCCCAAGGGTATTGGAATGGATTCCTCCAAGGTTGATTCCATCTTATCTTGGTCTGTTCCTACCACTGTGAAACAAATTCAATCCTTCCTGGGGCTCGCTAACTTTTACAGGAAATTCATACCCGCATTTTCTGATATTGTAAACCACATTGTCACACTATTAAAGAATAGCTCAAGACGTTTCATCGGTTAAAGTCGGAGTTCACACAAGCCCCCATCCTGGCTCAACCCGACACAGACCGTCCCTTCCTTATTGAGACTGATGCATACAACTACGCCATCGGAGCAGTTCTGAAACAAGAACTTGATGACAAGATAGAACACCCCATTGCCTATCTCTCCCGTACTTTGACTCCCAGTGAAACTCATTATTCCGTCCTGGAGAAGGAGTTGCTAGCCATCCGACAAGCCTTCACTGACTGGCGCCATCTCCTTCTAAGAGCCAAACACCCAGTACAAGTCCGTACGGACCATTGGAATCTACAATCCCTGGAGTGCAGAAACAGCTGTCAGGCCCGCTGGGCCTTCTTTTTTGCCCAATATCAATTTCAAATCCATCACTTTCCTGGAGCACATAACATCATAGCCGATGCCTTATCCAGACATCCTGATTATGAACCCCTTGAGGACCGGACCTTTACCAAGATGTTTCCCAACACAGTATTCGTAGCACAAGCCGTTACTCTCATGGAGGATATTAGAGCCAAAACATAGTCCTCCAAACTTTGGAAGGGGTTTCAAGGAAACAATCAATGGAATCTCAAGATAAAAGATGGATACCTATTCAAGGATACATGGCTGGCCATTCCCACTCCAGGGCTGAGACATAGGATCACAAACCTATGCCATGATACCCTCCATTCTGGACACCGTGGAATACCCTGCATTTTATACAGAGACTGTTCTGGTGGCCAAGGATGAAAGATGACATAAGTCATCACGCTGGAATCCGAAGACCTGCACATGAGCCTGTATAAATCCCACACCGTGTGAAAGAAGGAAGTCACGTCCAAGAAGGTCGCAAGCAAAGAGAAACACGTGAGAAGGGGAGAGACTTGTGACAGATAGCGGAGGATGTGGAAGCCTCACACTATGGAATTAGAGACTTCGATCATCGACTCTATACCTGAGAAAGATCATATTCCCTTAAACACCTCCAAGGTTGCGAGTGTCCAAGGCAGTCCATTCAATCCAGCACTTTCTACTTCCGAATCTATTAATGAGGGCGATGAAGTTTGGGGCATCAACCCCAGTAAGAGCTGTGATCAGTGAACAGGGGAAACCTCCTACATATGATAGGTACATACGAGACGCAAAGAGATTGTTGAGAGTGGAACTCAGACGACTTAAGAAATCTAGCATGACATGGGAGACCTATCTCTCTACTATTAAGAGATTAAAGAATAGATATCGGGCAGATTTAAAGGCTAAGAGAAGTTTAGATAGAAATAAAACTTGGCAAAGGTTAGTGAAGACCATCTGCTTGAGGAAAGCATGCAACATCTGGGCATTACTGAATGAAGCTAGGGGGAATAAGACACGACAGACAGCAAACCCCATTGGTAGTGCCGAGTGGATTCGGTTTCTGGAGAACCGTGATATAGGAACCGAGCGTGAGGAAACAACGTTGGTAAGTAAAATACCATCTGAACTCACTATAGATATCTCCTATGACTCAATATTGTCCAAGATCAAATTGTTGAAATCTTCTAGGGCCTATGGACCTAACAAACTGGCCAATCTTGTAATTAAGAGCCATCCCAACTTTTGACCCTCCAGCCTATCAGGATAGAGTGCGACATGGGTTGCTGAGGCAACCCTGTCCAGGGGTCCTACTCCCCATCCAACACAATGGACCCACCCAAGACTCGGTGGCACCGACAGGAGGGCTTCTCGGCAGAAGACCGCCAAAAGGACGAACAAAGGATCCCCGACCTGGGTTCGGAGTTTAGAGAAAGACACGAGAAAGAAGTTATATTAAAGTTCTGGCAAAAAAAACTACCTGAGTCAAGTTAAAACACCGGCGGTATGTTAGAGGCTGTCAGAAAAAGTAGTAGCCTAAAACAATGGGAAAATCCCATAGGAAAATATTTGCGGTTGAATATTTATGGTAGTAACCACTGCCACCAGCAGAAACTTTTGAGAGAGGGACTGTACGGTACCCTCTCGAAAATGAACATAAGGGAAAAACTATTAACCCTTTCCAGTACCTCCATAGTAAAATGGTTTCTACTGGTTTAGTTCATAAAAATTGACCAGTAAAGTCAATTGGGACTTTACATGCCCTGGGAGACAGTAGTCAGTCCCAGGGTATGGAGTCTATGTTTGGGGGTCGCTACGACACCCCTGTGTCACTGCACGGAGGGTGCTGTGTAACACATGTGAATAAAGATGGTTCCTATGGGGTTGAGAAAATCCCATAGACATTAAACACTAAAATAGCCTAGAACACACATAGCAAAAAATGCCTAAGAGTGGGAAAAAGAGTCTCAATCTTAGCAGAAAAAAGAAACAACCCCTTCAAATCCAGCAAAGCTGCTGGGGTACTCTAGAGGTAAGGGAAATTAGCCATAGAACGAGAATTCTCCCTAACACTGTGCCACACAATCAAGGCTCAAGATTGCAACACACGGTGCCCATTAACATTGAGGCATTGGCGCACTTGGCCCGCTCCTGATCCCTCCGTGACCACTGCTGGATCCATCACCTCACATTTGTGGTCTGTGACATGACATATCACATGACAACGTTGTGCACATCTGGCCTGCATACAGACTTTTACTGCTCCTGTACACCGGAGGCCGGGTTGCCACCCTAGGTCCTTCATTTAAATAACTACTTTTCGGCATTTGGCCCTCCCATGTACCCACACCTACTGCTGCTGGAGTTGCTGCTTCACCATTGCAACCTGTCACTTGATTTTAAAATCCATTTTATCACCCTTATCGCCATTCCTTCCTGGTCGTCCTTGGCCTGGGCACCCTCGTCAAAGGGCAACCTATAACAGGAAACTATTCTCTTCCAGTTTGCCTCTGGTTGCCACAACTGTGCCCGGGCTCCCATGATTTCCATCTCCTAGCTACCTTGTGCCCTCTGGGCAGATTATTCCATGTAGTATTTCTATGGAAACTATGGCCCTCATTCCGAGTTGGGCGCAAAGGGATACCGGGACCGTTAAGGACATTGGTGCGGGTAATCCCTTTGCGCCCTATTCTGAGGTCCCTTAGAGGGTCCCTTCCTTAACACCTGGTTTAACCAGGCGTTATGGACAGGGCCCATTAAGGGACTTCAGAGCTAATAACGGTACCTCAATTTGCGGTACCATTATTAGCGCCTTCACATGGAGCCCTATGGGGGCTGAAATGGGAATGGGGAATGGATTTTTCAATGGGTACTTAACGGTCCCTCAAAGGTCGGAATAGACCCGTAAGTCCCCATTGAACCAGGGCGGACTCGGTACCGGTATTGGTGTTAGTCATGGCGCAAATAGTGCCATGATTACCTCCAAAGTCGGAATGAGGGCCATATTTTCTTGCTTCCTCGCCAGTCTTATGTCTTCTTCTATCCCAGTGCTCTGCTCTATCAGATCTTTGCCCTCTTCCCTAGTTCATTTTCTCAACCAATCTAATCTTATGTTCTCCATCATTTCTTCCTCCTGTCCATGCATCATCTCCATTGGTCTTTAGACTAGCCGCCCCTGTAATACATCTAATTCCATTCTTGATATTTTTTCCTGTCTTCACCTGCAATTCGTTTGGCTTGCCAAGACTTGGTTTACTTCTTCTAACACCCCTAGGTCCTCTTTTCTATCTACTTATCTGTCAACACAATTCTGCCATTCTTCTCGGCTTAGTGGCAGGTGTGGTAGTATTGTCCACTTTTAACTTACCTCCTGTTTCTCCTCTTAGCTATCTTCCTTCCTTTCTTACTTTTAAACATATAGGGCCTCATTACGAGTTTGGAGGTAGCCATGGTGCTATTAGCACCATGGCTGCTTTCTAACCGGGCTCCATTCAATGAGGAATAACAGGGTCATTCCAACATTCTTGAAGGAACCATTCGCCATCCCATCTGAGCCCCCATAGGGCTCAATGGGAATGGGGAGGGAGGTAATAAATGGCACATTACAAATGGCCCGTTATTACATCCCTCTTCCCCTCAAGGGACCCGGAAAAGACGTCTGGTTTTACCAGATGTCTGGTCCGGGTCCCACAAAGGGAACCTCGTAATCAGCGCTCACGTCATGAAGGGTGCCAGTCCCGTACCGGCACCCTTCATTATGTGAGCGCCAGGGTCATAATAAGGCCCATTTTGTTCTTATTTCTCTTGCTTTTTCATTACATACAGACCTTCAGGACATCTCTCTAGTTTTCTAGCTTCTATAATAGTCTGGAATCTTTCCTTTCCTTTCTTCTTTCTTGTTCCACTGGCTTTTCTCTTCTCAATGATTTCAATCTTCATCTTTCTACTACTATCTCTTCCTCCACTCTCATAGCTCTTATTGATTCCTTTTCCCTTACCACCCCCCCTCCATGTGTTTGGCTCTTCCATGGATTTTATATTCTCCTCGATACAACATAATTTGTCTGTGCGTTCCCATCCAATGTACTCTTCTGATAATGTTCTCTTTTCATTCTCTCTGTTACTCCTGCTCACCCCTACTTGTCCTCTTCCCCCTCCTACTTTCTTCATTGTGACTTGCGCTCCTTTTCCTCCTCTTATTTTATCTCTTCTCTTTTACCTCATATTGAGCATTTCTAAACTCTCTCTCCTGACCAAGTTGCCTCCACTCTACATAATACCCTTTCCTCCACATCCTTCCTGGACCCTTTTCCCTCTTGTAATCACCACAACCTTGGCTATGTCACTCCCTTCTCTCTCTTAGAGCATCTCTACGCAGAACCAAGTGACTTTTACTGATCTTATCAAGCTCTTCACTCTACACTCTTCCTATGACTCTGTACTTCCCCGTGCTTTTCCAGCATCCTTGTGGTCTGTTTCAGCTACTCCATACAATGCTCCCACCCTTCCCCTGATTCCTGCAACTCCTCTAATAGTTCTTCTTTGGATTTCGTCGACTATTTCACTCCTAAAGATTTTTCTCTATATTCCTCTATTTATTGACATGAACTTTTCGAAAACCTTAAACACTACCAAACTCCCAGTACAACTCACTTTTCGGAAATGTTCTTCTTTTTCTCCTCATACTGATTCTGATACTACCTCCTTCTTCTCTCATGCCCACCTTACTACCTCCCACCTTGGACCTATCCCACATTCCCTTTATATGTCTTTGCATAATCTTTATTTTACTTCACATTTTTAACCTTTCCTTTTCTACCTCTTCTTTTCCTCCCCCTTTCAAATTCACAACTATTATTCCCATCCTAAAGAAATCTTCACTTGACCCCTCATCTTCTTCTCCTTTCTCCATCCCTATCTAAACTCCTAAAAAGAATTGTCAATTCCCAAATGTCCTCAAATTGTATCTCTCATTCCTCATTCCAGCTGGTTTAATCTGAATTTCGTCCAGTGCACACTACTGAAACTGCTCTCTAATTCTTTATTTGCACTGGACACAAGTTGTTTTCATTTCTCATTCTCTTGGATCTCTATGTTTCATTTGATACTGTTGATCACCCTACACTACTCTAAGCTCTTACCTCTCTTGACTTTTCCAGCTCAGTTTCTCAATGGTTTCAGTCGTATCTTTCCAATTGTACTTAATAGGTCTATAGGGCTGGTCATACCTCTTCTCCTCAATCTATTCTTTACATGCCTCCATCTACACTATTTCAACCACACTATTTGAATCTGTACACTGATAATTCCCAGATTGTGTTCTCCTTCTTTCCCTTTTCTGATTCTCTTCACTCCATTGTCTCAGCTTGTTTTTCTGCCATCCAATCATGGATGTCTTCTTGTTTCTTAAATCTCAAACCTTTCACAATGGCAGTTCTTTTCTTTTTTGGAATCCGCGCCTTCTCCTCCTACCCTTCCAACTTGTCTCTCTTTTCCTCCATCTTCTCTTTAATTCTCACCTCAAGCATGTAATCTTGGAGTCACGTTCGATCCATCTCTATCTTCTTCTCTACATATCTCTACTACTTTTCATATCTGCTGCTTTCAAATTTTCATCATTCAATGTATACTCCCCTCCTTACATTTTCATTCTACTGAACTGCTGACTTCTAATAACTTCTTCTATATTCTTTCAACATGACTCCTGTTCAGGTCTTTCAATTGGCCTCTCCTCTTTCCATCTGACTCCTCTTCATTTAGCCTTTAACTATGCTAATGGTCATCTCTTTTAATTGCACTCAAGGTGCCCTATCTACTCGTCATTCCTTTCAATTTCTCTCCTCCCTTTTGATGTGTGCCTTCTATTTCATTTCCCTTGAATTGTCTTTAAATGTTATCATGACCCTGCACCTCTTTACTTTACCTATCTTCTCTTGTCTCTTCCTATTTCCCTTCTCGACCTCTCTCCTCACAATTTCTTTACCTCCTATCAGTCCCAAACCCCCCTGCCTCTCTTCCCATTTCTGTGTCTTTTCCCTTTTTGCCCCCAAACGTTGTAATCCTTTCCCACCTGATATTCACTAATCTCCTCACCACAATTTCTGTACCCGGTTACAAGCTCAACCTTCTATCTAACTTACCGATCGATCAGATAAAGTTCAATTTTTGTCTGGTTTTTATTATGCATTGTTTTCTGTAAAATTATGTATAGTGCTTAAGTGAATGCGCTTTATGCATTTCATTTGAAATTTAAAAGGTACAAATCGTTGGGGAACCCGTAGGGGAATTTGTTATAGCAGGTAAGATAGATCAATGTGTTGAACAATCGCTGCTGCAACCTGTGTGTGATCTGCAGGTCGTAGGTTACTTAAGTCATTTTTTGATAAATTACATGGTTATTCGGCCTTCTTTTGAGTAGGGGGTTATCATGACTTGATACTTTGGTATCTGTGAACACTCGCTCTTAGTGAAAAGGATAGGAAGCTGGTTTGTGGGAACTTGCTGTTTTGATATTTAACTGTCCTCACCCACCCAGCCCCTAAAAAGAGGACTATCTGTAGCTCATAAGGACGGATGGTCGTAGGTTACGGACACCAAGTAGATGTTGGTCAGGACATTATACAAAATGTTGGTCTAGAATATGGGGACAACTCATAACCAAGTTCAGCTTGTAAACCTTGGTGCAACACCTACTGGCAGTGATAGGTACTGCTGAGTACGGCTGCGTATCGCGCTAGAACCAGCCTGCCAAGGACCAAAGTTCCCCAGCCTCTATCAGTAACTTCATTCTGACCAGCAACTTTGCACAGAAGCCGTAACACATGGACTCCAGCATAATAATTACCCATTTAACATTACAAATGCAAATTAAATGACTGTTGGCAAAAGATTATGCTCATGGCAGGATTATGGGATGCCGGCTGCCCTGCTCCACTCATATTTAATTGAATTCTGTTGCATGTATTAACTGTAGAAATTAATCCAGTGTTGATTATTGTGGGCAGCAGTACATTTTCACTTGCTGGAATCTATGTTTACATGAAAGCTGTTCGGACGCAGCAGGGAGACCTGATCATTATCAGTTGCACACGCCCCCGCCCCCCTGTTTAGCAAGGTGCACCTTTGCGCCCACCTTAGGACCGACGACTTGCCTCTGCATCGGAAAGTGTTTCTCTAACGGGAAAATAGTTCCATGTGTGAAAACAATGTCTGACTCGGATGCATGAAAGACATGAAAGACAAAGCAGGCGTTCATGTACCTAGACCTAAACCTTTAGCAGAAAATGGCCGCGGTGTAGGGGCCATTTCTGCCAGTAAAGTTGCACACTCCTGAGCAAATTTTGTTTTTTGTCTTTGATGTCTTCACTTAACAAAAGAGTTGTTCGGAATTAAATACAAGGTCTGCCAATCAGGGCCAGAGAAGCCCCTACACGTTTTGCTGCCATGCCACATGAGCAATCTTGATCAATGTTGCAGGGGAGAAGGCGCTCAAGCTGCAGCTTGGAGCAGCACCTTTCCTTCTATCTTTTCATCCATACATCCATTTTTACTTCCCATCTCTCTTCCCTTTTGCCCCTGCCCTCTCCCTTTCCTCTTTGCTTTGCTCTTTCTTTACCTATTTGTGTGTGTGCCCTGTCTTGCTCTCGTTCTCCCTCACTCTTTTCTTATCCAACGAATAGCGTTTTCTAAGAATATCTATGAAGACTCAATTGGGCAGTCATTAATACCTTCCCAAAATACTCTTTGATTTTAGGCAAAGAAAGCATTGAAACCTCGTTGGTGCTCATAGTCCCTTTCACCTTTTCCATATGTGTATGTCGAAAGAGTACAATAGGAGCATACTCTCTATTTTGCAGTTATACACTTGAATTAGAAAATAAGAAATATTGGTATTCTAGGTTTTGACGATGTGCTTTGGTCAGAAATAAGAGAAGTGACGTATTGTTACTATGACTGTAAAATATACTTAAGTGATCATTAGAAATGTACATAGAATACTTTTTAGCGTCTGTGCAATTAAATACAACCTTCCTGTGCAGAGAATACACCCCAGTTTGCCCCTTCCTTTTTCCAACTGGTCACTCTCAGATTTGAACTATTGTGAGCACAAATGCAATATTTAATTGTGTGTGCTTGCCACAGATTGGGTCGTAGTGAGCGTCTGTTATGCACAAGTACTAACAGTGTTTCATTTGTAAGAAAATATGTGCCCGGGCCTAAATATTTTCGAGCACGCCTGTTACACTTTGGGGTGGTGGGCAACCCCCCACCCACTACTCACACTACCCACAGCTGCTCCATACTGCGTCAACAGATTTGTGGTTAAAGCTGCAACTCCCACCAGTAAATTGAGGGTGATGGATCCACTGCGCGATTTGCAGATATCAATCGACTTAACATTTTATTAGTGTCTTGAAAAAAACAAAACGTTTAAGTGTTTCTTCAAAACAAATCATTATTATCATTTTGCTCTGATCCTACAAGTGGAATTTGTTAACCATCTATACACACTAATATTGTCCTGCTATGGTAAACATATGGACAATTCAAGCTAAAATCATCACTTAACTGATGAACTTGACTATCAAACATTGTAGCAAGATTGTCTTATATAGGTTATTACTCATGACAGGAACTGCTCTTCAATATTGGCCTTTTCACTGACATTGGTTGCCCCTGTGTTGGGTCTGCAGTCTGGTGACCGTCCTGTTGTTGTCAACCCACCCTGATGGTTATTACAGTAGAGAATTTGCAACAATGTCATGCAGGCTGCGTGGAGTAGTGTGTGGACATGGCCAGCATCAGTGACCACCATTATCACTGTCCAACTCATTGTTATTCATGAAAATGAATAAATAGCCCTGCCAACCTCGGTCATCAGGTTCATGAATAACAATGAGCTACCCCATGCAGAGACCCTTGCCAGTGCACACTTTGTTGTAATGTCACTATGACTTACTGACTGTCAGTTAAAATAATAAAGATGCCAAAAAAACACAACATAATCAAGCAGAAATCAGCAATAGGTGCAAGGGCTCAGCAATAAGTGCCAATGCTGAGCCCTGGCAAGCCCCCCACACTCACACAAAATAAGCACTGAGTACCAGAAATTCACAAAACAATTGAAGAGAACGAAACTTGTTGAGGACCCTGCAGCCTGATCACCTGGTCCCTTGTGAGGTATGGATACAGTGGGTTTTTCTCTTGTTTTCACGTTGTTCACGTTCTCCTAAGGCCAGGGAGCGACACCCACCTGCACCTGAAATCCACATACTTTTTGGATATTTCTACGCTGCATTGAATGTTGATTAGAATTATTGTTGTGCAGCTCACACTTTTTCTGTAGCCCTTGTGAGGTATTTGACATGCCCTTAAGATCCCATATGCTTCCCCCTTCATCTCACTCCATGGACAGTACTCCCTCAGTGTGATGACTATGCATACAAACAGGGGTCATGTCCTAAACATTAAAGTGGGGGGACTCATCAACAAACGCAATGGGATGTGACATCACCAGAAATTAGCACATCAAGGTGAAATATGCACATTTCATTAAATTGGCTTTGCATAACCACCCAAATTGTACAGGACAAATGGAATTTGCCTTTCATAAAAATCAACCCACACACAAAACAAAGAGAGGATATTTTCTTCTAATAGTGTTTTTGAAAAAGGTAAAAGGTGTGCAAGTTTTATACTCCAGTAAGCAATACAAATGTTTTACCAGGTACTTGCAGCACCGAAATGAGACATGTTATCTTTAGTTGTTTGTTATTGTTCATCTGGTTATATAGTGCAGCGGTGAAATGTCCAGCCTGCAAACCTGACAACTGTGTTTCGATACCCGAGGTCGGCTTTAATTCATAAATTAAAAGAGGAAATTCAATGTTTCTCATTTTAGCTGGGGGGGACTGGGTCCACCCTCTGAAAAAAGTGGGTGGACTGCGTCCGCCCGCGTGTACTCTCGGCTTGAGCCCTGCATACAAAGTAACCGGCTGGTGGCCACCTCACTGGATGCCTCTGAAGCTGCTGCTCACATACTAATTTTGAACCATAACAAATAGCATCCAGCACTTTAAGATATATGTGTTTTCTGGCCATGTTGATGTTGTCAATGGCTTGTGTAGCTCTAGCAAATGTGCAACTGAAAACACAGGTCTTCCATGCAGTGAACTAGACAGAGACAATGTGAGACAGAGAGAGACAGATAGAGAGAGAAAGAGGACTGAGAGTGCATGAAAGAGAGAGATAAAAAGAAAGAGACTGATAGAGGGGTGACATTAGGTGATTTGAAATCCTGCATGATTCCTCCACCCTGTAGTGAACACCAGGTGTCTATTATCTCACCATGTTATTCAATGTTAATGTGACATCATTATCACACCTCTAGGCCCGCATGTAAGCCTTTCCAGCTTTATGCAGATAGTTGTTAGGTCCTCCTGAACATGTATTTATTTATTTATTTTGACATTTGTAAAGCGCGCCAAACCCAAGGGCATCTGGGTGCTGGTTACAGTAAAGCATGATGCAAACAGACGGTATTTACTAGCACACATAAAGGATTTACAAACAAAATAGAGCGTGGTTGCAGTAAAGAATGATATAAACTGACAGTACTAATACTTGCAGACATAATGGTTTTTCATATGAAGTAGAATGTGGTTGCATTGGAGAATAGCCATGTTTTGGGGCCTTTGCGTAAAGACCACAAGAATGATTCTGATCTTAGTGAAGGCGAGAGGGCACTCCAGTGTTTCACAGCCACAACTGGGAAGCTGCAACTCCCTGACCTCTGCAGCTTGAATCTGGAGATGGCGAGGAGGTGCAGGTGGGCAGTCTGGGTAGGTCTGTTGGATTGTGATTTAGTGCATATTCTAGCTAGGTATTTGGGGGAAGCATTTGACTAGCATGTGTGCATTAATGATAGAGTTTTAAACACAATGCATTCCCGAACAGGCAGCCAGTGGGCATTCCGTCTAGCAGAAGATATGTGCTATTTTTCAGGAATGCTCAGTGCTGCTCTGATTGCATTATTGCAAAGAGGGCATTGCAGCAGTCTATCCTGGAAATATTGAGGGCTCTGGCAATCATGATGCAGCTTTCAGGGGTTAGGAAGGGTCTGCAGGCGGTGATGACTTCAGACATGTGTGCTGCCTCAGAGGGAATAGCATTTACATGTCTAGTTAGAGAGAGTGAGGAGTCCAGGTAGACTCCCACAGATTTTACTTCTTTTGAGACTGGGATAGAGTTTCCATCGATAATGAAGGGTTTGTAGTCATTGTTAAGTTTATTTAGTCATGTTTGTGTTCCAACGAGGAGCAGCTCAGTTTTCTTGTCATTTAAGCATAGAGCATGTTGAGCCATCCAGGCCTGGATGATTTGATATATTTTGCTCAGTGCTTTGGAGTCAGTGTTGTAATTACCTGAAATGGGAATGAGGATAGTTAGTATATGAGATACCCAAATCATGGACGAGGTCGAAGATTGGCTTCGTAAAGATATTGTATAGCATCGGGGAGGCACAGGAGCCTTGGGGAACTTAGCAGGTGACTGGGGCTGGAGGGGCCACTGCAGAGGTGGAGAAGACCCTCATTGTTAAGTTAGATGGGAATGACTCAATCCAGGCTGTAGCTTTGGTAGAAAAGTAGGAGGCTGAGGAGCGGTGTTGGCACAGGATTTTATGGTCTACTTAATCAAATGCTGCTGAGAGGTCAAGCAAGAGGAGGAGAGCCATATTACCATTATCTATGATCTTAGGTCCAGGAGTGCAGAGTCCGTTCCGTGACCAGGGCCCAACCCAGATTGGCGCAGACCAAGGAGGTTGTTGGGTTCAATATATTTTTGGAAAGGTATGCTGCTCTGTATAATATGTTTAGTAGGAAGGGGACTTTCGTGATAGGGTGATAGTTGGTGGGGGTATTCCTGTCTAGAGTAGGCTTCTTTAGGAGTGGGATGACCCATGCATCTTTTATATTGATAGGTATATTACCACAGGAGAAGGATTTGTTGATGAGTGATGCTACTAAGGGGGCGTGTGGTGCTGTGCAGTCTTTTATGAACGATGCAGGCAGATGTCCAATTGGCATCTGGTTGGCTTCATGCCTTTGCTGATTTTTGTAACTTCTGAAATAGGGACTGGTGTAAATTGAAATAGGTTTGAGGATTGAGGAAGTGGGAGAAGGGGATCTAGAGGTGCCTCAAATAATATTCATTTTTTGTGTGCAGCAATGTCCTTTTGCAGGAAGGATATTTTGACCAATAGTGCATTTTGAATACTGGAGCACCAGGTGATGTCTTTAAGGCAGCTATCTATGGGGGTAAACAGGTGATTTGAATTCTCGGTAGATGCGAAGAGCTCTCTCATTCCTGAATTGGTCTTTTCTATTCACTTTTGCTTGACAGATGGCCTGTTTGTAGGATTTGGCAAGTGCGGTAAAGTGAACTTTGATGTGATGGATACTTTTTCCACATAGTCTCAGCTGCTTGCTTACTGGAGCGCAATGCTTTGAGGTCTGGGGGTGTACCAGGCGTTCCGGTGAGCTATTGGTTTAGTTTTACGTTTGCTCATTGTAGCTAACTTGGCGATAGCTAGTTTGATTGTTTGGTTATATGGGTCTACCATGGAATTAGGATCATACATTGAGTGTTGCTAGACAGTTAGTGGTTGCAGCAGCAGAAGCATGTTAGCTGGAGTGATCTTGCAAGCATTTCTTGAGAGGGAAGCACGTGCAGCTTGAGATGTGGCACAGGTTTCTTTTATTTTTGTGGCTCATAAAAGAAATGACATAGTGGTTAGACCATTGACTCAGAGTGTTGGATATGATGTTGGTGTTGCAGTTAGCATCTGCCAACCAGTCTCCCTGGCAACCTTTTTCATAAGTGGGGCATGTTATACATTGGGTGAAGGCCAAGGCTTCAAAAGAGTTGCCTAGGGCAAGGGCAGTGTCATTGGTAGGGTTGTTAAAGCCCAGGTCTACATGAGGATGATTCTGGAGGATGGCTTAGTTTGGCTTGGGAGGACATGTGCAATGTCTTCCTCGAAGTATAGCAGGGGGTCCGGAGGTCTGTAGATTAGGTGGATGTTTAGTGTGGCTGTGTCAGAGAGGGACAATTTTATTGAAAGCAGTTCCCCCGACTGGATAGCTTGGTTGGACATTTTTCTGATGGACAGGTGATTCTTGGCTATGATGGTTACCCCTCCTCCTTTGGTGAGCAATCTGTCTTTCCTAAAGATAGTGTGGCTATCCAGGATGGCAAGGGTGAGGGATCGTCCGACGGCTGCATGCAGCCACGTTTCAACACTAGCTATTAGGTCAAGGTTATTAGAGGTAATGCGATCAGTAATATTGAGGGCTTGGGCCAGGTGGGATCTAGCATTGATGAGCGCTCCTCCGAGATGAGTTGACATCAGGGACCTTACCACGGACAAGAGTAGCTATCCAGGATGGCAAGGGTGAGGGATCGTCCCACGGCTGCATGCAGCCACGTTTGAACACTGGCTATTAGGTCAAGGTTATTAGAGGTAATGAGATCAGTAATATTGAGGGCTTGGGCCAGGTGGGATCTAGCATTGATGAGCGCTCCTCCGAGATGAGTTGACATCAGGGACCTTACCACGGACAAGAGTAGGCATACCGGATGCGTGAGTTTTAAGCATACTGGCATCACTAGCAGGGGAAATTGAGGTATAGTTGCCAGTTGCATCGCTAATTTCACGGGCAGCGGGCTCCCAGATACATAAAGCATGGGCAGTTACACAGTCAATAGGCTCTAAAGTACTTGTGGCATCAATAATTACTGGAGCAACAGGCTGCAAAATACATATGGCATGAGAAATTCCAGGGGCAGCAGTTTCCAAAATACATGCTCATCAGAAGCTGTAGGGGGGATGGGCTCCCAGGTACAAGAGGCATCAATAATTACTAGGGCACCATGCTCCAAAATACATGTGGCATCAATAATTACCAGAGTAACAGGCTCCAAAATACATGTGGCATCAGTAAGTACAGGGGCATCAGACTCCAAAATACATGTGGCATCAGATATTACTGGGGCAGCAGGCTCCAAAATACATGTGGCATCAACAGGTGCAGTTGGCTCCAAAATGCATGTGGCATCAATAATTATAGGGGCAACAGGCTCCAAAATACACTTGGCATCAATAATTATAGGGGCATCAGCCTCTAATGCACCCATGGTATCAATAATTACAGAGGCAGCAGGCTTTGAAATACTTTATTATACTGCAATTGTTTTTTTATAACGTGCTTAAGCGTGGACCCAAGATGCAAACCGTTGCTGCTCTGCCTCATCTTGCTTTCAGGATGAGCATATTGCCACTGAGCTATACTACCCATGCCTAAATGAGGTATTGGCTGTACCATGGGCAGTAGGCTCCCAACTACATGTGGCATCAATAGTTACAGGGGCAGCAGGTTCTAATGTACACGTGGCAACATTACTTACAGGGGCAGCAAGCTCCCAAATACATGTGGCATCACTCATTACAGTGGTGGCAAGTTCCAAGATGCAAGTGGCATCAATAATGCTAGGTGCGGCAGGCTCCAATATGCATGAGGCATCAAACATTACAGAATTGGTACTCTTTCTAATTGTAATTGGTTATTTATAACATGCTAAATGACCTGAGGTGTCTAAGCACGGACACAGGGATCGAACCTGTGTTGGTCCGTGTTGTCTTGCGAATGCGTTGCCCCTGAGCTATCCTCTCGAGAATCTTGCAGTGGCAAACGGTATTAAGATACATGTGTCCTTGGAAGTTGCATGTGCAGCAGACTCCTGGATGCACGTAGCCTTAACTGCTGCAAGGCAGCCGTCTCACGTGCTGCTGTGCCCATGACTGCATTTTTGACAAAAGAGCTACGCAGGGGAATTAACATCATTGACCATCTACAAAAATTACCCTGTCAAAAAATATATTTTGCCACTTCACAAGCTTAGGAATATCCCCATACCTGATATGCTACAAATAATCAAGGTCACCAGTGCCTGGGTACTCTCACCCTTCCACTTATAGACTAGTTCTTGATCTTAACCCTGGACCATATACACATGGTTCTATGTGGTTTCACCTCCTCAATTTTTATATTGGACTGTTTCAATGTGGCAATTGTACCATTGCCATACAATCATTGTCGTTTTCCAAATAATGGGAAACCCCACATACCTCCTAGGACCTGCCCAATCCCAACCCCAATCACTCGAGTCTAGTCCCATCCATACATGCTCCTTTCCCCACCCCACCATATGTAAATAAATATTTTGTGTAGGATCTCAAATTCTCACAAACAGTCCACTATACAAATGGTGGAGGTGAAATCACTTCAGATGAAAGCCATCAGGAGCTGAGGCCCTAAATGGCTTAGACTGGATAATAGGCCAAGACATAAGACACACTTTGTTCCAAGATTAAAAGGACTTCCTTAAGAGGTACCTGGTCAGGATGAGTTGGGTGGTATTGATTAAAATTGAGGTACTTGCCAAATGCTACTGAATTTACTGTATGACTGTGTGCCAGCATCAAGGTTGGTTCAAATACACTATTTGTATTCTATGGTAATACCTCTGGTGGTATTCCAGGCAGACCGTTAGCTGAAAGTCTACCTACTTTTTGCTCCACCTTTTAACTCCACCTCGTAGGAGGAGGTAAAAATGTCAAAGTCACTCAAAGATTTGTTGTAGCCTTACTTTTACTGTGAATACAGCAAACACAACAAAAGACTGCTTTCCTTATTCTCTACATCAACACTGAAGATTCAGACATCCAGATGTGTCTATCCGCCATTAACTCCAAGGGCCTCAGTTCCAGCTGACCACCTTCACCAAGTACATTGGGTTCTACATAGACAGACACTGGCTAACAAAGGCAAACAACCTGTTACCAACTCTCCCTCCTATGAAAATCACACCCTTCCATCAAGCCTTCAGATCCATTGTTAAAGTCATCGTCCTCTCCAAACTAGATGGTGGCAATGCATAGTGCGCCAGAGAAGTCTCTTAGTTACAGCAGCATGTGTCATCAAAGCATTGACCCTCATCAAACCGCACTGGCATCTGCTACACATACACATCATGTTCACTTCCTGCTCATCATCAACAGGGTGGAACTCCTCAAGTCTCTGAATTACCTTGCAGCAAAGTTCAGGACCTCTGGCAGTGAGCACTTCACATAAGTCAAGATTTGTGCAGGCTGGTACAAGGACGCTGCATGAAGGAAAGGACCAGAAAACAAACTTCCTCTGTTTATGCTTCCAGAGTCTTGAACCTACTCCCCATCAACATTAGACTTGCCCACCACGCTTACAATTCAGTCAAGAGGTCAGAACCTGCCTATTCATGTACTTACTCCTTCTCAACATCTAGTACTTTGCCACTACTCTCCCAGCGGACCATACCCAGAGCATTTCCATACCCCCACTTTGAATGACCTTCCCCTTTGTCCAATCCCCATAGCCACTGCAAGTATTTACCCCTTACAGTATAGCCACCCTGCTATGATCCATACTCCTTCCACCTGCTGCTGCTGTACCCTTGTATAGGTTAACCATCCTCTTCCTGTAGTTTTCCCTATTATTCCATAAAGTGTTCCAGTGTTTTCTGATCTAGTTTCATTCTCAAATAAATCCCAAATAATAATAATAATAATAATAATAATAATAATAATAATAATAATAATAATAATAATAATAATGATAGTGATAATAATACTAATACTAATACTAATACCAATACTAATACTAATAATAATAACTAAGCACCATGTTAAGGGGTTTGGAAAGGTAGGCTGTTCTGATGCTGCTTCTAACAACTTTAGCCATGTAGTGTAGAAAAAGGTCAGTATGAAACAATAATGTACCTGGAGCTCTGGTTCAAGGCAGCGAGAGGCAGGGAGGCTGTTCCAGAGGTAGGTACCTGCAGAGGATAAAGATCTACCCCAAATCTCTGCTTGGAAAAATGGCTCACCCGCCAAGAGTTGGAGGAGGACGAGCAGAGGGCTCTAGAAGGAGAGTATTTAGGAAGAGAGCACTGACCCCATAACGCCTTGTGGACTATGCAGTGGGTCTTGAACTTGATCCTAGCAGCCACGGCGAGCCAGTGGCGGGATTTCAGCGCTGGATAGATGCAGTGCCTGGGCTTGAGGCCAAGGATAAGTCTTGCGGTTCTGTTCTGGATGAGTTGTAGCAGATGGAGAGTAGAAGCAGGAAGCAGAACATTCCAGCCTAGAGAGAACCAGGACTCTGGACACAGTGAGTCTTTGGGGGAAAGTGAGAAAAGGTAGAATACCTCTGAGGAGGTGCAGCTGATGATGGGACTTTTTGGAGATGTCCAAGAAGTGAGAAGATTTGGAGAGAGTGGAGTCGAAAATGACCCCCAGGTTTTTTACCTCACTAGCAGGTGGGGGAACAGGGTCAAGAGAGGGCGGCCAGTGAGAAAATGGGAAGGCGGGAGCAGGGGTCCCAATGAGGATGATCTCTATCTGTCTGGCATTGAGGCAGATATCATTAGCAGCACACCAAGACTGAATTGCGGACAGACAGTCAGGAATGAGCGAGGAAGACGAAGAGGCAGAGGGTCACCTAAAGTGAGCAACATCTCATCCCAATAACACTGAAAGTTAGAGGTGAAGTTAGAGATCCTTTGGAACCGAGGGGCCATGTAGAAATTGAAGAACCAAGGGGATAGGTGGAGAACCAAGGGGATATATTAGATCCCTGGGCGACACCACAAGTAGAGAGAGTGAAAGAGGAGTGAAAGTACCCAAGTTCCACCTGGAAAGAACAATCAGAGAGAAAGGAGGCAAGCCACGTCAGGGCTAGATCTGTGATGCCCAGGGTATTGCGGAGACACCAGATCAGGAGGTTGTGGTTTATCATGTCGACGACAGAAGAGAGATTGAGAATAATGAGGACAGAACGAGAGTTAGGATCTGAGAGCAGGTCTTCACATTTGTAAAGAAGAGCAGTTTCTGTGCCTCTGGATGCTCTAAAGCCAGACTGATGATCATGGAGACCACCAACCGATTCAGTGTGGAGGGTAAGCTGAGAGATAGCTAATTTATAAAGGAGTTTGCCCAGAAAAGGAGTGTTAGAGATCGGGTGATAGTTTGCCGGGATAGATGGTCAGCATGGTGATTCTTGAGCAGGGGGTTCACAAGAGAGTGCTTTAGAGATGTGGGGAACCCTCCAGTGGCGAAGGAGAGGTTGCAGAGGTCAGCCAAGGCTGGAGCAAGAGAATCAATGCTGTCGCCCATGGTTTTAGGAGGGCATGGATCAATCTGTTTGGAGGAGGCTTTCATGGACCGGACTTGTCTAGAGACCTCCTCAGGTGTGACAAGGGAGAGGGAGTAGAGAAAAGGGGGGCTCAAGGGAGTAGGAGATGCAGGTGCAGGCGAAGGTGCGGGGGGGAGAGAGAGGACAGGATGTCCTATGTTTTGGCATTGAAATGAACAGCCAGGGCCAAGCAACGGATATTCTAAGGGCTTCGGTGTGCCCAGGGTGACAAGTAGCAGACTCAGGCATCAAAGATACAAAAACAAAAGGAAGTAGAACTGCTACCTTCCAGGTTCGTACCCAATTTTTATCAATAAATGAAACAAATGAAAGTAGGGGAGCCTGGTATAGTTATACTAATGGATTCAATCCCTAAGTTAGTAACCCATAAGGTTTGTCCAGAAAGAAGAAAGGTCGAATAAGGAAACTCACACTTGTCAAAGGTTGTGAACATAAAAGGTTTATATTGAAACAAAAAAACCATCAAAGAAACACATTTGAAAACAATATGTATGAGACAAATTACAGTAATCTAGACAACGAATAACTTGGTGGGGTACATAAGAACATCAAAAAAACATTTGGAAGCAATATGTATGGGACAAATTTCAATATCTAGACAACAATAGCTTGATAAGGTGCATGAAAGAAATACCCATTCAGGCCTTTTAGTGTTTGCTGAATGGAGAGTATTTAGGCGTGACCCAAAGGGGAAAATATTCACAAATGATTGTATGGTTCTGGGTTTTAGAACATGCTCCATCTATGATACATGTAGGAATCGAGAAGATTTATTAGACCTGTAGCTATCTAGGTCCTGGAGTTGCTTCGGGAGATGCTTCTATACAAGGAAGCATCTCATCTTGCAGGGCCAAGCAACGGGCCTGGGTGGGTGCAATAGAGGAAGAGGCTGCAATAGGATTGGCCAGTACTTGCAGACTTTGAAGAATGCAGCCATATTGTTAGATGCAGGCTTCAATATAGACTATTTTATTGGAACGGATGCAAAGTCTGTATTGCCTTTGAAGAAGGCGGCATGACAGTTTGTCAGATGGTGCACCTGAAGATAGCCCTGGTGCCTGAATGAGTGACGGCCCTGGTATCCCCAGCGCCTTGAAAATAGCGTCGACCAAGCTCCTCCTAATGATCCACCGACCTTCATCTGCTAGAATATCTCCTCTCTTAACCACTCTGTTTGTTAACCCGGGTCCTCTCATGAAACCTAACAATAGTTCGCCCAGAGGTGCTCCCTACCATCACATTATACCTGCTCGACATCTAGCCAAACTCAGACTGTTTTATTTTCATAATCTTGGAATACTGTCACAACATAAGCCCCAGTAACCATGTGTTATACAAAAAGGTTGGTCGGAACCTGTAAAATCACCTGACATCCGTTCACGTCTGTCATCTCTGTGACACATTTTGCCATCAAAAGTGCTTTGATGCTGCACTCCCACGTCTTTAAGATTTGCGAACCTGAAATATTTTATTTTTAAACGATATGTTGGATATGGCTAATCCTCGCATATGTACTGCGCAGATTGTGTATAGTGTATAGTGCCTCACTATGGGATAAAGGAGAGGAGTAGTTTTCTTTTATGTGTATCAAAGATGGGGAAATGCAGGGCATCTTAGTACAGCACGATGATGCATGGCATCTTAGGGCAGCAGGGTGATGCACGGCATCTTAGTGCATCAAAGGGCACATTCTGTGTTGGCAGAAATCACAAATGTCGAGAGCCAGTGTTGTACCTTTCACAATGTACATCTAATGCACCGCAACTGTCACATTATGCACATGTGAGCTCAGATCTTTTAAACTACATGGTGCACATCTCGTATCAGTGACAGATATGTTATCTGTGACTGTCCTTTGTGGTATGAATGGTTTATTACTATGTTCTGAACTGTCAGAACAATGTACTGAACATATCAGAGTGCTAAATGTGGCGGTCACACCAAAGCAACATATTAGCGCACACCCATTAGCGGCTGACACCATACCAAAGCCATACAACTTGGACATTTTATTCAACAATAAATACTTGATCCATTTGGTTCCTTACTACTGTTAAATCTTCATAGCTAGAAAGATAAAAAGGTTTCTACTGAAGGTCTTTTACTAGATGATCTTCCAAAATATTGAGTTTGAAAATTAGTCCTTATATTTGTTCACAGAAATTATACATTACCCTAACATTGATACTGTCTTTCGGAATATTCCAGTTCTTTGTGCAGGGACAACTTACTTGAAAAGGAGAGAACAAGGAGTACTTACAACTAGATATTTAAGATACTCAACAATGCAAAGATTTAGGCCTAGAAAATACATCCAGAGTAGAGAATATAGTAACATTTTCTGGATGCATGGTCACATATTCTGGCTGTGCTATAATTCTAGAGACCATGAACTATTGGCTAACAGTGATGTTACACAACTGTGGTCCAAGGAACTGTACTAGAGTATCATTCTGTTGGCAGACTTTATGTTGGCTATCCCAATTATTTGCTGTTTACTCATATCTAAGAAGGACAAAGTAACTGTACATATAGAGATTATATCACCCCCCCCACAGATTTTTTAGGATCGATCCTTGTGATGATTCAACTTGTTGGCAATACCCAGTGGTAGTGGGCACTTGGGAACACATGTTCTGTCAATGTTCTTAAATCGCACCTTTATCGGTTCAGCTAGCAGATTTTTATTTACAGATATTAAATACAGAAGTCATGTTTGATTCCTGTAAGGATCATTGAGATCATTTAAATCCATTGGACGACTTTTAATATTGAAGAAAAGATGCCACAATCCCTGTGATTTCGTTGGTGGCAGGATGCTGTGCAAAACTAACAAACTGGTGTCATTGACCAAATTGAATAGGAAAGTGGATTATATTATGAAATCAGAGATTATACTGTACTAATCTAATAAAAGGGGATACGCACTTCGAGAAATATGGAGTCATTTCCCTTTACTTTATCAAGCCGAAAAATCAAGCTAGGTTTGATGATGTCCATCCTGTAAAAGTCGACCATATTAGAGCCTTAGAGAAATGTTTCCTGGCACTAAAACCTATCCCTCTTTTATAGGACAAATGATAACCAAGTATCCATGTTATTACAGTTCATTATTTACAAAATTAAGGAACAACTGTTGCTGAATATTTAGTATGCCTTTGGAAAGATGGCATCGTGTTTTAAATACTGATTATATTAATTGTAATTTTGGAAGGTATAAAATAACAGGCGTTTTTGTAGCATGTTCACCCTGAGGGGCAAATTGTCACTATTGACAGGTAACATATGTTTATTGTTACCCAACTTAATAGTACTCATTTTATCGACCTCAATGATGAAGGGCTGATTTTATCCCCCGGGATTCGAAGCTGTGAACATGAGGTTAAACACAGCCCCCTGCAGTCGATGCATTAGTCCACTGATCCACAGACCCTGATAAGGTATCTACATGTTATGTTAGAATTGTAGTTGAACTTTTACCCTACATTTCAAAAATCAAAAATGAATGAAGTTTCAAAAGATGGTAAATATTAGAATAGCATGACTAATTCTCAAGCCAGGATATTGCCCCAACCTAACAAAGAGGTTAACATGTGTTAAATATAGTCTGAATCGTTAAATTCATCTCGACGAAGATTAATACAAAGTTTCAGGCATTTTCAAATATCTCATTATTAATGATTAGGCTGGTTCCGTAAAAAGCAATTGTTGCTCAAACCCTATTGTACAAATAATTCAAATTGCCCATATCAGAATGACATAACAAATACGATCCCGAAAGTGCCAATGACAATATGCCATGGCCTTATCCTTTTAAATGTTAAAAACTAAGACGTGTATCAATAGAGTCTGAACAGGAGTGTTGATGTATTGTTTAGGAATGTTTGTAGGTCTAGAGGCATAATCAAAGGATGCATAGTTTGTCATATTTTCAATGATCATGGAAAGTTTGGTGTTGGCAATATGTTATGTAAGGTTTGTATGTTATGTTAATATTCTTTTACACTGCACCAAATAAGTAGTAGTTTCAGAGTGCCTAAATATGATCAACACATTAAATAAATCAGTTTTGAATTGGGAGGGAAGGACTGCAAATGTCTGCCAATGACAAGTTAACTATTGAGGCCTGAAAGGTAAATAACAACTTTTCTTATGAAAGTGAATAATATTAGCTGTGTTTCAGTGTATAAAATAAGTTGGTGCAGTTCTGTCTTAAAGGCCTTTTCATAGATGGTAAATTTGATGGACTCCGAAAGCTATATAAATAGTCTTCAAGAGAAGACCACCCCATGATAGTTTTCAAGTGAGCTCAAGGCCCATTCACAACAACATCTCCTAGAATTCTTTATTTTTTGTATTATATGTTTGAGAAAAATATCAACCTTTAATAAATTACACATAACGTTAAAATAGAGACATTAAAAAATAAACATTATCAATTGTAAAATCAGAGAATGAAAATACCCTAACAATGCAAAGGGCGTAAATTACAACATTTGAATTTTAAAAAAAATTAAGATATCAACAGGGTACTATTTAAATGTAAGTGCATTAATGAATATCGTTACAACCAGTACAGTTGAAGTTGTTGCACCAACCAGAGCAATAGTCCAGATCTGGTGCTTTCCATCATCCTATTTCAATTTACAAAATGTCCATTAATTAATAGAGTGGGGCTGTGAGAGTGCATACAGTCTGTTAGCCAATGCTTTACTGTCTCAGGGGAGCTTTTACAATGCCTACATAAGACTTAGTCCTTTGACATGACACCATATCGTACAAGCATTTGTTTTGGAGAGGACTAGATTCTAGCGAAAACTAAGGAAATTCAACCAAGTCAATCTGCCTTTATAAATGCTAAGAAATGGGGCTAATATTCCTAATTGTGTATGTTCCCCTTGTAGATGATGAAGGGAACTATAGAAGTGCAAAGGCTCTTGTGTTTTAATCCAGTCCCAATGGAAAAGCCAGAATTATGTTACCATCATGGGATTTTTACAGAGTTCCTCGGTTGAGCTCCCTGTGTTTTCCAGAATAACAATAGAGAATTGCTGACTGTTTTTCAAATGTGCTCAGACTTGGTTGAAGTAGATTTATTCAAATCTACAAATATAGAGTTAGCCGAGGGGCACAGGCTCTTTCTCGGTAGTGAGAGAATCCTCCAGTAAACATGCACTTTCAAGGAAACAATACCAAGCTCATATCTCATGGCATCAACCGGGAGGAATGTTGGGACTTGCAGCACTCTTTTCCAAATGTTTCCCTCCAAAATGGGGAGAAGCTCCAAAATCTTTAAGGGTACCCTATCTCATACATATCAGTTTAGGAACAATTTTAGCTTCGTAATTGCCTAAGGCAAGTTTTAACGTAAATTTCCCAAACTATGTATCAACTCTGGCTAATTGACTGGTCGTCAGAGCAGAAGCTCGAGTTGTAAACCAACAAGTTAAACTTAACAAACTAGGACCTGCATTCAGAAGGATTACCAAGAACGTTATTGAGTTAACTTACATTACATCGTTTCTCAGATTTGGTTAGCTGAAAAATCGTAGTCGTATTGGGATTGACTGTCGGAGACAAATCTTTCACAAAGTTCACAAAAACATTGATCAGTCTCTGTAAACCAATTGCAGTGGTATCAAATGAAAGGTAATTTCAGCATAAGCCAACCATCTAAAACACAGCCCAAGCAGCTTAGGAGAGATAAAAACAAAGGACTATAAGTGGTCACCTATATCTTGAAGGAATAGGTTAAAAAGGCAGGGCGCTAACATGCAACTGTGCATTCCACCCCTACCGGCTGTAATACTTTGAGACAGAGCACCAGAATGATTCAGCCGAACCCTTAGGTTTGTATTCGAATATAGGGTAATTATAAGTCTCATGAGACCTGAGGGAATCCCCCATAGTACTAATGTACTCCATAATCACCCCCTGTCCACAGCATCAAATGCAGCTGTAAGGTCAAGTGAGGCCACAAAGATACTTTCATAGGTACCATTCCAGGCGAGCGACTGCAATCAATTCACTACAGCTCCATTCAGAGACGTACCCATATTACACCTAAGCCCAGTTTCCCATATTTCAATTCTCCTAGAGATTGCCAGCCAGGATTCTAGATAGGACAGTAGGATAGATGAAAAAAACCTTAAACTACCTCACTGTGCCCCAATTCCAGGAGATCCTGTTCCTGGGGATCCTATTCCCATGAATGATCTGCGGCAAAACGCTTGCAGGACAAGGCCTCCGTGTTGAGCGGTGCAGGTGTTTGGCGGCAAAGAGGATGCGGCATAGACATTGAGTGCGGACGACTCACCATCCTGTCTGTGGCCACCAGGTAAGAAGTTTCCGGGAGAGCTTAGCTTGCTTCACTCCACGTAACCCTCCTCACCTTGTTCCCCTTCTCTCTCTTGCGCTAGTATTGTTGTTTCCTCCTGTGACCTTGCCTTGCCCCCCACTTCCTGTGAACCCTCTTAATCACTGATTGCATGCGCTCACTTGCATCCTAGCTATGCATGCTCCCTCTCATTTTAGGCTACGGGTGTTCCCTCACAATCCTAGATTACGTGCGCTCACTTGCATCTTATGCTGCGTGCATTCTCTCCCAAGCCTTGATTGCATGCTCTCCCTCGCATCCTAGGCCACGTGCTTACCCTCGCAATCTTAGATTGTGTGCACTCCTTCATGTCCTAGGCTGCGTGCAGTGCCTCAAAATCCTAGAATGTGTGCGCTTCCTCGCAACTCTAAGCTGTTGTTCTACACTCAGCTGCACAACCTCTGCATCCCTTGCATGCCCTCTCCTTCCCCCTTTCCCATTCCCTTACCCTGACCTATTTTGTACTTTCTGCGATTTTGTTATGCATGGTTTTTGCATTGTTCTCCTCTAAGTTCCCTTGGTAGTTTGTTCCACCTTTGTGGTGTTTTACTATCCATGCTTGCGTGCCTACATCGTACTGCCTGCATCCCTGCTGTTCATTCCTTCTTCTAGGTTCCCTGGTCAATTGTTCTGTTTTATTTTTTTTAACATTTTGTTTCTCCTTGGTTGTTTGCTTACATTGTATTGCCTGCATCCCTGCTGTTCATTCCTTCTTCAAGTTTGCCTGGTTTATTGTACTGTTTTTGGTGTTTTTGTTTCTCTTTGGTTGTTTGTCTACAGTATTTTGCCTGCATCTCTGCTGTGTCCATTCTTTACTTCTAGGTTCAGTCGGCAACTGACTTTGTCTATATATTGTATCTGAGTTTCAGTCATTGTTTTGTCCGTTGTCTGCCACTCCTCCTTCTGTGCCCCGCGTCCTAGTGTTCCACCCTCCTACCTGCTCCCTAGCTCACCCCCTCCACTCTCCCTTCCCACCACCCGCTGCAACCCTCTATGGTGCTCTCTGTCTCTCCTATATTCTATAACTGCTTTTCTATCGACTATCCTATCCTTCAAAGTAAGTCTTTTGAAGAAATTCAAAAGGGATATCCTGGTCTCCAAACCACGGCCACCATTTAGCTGATACCTACAACAGTGCTTCCTACTGACAGACCATTACTGACATCCTCTTTGTTCTTCCCTCTCACGCCTATGGATACCTGTATGGTCTCTGTTCTCTCAACTTTTTCCCCTTCACACATTAATGGTGGCACTACTCCTACTTTGAATGCCTGGTCTGCAGACTCTCTCTCCTGGCTTTTCTCTCACTGTGGCCAGTAAACACTGGCCGCGCAGGCAGGTAGCCTCCTTCCTCTCTGAATGGGCACATCTTGCCTTCTCCGTCCTCGTGTCTACCTCTAAACTTCTCCTCCTGGGAGACCTTAACATCCACTTGGATGCTTCTTGTCCTTCTGCAGGACTGTTTTGCAACCTCTGTGACTCCCTCTCTCTATATATATTCTTCCTTCTGCCCTGGATGTTCTGATCTCCTCAGACCTCCTCCTCTCCAACCCTCTCACCACTCCTCTCTCCTGGAGTGATCAATTTCTCCTTTCTTCTCATCTCTCTCTCTCTCTCTCTCTACACCTCAGGCCAAGCTGACTCCAGCACTGCCACCTGCCTTCTTGGTCATTCGACCAATGAAGCGTGTGTCAGTCGAGGCTTTCGCCACTACTTTCTCTCATCCTTCTACACCTTTGTCTGACTCACACCCTGACACAGCCCTTTCCAAATGTAATCTTTCTATCTCTGACACTCTTTATGTATTTGCCCCTGTCATAAGGATAGGCTTCAAGTCCAAATCAAAGTGCAACTCCTGGTATGACTCTGACCTTGTCACCCTTTAATTCAAGAGCAGGGTGACAGAGAGGAAGTGGATGGCAACAAGTGCACCCTCTGACAAATTGGCCTGCCGCCTGCTCTAAAGGCAGTACAGACTCTCTGTCCTCACCAAGAAGAGAGCTCACATCCAAGCCCACATCTCTGTGGCATCCAACAACTCTGCCGAACTCTTCAAAATCTGAAAGAAGCTGGCCAATCCTGCTGCAGATTCTGCCTCTCCTGTTCCCTCCCAGTCCCTCTACATGGCCTTGGCTTCTAATTGTATCACTAGAACTCAGGACATCCTGTCCACCTTCTCTTCCTCTTCTTCCTCCTCCTCCACTCCTGACCTCCTTGTGGCTGCCTCTCCTCCTCCCTTCTCTTCCTTTTGCTTGTTCACCCCTGACAACATTTTTAAAATAGTTCGATCTATGAAAGTCTCATCAAAACAGGTTCTTTTTTGATCATCCAGAACCATCAAGGACCACATCGACACCTTGCTCCAGCCTTGGCCGATTCCTGCAATCACTGTTTTGCCACTGGACCCTTCCCCTTCCCCCTGAAGCACATTTTTGTGCATCCTCTCTTAAAGAGCCCTCTGCTGATCCTCACTCTCCGACTAACTACCGCCCGATCTCTATCACTCCTTTCCTAGGTAAACTTTTGGAAAGATGGCCATCTTTCAGCTTAACCTTCATACTGAATCTGTTGGTTGTCTCCATGACCATCAGTCTGACTTCAAATCAGCCAGAAAAGTGGAAACTGCTCTCCTGAAAATCTGCGAAGACCTTCTCTCTAACCTTGATTCTAACCTTCCTTCTGTACTCATTCTCCTCGATCTCTCTTCTGCTTTTGGCGCGGTCAACCATGCCATCCTGCTCATGCACCTCTGTGATAACCTGAGTATCACTGATCAGGCCCTGGCCTGGCTTACCTCCTTTCTCACTGACTGACCCTCGCAGGTCCAACTGGGGTCCTTCCTCTCTTCTATCTCTCTCTCTAGATGTGGTGTTCCCCTGGGGTCTAACATTTCTCCCTGGCTGTTCAACCAATACCTGGCACCTCTTGCTCACTGCATTGCAGCACTCTGCTCCAACTTTCAGTGTTATGAGGATGACACCCAGTTCTCTTTCAGGCTCCCCTTACCATCTTTACTCCTTCTCTCATTCCTGAATGTCTGTCTGCAATTCAGGAGTAGTGTACCACCAATGATCTCTGCCTTAATGTCAGTAAGACGGAGATCGGCACACCAGCTCCCTCCTTTCCTCTCTCTCTCTGGCTGCCCACTCTGGGTCCTCTTCCTGCTCCTACCTGTGAGGCTAAGAACCTTGGGGTCATCTTCAACTCCACCATCTCCTTCTCTCCTCACATCTCCAATGTATATAAGAAGTCAAACTATCAGCAGCACCTCCTCAGAGGTACTCTTCCTTTCCTCAGTCCAGAAGCTCACTGTCTCCACAGATTTGGTCCTCTCAAGGCTGGACTACTGCAACAGCCTCTTTCTAAATCGTCTTGCCTCTACTCTCCGTCCTCTACAACTTATCCAGAACAGGACTGCAAGACTTGTCCTTGACTTCAAGCCCAGGGATCGCATCTCTCCAGCTCTGAAATCTCTTCATTAACTCCCAGTGGCGGCAATGATCAAGTTCAATACATTCTGCATTGTCCACAAGGCATTCTGGGGCATGGGACTGCACTACCTCCAACTCTCTTTCTAAGTATCTCCCATCTGGAGCTCTCCGCTCATCCACCTCCAACTCTCTGAGGGTCAGTCGCTTTTCCAAGCAGAGAGTTGGGGGCAGATCTCTTTCTTCGACTGAGGCCATCCTCTGGAATAGCCTACCTGCCTCTCTCAAACTTGAGCAGAACATATCCAGTTCCAGAAGCAAGTCAAGACCTTCCTCTTCACTTCTGCTTTCCCTCTGCCTCTCCCCTGCTGATGACTCATCTGTTCCATGCACTGGTCACCTGGCCAACCTCTGAACCTGGATCCAGGTGCCTGCCTGTCCAGTTGCACCTTGCACTGCCTCTTGGCTGCCCCAGAACTTGTGGTCTGTATCTGTAACCCTACAGTCCCCTCCCTCTGCACTTATGAGCCACCCATTGGCTGCACTTTTGATTGCCAGTACTTCTTAATCCCCCCCCTTTGCAATCCTCCCCTCCCCCTTCCCTACATCGGCGCGATCAGAATGACACCAGGCCTAGTAAGTTTGTTGTGTTGTCCCCTCCTTGTCTTGTTGCACCTAGAACACCTTGTCTCCAGGCGCGCTATAAATGCAGTATCATATCATATCACCAGTATTCGAAATTAGCGAGGTTATATGTGATTTTACCGACCACAAAAACAGAGTGGTACATAACAGAGCGGACACAACATTGAAAAAAACTGATTTCTTTGTTTTTTTTTTATTTCGGGGGTCCTCCCCTAAGTCCCCTTTTTCCACCCCAACCCCATTTTAACCCCTTACCCCACTACCCTTTATATATTTATTTAATTGGTTCAATGTATTTCAGTGCTATTGCCCACTCTGTTATGTACCACTCTGTGTTGTTCACAATAAAATGACTGGATACCATTCAGAGACAGCCAATTGGGGTTGATCTTGCCCCACATACAATTTTATAGAGAAAACAGTTTCCAGCCTAGCAAGATCGCTATAGGATGTAAAATTGGCCTGGAAATCAGTACATCTCAACGAAAACCACTCATCAGTAAAAATGTAGTCAGGTATTGGGCTTGAGTGGCCGTTTTACCAGGTGGGAGCCGCCAAGGAGGCAAGGTCATTTAGCGGGGATAAACCCAAACCTAACAGGCATGTAAGCCATCTCTTCTCATTTCTTTTTTCTTCTTACCGCCAGCAGCTTTTTTCCCAAAGAATTCCCATTCTTCTGTGAGGGAGCAATCTGAATTTCGATCACATGCCAAAATAACATGCCTCCTTCGTGGACCATGCCACTATACATTCTTCAATACTCAACACAATTTCATCCAACTCTACCAACCATTCATGCCAATACACATTAATTACTAGAAGATCCAAGGATCCCGACATACAAACTTCAATAGTGGTTGCTAGTGCTTCTCAACATAGATCATACAAGCTCACTACTTTAAGCAAACTAGATGCCCTCACTACTATAAGGAGACCCCCAGAGGGACGACCCATAGACCCCTGTGTAGTTGGCTGCCCATTCACCACATATACTTCCAAAGTGGGAATTTGTATAAGCCATGTTTCTTGTAAAACCATAACGGAATAAGAGCGCATCATCTTAATGGCCTCCACGGAGGAAAACAGATGGCTATGTCACCTGGTATTCCAGCAAACCAAGTTGTACGGCTTATACGTTAAGGGGTCATTACTATTTTTAAGTGAGGTACAATGATTGTTTTCGAGGCCCACCCGCTCATTATTCTTTCAACCCCTTTACTAACCAAGACCAATGATTAGATGACTCAGATTGGGCCATCTTTTGTTTCAGGATTTGAATCGTGGCACAAAGAGGGAAACTCGCACTACACTCTGTTTACAAAGTGATTCCTGCACCCACCCTTGACACAGAGAGACATCAAAGCCCAGAACTCTAAAGCTGTCTCTTTCATTTAGAATGGCATCAATAACAGATTTCAAATCAAGCACTGCTGCTGAATATTCTAATCGTTGGTGATCAGGGAATGTAACCCTCCGTATATCAGAGGACAAGATACCTACCAAAGTTGGTATCACAGAAAGAAGATGTAATATAGTTGAGTGCCGAAGAAAAAGCACTCACTCATGGGTAAACATTCTCTGCTCTGCCTTCCATCTCAACATTCCACTCAATTAGACCAGATGAAGGCAGAGCTAATCACAACACATCTTCCCCCTATAGGGCCAACCAACCGCATTTTACACCACGATGTAACCAGTGGGAAATATCAGAAAAGCGAAAGCTCAAAGAGCATATATAATAAAAATAATTGCCAGGCTTCCAAAACCACTACTACCAAGCTAGCGCTCCGAGCAAAAGCTCTCCCCTCACTGAACCACAAACTAGCTAACACATAGCTACACCCCCACCAAAACAAACCAACTGTTCCATAGTTGGCCTACCATGAAACTCGACACCAGGGAATCAGCCCACATTCCGATAAACATTCAAAACACCAAACTACACTCACAACCATCTTCCTCCTTCCGCCATCAACAAAATGTGAAAAACAAACACCATTCGGGGTTCCTAACCCCACATGCAGCCTAGAGCCATAATAGCAGTACCCACAGTTTTTCACCACTAATGTCAGGGATCTCAATCCCCACCATATTTGACACCACCAGTGCCGGGAATCTCCATCCCCCACCATACTTGACAGCACCAGTGTCGGGAATCTCCATCCTCCTACAATATTTGACAGCACCAGTGTTGGGAATCTCCATCCCCCCACAATATTTGACACAACCAGTGTCGGGAATCTCCATCCCCCTACGATATTTGACACCATCAGTGTCGGGAATCTCCATCCCCCTACGATATTTGACACCACCAGTGTCGGGAATCTCCATCCCTCACCATATTTGACACCACCAGTGTCGGGAATCTCCATCCCCCCAAAACATTTGACACCACCAGTGTCGGGAATCTCATCCCTCCTTCCATTTGCACACACCCAAACTCTCACAGAATCACATCACGCACTTAGGCAATTTGCGCATAAAATATTTGGTAAACAAGAGTATGCAACATTAATTGAGTCCAGTATATTTAGCTTACAAAGTCCTTTGTGATGTTACCTGTGAAAAAACAAGTCATTAACAGCAACAGTGCAAATTAGGATGTTCTCACAAAACTCCACTACATTTCCTTATCAACAGCTGCCACGGCATCCCACGGCATCCACTTATACCACTCACCACAAAACCCAAACAGGGGCCACAACAGATGCACATATCAACACAGTGTGCACAAGTACTCATCATACACATTGAACCAATTCAATGTAAAGTCCTAACAGGCCTCACATCACAGCTACATTTCAATAAGTGGCATATTAATACATCAGTACTGCAAGTACAGTACATTACATTTAAAATGAGTTCCATAACGAGAAAAAAAAAATGTCATCTCTTCCGCTGCAACAACAAACAAAAAAATGTATACTCTCCTTTACTCATTGCTCCTCCTTCGTGCCGGCACCAACATCAAATAAAAGTGCCTGGTGCAGGGAACACGGACCCCTCTGCCAGCATCAGACACTCCTGTCCATGCAATTTGAACCACTCACTGTGGAAAGCACAGCCCCTTTCACTGATGCTAACGTTATGCCACAGCTCACATGGCCGCAACACATGGCACAGTCCCTCGCAAGCCACAGTGCAGCCGTACGCTGCCTCTTCCCGGACGAAATAATATCCGTAAAGCAGCATTATGCCAACATGCATAATTTCCGGCCCTCTTTTCTCGTCAAGTAAGCAGGTCCTGTAACAGTACACTGGTCCACAAACATCATAGAGGAAGGAACCATTCAAAAACAGATGCTACGTGATTGCATCCTGCACACAACTGGGTACTTTTCTCTATCCTCAACCTCCTAAAACGTTCCACAAGAGCGCTCGTTACTGATGGTGACAACATCATAACAGCAGGGCCAGCGGCATCTCCCACTGCATTCCATGACACACCATCATTCTGGTCAGGACACCCAGGAGAACGGAGCTCCTAGCACAAACGAACTTCCTTGGAACTCGCTCACTTCAAAGCCAAGGACAGGTAGGTGGAAATACTTTAGTGTTTTAAAAGTCATTCCTCCCAAAATGCTCTGAAACTTCTTATAAACTTCTTGCTAGTCAATGGTGCTCTCAGACCCCCTGCTTCTGCAGAACTCCATAACCTCCACAGGGCAACCTGACCACACAGCGCTTCTTCACATACATCGCCACTTCACATACTGTGTAGCTCCTAGTCACAGATTATGCAGCACCTGCGGGCGCTGCACTAAGCCCCAGACCACTGCATCTCCTCATCAATTGGCATTACTTGACACCTGCAGCAGCAACGGCTGGACTTCTGTCCACTGCTTCTGAAACTCCTCTATATGGTTCACGCTTGCTCTCACTGCACATGCAGCGCCACACTGCCTTTCTTCTCCAGTGCTGGCTTTCTCTGCCCCCACTAGCCATTGAAGCAGTACTTGACTGGGCCTCTGCTGCCTCCACTGCCTCTGTAGCGCTTCAGTATGAGCCATGCTTGCCCTCACTGCACCTCGCCTGCACACGTGAGTTCGAATCCCATCCTCTTTGCCAGTGTTGAGTTATAGGTCCGGCCACACATGACTCTGACAACTTCAAGTGAACTGTAAACTCTTTACTTGGTTTAGGCTATTATATACAGTTCTTAGAGTCAGGTAAGTCATGGGGAATATAGGACATCCACCGGCATCCACTCTCAGGGCTTACATCTTTACAACGGACAACCCTGGAACACTCACTCATGGGTAAATATTCTCTGCTCTGCCTTCCATCTCAACATTTCACTCACTTGCGCCAGATGCAGGCAGAGCTAATCACAACAGTATGTTTTAGATATTTCCCATTATTAACAGGGTTCCTGCTTTTCTCAGGATTCTGAATGGAAATATGACTTGACTGGTCCATTAGTCTCTTGCTTACAAGCAGAGAGCACCCTAATGGCTGATTTTCCCAACTAGGCTTATTATCAACGATACTCATGCTGATCGCCTTATTGATGCTCAAGAATTTCCCTCTGAGTTAAAGGGAAGCCATATTACTGATTTTGGGAGATTTAGAAATTGGCACCAGCACCGTGAACAACATTCACAGCCTTAATACAGCAAGGTGGACGCTGATTTTGGGTGAGCTCCGTGACTCCAAAATTAATTTGAGCTTGCTCCTGAAGATCAAGAGTTTTGGGTAAGGTTGGGATAGATAGTGCCGAGCCCTCGTAATGAACAGTGGACCAGCATGCCGAGATACACATTTCCTTATTAAGTCTAGGGAAGTCACTAGCACATGTACCCCCACCAACACCACTACGCTTTCACCACTTATCTGGATGAGCATTTTATGGTGGGACAGAGCAGGAGCCCTACCTGGGACAGAAGTCCACCCCTCAGCTTCAAGTATTTTCCCCTTATTCGAGAAACTCTCCGAATGATGAGGTGATTTTAAGCTCACCGGCACTCTTGTTTCCGGACCTGCAAACTACGTGTCTGTCTGCTGTGGCTGCTGCACCTGACAGATCTGTCACAGTGGCCACGGTAGTCAGACCCTAAACAGAAGCCCTGGCATATTTAACATCCCGTTTTCGAATCCCCATCCCATAGATTTCTATGGGAATGGGGACTTACATTTTACAGGCGCTGATAAAATTTTACTTATTTCCCACATCCCCTCTTGGGATTTCCTCTCTGAAAGAAGTGAATTCTGAGGGTTAAATTCCTTCTATTTTTTGTATTTAAAAGTAATCTGGGAAACTGTTCCTTTGTATAGATTCTGACAGGTAGGCTTTCTTAGCATCCAAGACCTGGTGGTTTATCTCCAAGTTCCCTGTGGTGTGGGAGGTCCCTTTGTCACCCCCACCCCCCACACAATGCTTGCTTTCCCTAGCTAGAACTGGCATATTGCTTTGGCATTCTCTTATGTGGTGCTAATACTGTCATTAATTCTGGAAAATTTGAGCTAGACAGTTTAAGTCACCTCAGGCATAACATGGCATGTTGGCATATGGGACTGGACCTCACTTCTGGTAAGTTCATCCAGCTTAGTCAAAACACAGTGGGTAAAATTTGGGCTAATGCTATTTTTTTTGGTAGCATATGTACGTAGGCACCATGGAGAAAACATGATTCTTGGCAAGGTTAAAGCCAGATTTAAATGTCATGCACACAGCAAATGGTTACTTTTTTCTTTGGTCATCTTAAATGCATAGGTACAAAATCAATGCAGATTTCACTTTAGTGGTATCGAAAATCCCTTATAGCCAGTATCTCATTACAATACTCCAATGTTCATATATTGACAGGTATGGGCTCTGGTATTGTCCAGGAATAAATAGATACAATGGTTTTCTTCACTGTCATGATTTTGTCTGATCTAGGGATTCGCTTAGAAATTCTCCTAGTTTGAGTATGGTTCATTTAGGTTATTCATAGAGTCGTTATCAGGTCTGTGCCACATTTTCGGTTTTTCAAAGTTTGTTGCCTATATTTCAGGAGTTTAGGGTTGTCTTATGGGAGTCTTTCCCCATAGATGCATTCCTCAAACCATTTGGAATTCTAAGGTTTTTCTTACAGGAAATAGGGCTCAAAGTTTTTGAAGTCTGGTATCAGCCTTGCTCTTACTAAGTCCAACATAGGTTTGAGGTATATGAAATATGAGCACCAGGCAGTGCCTGGTGGTTTTGCAAGCAGATGTTTATGGAACATTCTCTGTGTTGATCAAGGTAAGAACTCTGTGGGTGCCCCTCTTTGTATGTGAGCCTCATATTTTCCCCATAGGGTTCATGAGCCAACACCCCAATGCATCCTCTTTTTCTGTCTGAGTTTGTCTCAATCTTTTTTCAGCTTCCTCAGCAGCCTCCTCGGATCCAACCTGTATGGGTTGATGTACACCATCACTACGAGTGTCTAGGTTCTTAGAATGGTACTGTATATAAGGTATTGTAATCAACTCTAGGCCCACTGGAGCAGAATTGCCCTTTTTTCTTGCTGAAGTCATGTTTTGATTATCTTCGACTACTCTAGACATCACAGTTAGATCTGCTCTATAAGTTTATGGGTTTGTGAAATAAATGTTCTTACATTGCGATGAAGCAAGAAGGAGTATTTTGGCGTAAAACACTACATCTGCCAAACTCTACAACTATATCAATTGTCTGAAGAGAACTAAGTCTCCCTTCGTTATATTCCACAGTGGAATGGAACAGCACTGCACTATTCTCTAAAATCATGTTACCAGCAAGCCCAACAATTTTTCAAATCATTAACCAGGAACTTATGAAGGGATCCAGAAAAGCACTATCTGAGTGGCTCTACAAAATTAGATCAACACTGGAGCAACTTGGCTACTCAGAACTAGATCTCAGATCAAATCCAACGAGGGTCAAAAGGAAACTCATGGGCAGTGATTGGATCAATACACTGGACTTGGCAACCTCTTACAAGCTTACTAGTAGCCTACCTCCGAACATCAAAAATTAAACTAACTTTGGGGCTACTTGTCAAAGTGTCCTAACATATCTTACTGTGAGACTGTCTTAAGAATGCAATTGAATCTACTCCCCTCTAATGAGATAATTGCAATACGAGGTAAATTGGAAATAAATACCTGCAGATTTTGTGGCAATGTGGATGAGGTCGAATATATCAAGCATTTACTTCTCGACTGCCAGGGTCTAAAAAAAGGAGAGGGAAAAATACTTGCTCCCTTTGGTAAAGGAATTCCAGATCTACGATGAGACCAATCGATGGGCAACCAAGATGAATGGGAAAAGGCCAATGTGGGTGATTGCAGTGGTCTCATTTATACGTACCACCCTGCTGGCGGGCACATAGTCACATGGTGCACACGGTATACCAGATTGAGATCTAAGAAGTAATATAGTTTATACTGTTGGCATGACATAAAGTTTCACCTCCA
The DNA here is from genome assembly GCF_040938575.1 of Ambystoma mexicanum. Lineage (NCBI taxonomy): Eukaryota > Metazoa > Chordata > Amphibia > Caudata > Ambystomatidae > Ambystoma > Ambystoma mexicanum. Next base: position 218,242,986 of record NC_090923.1, on the reverse strand, counting down.
TCTTGAGACCCCTCCCCCCTTCTTTTCTATGCAGTACATTTGGCCTTAGTCTTTGCTACCCTTTCAGCATACTTGGCATTTGCAACTGGTCTAATATCAGGAAAGAGGATGTTGTACATGATAAAGAAGTCACAGAGACTAAGAGAATAAATGGAATTCTATGTAATTGTGTAAACATTGTAACCAATAAAAAAATAACATTACCTTTTTTCTGGTAGGTTTGTTCAGAAAACTTTAACAACAGAACTAACTGCTTCCCTAAGTGGTCAGTGGGAAACAGAGTGCAGGCATTCTTGGTTGTGGCTGGTAGCGGTGGAGTAACACTTATCTGGTTCCTTCAGTAATATCCTGAAGCCACCTGACCCTTATTCTGAAAGGGACTGAAAGCGATGATAGGCAGATAAAGGGAGAGGACCAGATGGCAAAGGGTACTGGGTTATAGTTGCGCTCTGCATAGCACTGTGTTCTTCACCCCATTCCCAACATCACATCTTGCTGAGGACATAAACAGAAAAAGATAGGTCGAGCACTACAGTGGTTCCACTGCTACTCTTCTACTTTTTCGTTAAATACCAGTTAGGTTTTAGTTAGCTTCACTCCTGGCCATCACATGCCAGCTGCAAGTAAGTTAGTGGAGTGCTGAAGTGTGCTTGTAAGTGAGAACCTAAAGTATCAAGAAATATAAAGGGGAACAGGGGAACAGTGTATACACCTTAAATCAATGAACCACATTTCATGTCAAAGATATAGTGTCCAGAAAGAATGTGGGCGCTCCTGAGGGCAACAGTGCTGGGTTTGGCATTTCACCGGGCATCTCAGTCTGGCAGGTCACTTAAAGCCTCCACAAATGTTTCCACTGGCCAACCACTGGTCCCAATACCATATCATGGGGGCTTGGTATGTTGCATTTGAGAAGTTATTGAGGGACGTATGGCTTGAGCCAGCCTGAGTCGAATTCAGCTAAAGAAAAATAAACAATTGCATAAACCACTGTGTTTCTTAAGATATCCACTGTTTGATTCTGTTAACCAGATTGAAAAGCAGTAAACATCCTACTCTGCAGGTCCTTGGTCCTTCTTCAGTTTTCCCTACCAGTACCGTGACCTCTCAGCCAACAGATATGAGATCATATGACTCATCTCTGACACAGCGTGCAGCCTTCTTCTGCTTAGGTCAGCTGACCGCTATAAGAAGGAATCTATTCTAACAACACTTTGTCCAGAGGATCTTGGCAAAAGTTCTTCAAGGAAAATGTTTTACAAGCAATTGCTGCCCACATACAAGTTAAAACAGCTTGAATCAAGATTGAAACATCACACTGAATTATGGTTCCTGAAACTACAATGTTTGTCTGCTTTCAAATAATAGTATTTATTATACACATTTAAAGGATGTTCAAGGACGATATTTGCATAGAGTAAATATCTTTATTACATGCAGAATTATGAGTTCCGCCTCCAGTGTTTGCCTTTACTGATGGTCTGGCAGTAAGAGTATTTTCAGCACGTGTAATAAACAATCTGTAGGTGATCATAGAACAGACTAATCATGCAGGAGGAACTACGGATTCCACATGCACCCGGAAGGGGAAGAAGAACAAAGGTTACTTTGAAAAGGTCTATCTACCATGGATTGCCCTATGCCAGCAGCCATACAACAGACATACATGGCCCCAGGGACTCCGAAGAGGGTGGTGGCAGTGCTGGTGTTGATTGTTGCTCACAGAATCTGTTATTTTAATTTCCAGTGGTGGGGGTCCTAGCAGAGGAGCTTATAAAAGATGCACCTTCCCCTATTGCAAATGTCAAGTCCTAAAGCCCTACCACAATGAACATAAGGCCACGGGAAGACATGAGAGACACAATTGTGGCCATCTCCAACCATGTTTTACCATTGACGAGGTGAAACAGTGGTACATTGACTTGTCATGAGGTCTGCTGGCCATCGTGTTACAGCACCAGAGGGAATCAGTCACCCCAGGAGGGGGCACTGTTCAACACCTGATCCTTTGCCCATAGACACAGTGGGCCTTATTTGTACTGGACATGGCTGAAATAGAGTAGGTTGGGAGTAAGGAGTGCGGGGGGTGTACTCCGGACAGTCTTAATGTTTTTAAAGTGCAATTGCAAGAAACACGATTCCCTCCATTAAAATTAAACTAGAATCTGCTTTTGATCACATGCCACCTGGAGAGTGTCACTGGTTGAACACTAAATAGAAGACTCGAGGGCCTATACATTGGTTACAAGGTTTATTGTTTAAATGCACTCGGGATGGATTAAGGCCTATAGTATAAGGTAAAGCAGTGGTCCTTGGCCCAGGTTCCCTAGTCTACAACAATTTGTAACCTTGGCCCTTCAGTCATTGCCTGTAGCAAGAAAATGCCCTCTTGGGCTTTGGAGCTTGATGTCCTTAGGACAACTGATTTCTTATCTTACTATTCTAGGTGGGTTTTCAGGCTACAATCATTATTGTCTTGCCCCGAGCCAAGAGAGGTATGCAGGTTCCCGAGCTAGCAACAGGCTGAGATTTCCCTGAAGGCCCTAGCTCGTATTTTCAGTAAGGAATTGTTCCATTGTTTTCCTTTATGCATTTGACAGCCCCAGAGAAGTAATCATTGTTGCTCACCTCTAGCCCTTCTGTGTCGTTAGGCTTTGTGACACCAATTTTTGGGCACTGGTCTACAATGTTCTTCACATCGCTAGTCCTGACGAGACCCCAGCATAGCCCCACTGGTCTCACTGCCTGCCCCTCAGCACTCCCTCCAGACGTTGTCTCTTTTTGCTTGGCCAGTAAAGATTTCTACAAAAAATCTCCCTTTCCCCATCCTTCTTGTCCTAGTCTCCCCTCTTTCTCCAAACACTCCCTGCCACCGAAGTCCTTCTCCTTCCTCTCTCCACTTCTCTTACATCCTACAATTCCAACTCATCTTGTTTTATTTTTCCTACTCTGTTTCTCTACAAACTCAGGCATGAACCTGAGGGAATGTGCGTACTCTTCATTCCGTACAATTCATTTTTTTCCACATGCTGCTTCTGATGTAAACCTCATTGCTCTCCATCTTTATCTCCCCCAGCCTCCTATGCTGTACTTTCTTCAACTCCAGCTTCTCCCTTATGCTTCATCCTTCCTACCCACTGACCTTCCCCTTCTCCAACTCTAACCTCTCTCACACTCTTTGCTTCCTGTTCATTCTTGATATTTTCCTTCTCCAGCACCAACAGCATCTTTCTGATCTCTCCCTTGCACTTTTCTCACTTTGCAGTGGATAGCGTGAGCTTCTCATTCAGTGAATGGCATGGCGCCCTGGTATTTTCAATCTCTGTATGTCCTTAGTCCCTCTAGCTCAACTCATCTCTCCTGTACTTTCCCTCTGGTACATCTGGAATCGAGCATCCACTCAAACTGAGGACAAAAAGTCTTGTTTATACTGCCTGAATCAATCTCTGCTCATTGGTTGGCTGGCTGGGAAGATGCTTTACTGCAGTGAACTGACTGGAAGTGAGGTTTTGTTGTTCATTACTCATTGACCTGAATGAGACCGCCACACCCCTTCAACACAATCTGTTTCCTCTGATTGGCTGCTAGCCGCATTTTAACTTCCAATTACACGCCAGCAAGGCATAAGTCGGCCCACTGAGCAAAGGACTACGGAGCCAAGGACTTCGACCTGTCCTGTACCTGACCAGTCCTATCAGTCGCCATCACCAGGAAGCCCTGCCTAATCAACCTCTGCACCCCTTTACTGCTCCCACCATATACCAGAACTCAGGCTGAGCCGAATTCTACTCTGATCATAAGCTGGTAAGTCACGGCCATGCAAGGAATCACTCCACCGCTCCCCTCCCCATAACTTTGCAACTCCTCCTGCAGGTGACTCCAACATTCTCACTGTATCCTAGAACATCTACAAGTGTAATCCTGGCAAGCACACAAATACCTAGTCTGACTCTCACGCAACAATACTGAGCCGTTAACTATCCATCACGCAATGCCAGCACATATATATATAAGTTACTCACAGGCACCTATCTGAAAACTACACTGGGATTTTCCCACTTTACATTTGGCCTTCACTGGTGCTGACCTACCAAATTATCACAGTCAAAAGTGCTTCTGGAAGACAATTTTAAATTGCTATTGCCCTACTTCTGTTGAACTAGCGTATTTTGATTCGCACCTGTCCTATCCTTACTGGACTAGCCTATCTTTGAATTGTAATGACTGTAGACATGTTGGATTACCCTATTTTGAACTGCATATCTTGTACTGCCCCACCTTAGTTGGACTACCCGTATATATGCCACAATGTTTACTTAATCTGCTTAACAAATTCTGTACTAGCTTTGAGACACAATATTGTTACGGTACTGCATCAAATGTATTGCCCTGCGACTCGCCTGACAGAGTCACCACCCCAGCCGACCTCTCTTCACCTCACCCACCTCGCAATCTCAACTCATCACACTCGCCCTCTGGTCCATCCACGCAGATCTCTCATGCACGCACGCAGATCTCTCACCACCACTACACCACAGTCACACCACTTCGCACTCACTACAGTACACCCTCACACCACCAAGCTCAATGACCAACCCTTCCTCAACCCTAGGCTTTGTAGACTCAGAGCTCGCACTAAACTACTCATCACTCACTGCAGCACTACACCCATTATCGACATCAGAAACTTCAGACTTAGCTCTCCCACCCCAACACTGTCCTCACGTACACATACCCCATACCACCAGGTGCCCTACACCCACTCCCAATGCACTGCGCCCAGCCCCAACCCCTCTCGTCCTCACAATCACCCACTCAGTACACCCCAGGACCTATCCCCAGCACCGACGTCCAACGACTATCCATATCACCCCACACAGAACTGAAATGCGCGCTTATCAATGCCAGATCCCTCCCTGCACATGCATTGGAAATTAACAACCTCATCACTACCCTTAAACTTGACCTACTAGCCATCTCTAAAACCTGGCTACATGAAGCATCAGGCCTTTCCCTCTCCCTTGCCCTCCCTCAAGGATACACTATCCTGAGGCAGGATCACAAATCATCATCCAAAGGTGGAGGTGTAGCCCTCATCTTCAAAGACACCCTCTCCATTAGAATCGGCAAACAACAGTGGGAAAGAAACGCTGATGTACTCACTACCAAACTGTCTCTCTCCCCCAACTGCACCATAAACATCCTAATCACTTACAGGCCACCTGGCTCACCATCAGACTACCAAAAATACCTCCTCCAAATCATATAGACAAACCTTAAAAGTTCGACCAAAACCATCCTACTAGGCGATCTCAACCTAGGCCTGCATGACCCAAGGACAAAACAGCCACCTCCCTAGCCAAAGAACTCAATCACATTGGGTTTGAACATAAATTCACTGTTCCAACTCATGCAAAGGCTGATCAATCGACTGGATCGCAGGCCACAACTGCTCCTCGTCATCACTAACATCTCAATACTCCCATGGACAGACCACCACCTCATCCAATTTGCTATTCCCACCTTCCCAAATCGCAAGTTACTCTGATAGGCCCCGCCCGCCAAAGTCAAAAGTTAAAAAAATGAACTAAAGTGAACCTTGCACTGCTTGTCGATATCCCTGAACTTAAACCTCCATTTAACAAAGACCCCATCTCTCTGGCCAACACCTATGCACAGGTGCTCACCCAAGCTATTGATTCCATAGCTCCCCTAGAAGAAAAAAAAGAGAAAAAATCAATGCATTCTAATTCATGATTTACGGAAGAACTATCTACTCTACACACCAACAAACGGCAAGCTCCAGCCAAATGACAATCCTCGTCCAATCAATCTTCCCTAAATGAATTTAAAGAGATCTCATCCACGTATAAAATAGCCATATTCCTAGCCAAATCAGAATCATTCAACCACAGAATCTCCAAAGCTAAGTCTAAATCCAAGGACATTTTCACTATCTTTATCTCTGCCCCAGATGAAATAATCAATGACAAAGCTTGGTGTTCCAGCATTCAGGAAGCTCTCATCAACAAAGTCAAAATGCTCCAAGAAAAAATAATAACTCAGCGCAAACCCTACCCAATCAGGACATTCCACACCCACCTAAACCTCTCTCTCAAATACCCCTCTTTGTCTTCAGAGACATCACAGAGACGGAAGTTACCGATCTTCTCAAATATATCAAACCATCCACGTGTAAAGGGGACATGTGTCCCCCTACCATCATCAAAGAATGAACAGACTCACTCACTCCCATCATCACCGCATGTATTAATGCATCCTTCTCCTCTGGTATCGTACCACAAAGCCTAAAAGAAGCCTGGGTTCACCCACTCATAAAAAAAACCCACACTAGACCCCACTTGCCCCAACAACTACTGCCCCATCACTACCGTTCCCTTCCTCCTCAAAATTCTGGATAAAGCAGCCCACATCCAAATCCAGCAATATCTGGAATCCAATGCCATCCTAGGCAGAAGACAATCAGGCTTCGCAAAGGTCATGGCACAGAAACCACCCTGTTAGATCTTAAAAACCAAATCACCAAAATAATGGATAATGGTAAACCTGCTCTCTTTCTCCTCCTCGATCTCTCTGCCGCATTTGATCTTGTTGACCATGAAATCCTCACCTCCCAACTGTCCAACGCAGCCCTCTTCTCTGACAAAGCCACCTCATGGACAACCTCCTTCCTAGAAGGAATGTCTATAAAGGTCTACTCTGACCAGGCCCACGCTGCCCCTACAACCATCAACTGTGGAGACCCCCAGGGATCATGTACTGCACCTACTCTCTATAACCTGTTCAACAAACCTCTCTTTGACTTGTTGGATGCACTCGGCATAGCATACACGAACTATGCCGACGACACCCAAGTCCTCCTCCCTCTCACTGGAGAATACGACCATGACACAGAATCTCTCCTCCAGATATATGCCACCATCTAAACTTGGATGGCAATCAACGGTCTCTGTTTAAATGGGGATACAACTGAGATCAGCATCCTGGGCCCCAAGGAAATTTTTCCAAACTCAACTCTAAATACACTCACTTCACCATCGACCACTCTAATATACCAGTCTCTACATCAGTAAAGACCCTTGGAGTCTACTTAGATTCCACACTCTCGATGACTAGACAGGTCAGCACAATCTCATCCACCTCTGCTCACATCACCAAACTTATAACTGCTATAAAACCCTTTCTAACCACTCAAAACTGCCTATCCATAGCCAGAGCCACAATAGGAGCCAGACATGGTTACTGCAATGCCCTTCTAGCAGGCGCCTCTACAAGAAACATCAACAGGCTCCAAATAACACAAAACAATGCGGTCCGCGCAGCCCTACACATTCCTAAAAGTGATCACATATCCCAAGCCAGACGCAAAGCCGACTGGCTCCCAATCAAGGAAAGGATCAACTTCAAAATACTTGCCCTCATGCACAAATGTATCAATCTCTCTGTCCCATCCTACCTATCAGAAACCATACCAAAAACACCTATGCCTGCCTCACAAGGAGCCACCATACAAACCAACTCTGCGTACCCTACATAAAAAGAGCCAACGCCGGCAGCAATGGCTTCCCTCACATAGCACCTAAACTCTGGAATGCCCTCCCCAATGCACTCAGAGCAGAACCTTCCTTACTCGCCTTTCGCAAATCCCTCAAAACCACACTATTTATATAACCCTCACCACATCTAGCACCCTAGCCCGCCCTTGCCCAGCCAATCCACTAGCTGCATTGTATTTACTACCTTCTATGTACTATGTAATCCCAAGTTGAACTGTAAATGCAAACATATGATATCTCCTACGTACTATGTAACCCTAAGATGAATCGGAAATGCAACTGTCAATGTAACAACTAAGCCTTCCTTTGTAACCAGCAATGTACATCTGTAACAGCGCCACGATGTCCCTGGGCAGATGTGCGCTTTAAAAGTACAAATAAATAAATAAATATGGAAAGACTTTAAAAAGGCTAGTGGGAAATGTGAATCCATGAAATGTTGTTGGGAAGTAGGTTTATTGAGCAATTTATCAACATATTTCCTTCCTGCCTTCTCTTCAGTTTAAATGGTTTAAAAATGGGGAATTTGTAATTCCTGCGGTATTGGCGTTACCTTTTACATCTGGGGTTTTGAGTTCATGTTTCCAGTCTGGTTTTAAAAGAAAATACATGTTTTTTCTTTCCAAGCCCTGCTACGAAGTGGGGCGGGGGATGCTCTTCTATCTCAGTTGGCACAGTACTTTATGACCCTGACTGCGGGATGGGGATATATTTCTTTACATTCCGCTGCCTGTTGTTTGAGATGTCTCACCTTTGTTCTATGGTGCAAGACCTGTTGGTTTCTTTTAAGCGACCACTGCACAGCTTCTCCCATTTAAAGGTAGAGTTAGCGACTGGTTGTTGCCAATATGTATTTTGTTTACAACCTCTGGTTTACTATGCTAATGCCGGTTCGCCTACACTAATTCCATATGTTGATTTCACCTTTGAAACAGTAACGTCAATTTGTAAATGTGAAGGAACAAATCTGAGCTTGAGCCCCAGACACGTGAGTGCGCACATTTGGTGTTTTACACTTTTTGGTGCACTTTTTCTCATTAGTGCAGATACATACAATGTGTTTATATTTCAAAACTGGATTGCACTGCACTACTTTTTAACTGTAACTTTTGGTTTTTGATTAACCTCGCTCCATGGTCTAGTGGCTATGCTCTCTGAAAGTTTTATTCATATGTCTGCTTCATGACACATTACTAATGGTTTTACATTGGTTTTTATCCAGTTCTTTTAAAATAATGCTTCTTTGTTTTTTGCACAAGAGGTGAATATGTCCCACAGGCTCCCCTTATAGCAGGATTGGTTTCATGCACATCACCCTGCTTTTACAGACTTATGAGCCCAATGCATTGTGGACCTTGTAGTTGCATGCCCTAAAAGTCACGGGACACATTATTTTGAGGTATTTTGATTGTGATCCTGTGGTTACTAGTGAGACTATGTTTCTTGTCTTTTTCTCCTTTTTTATTTTTTCTGTACCTCAGGGGTCACGACTTCTACTGGTCCTGAGGAAGGCGGAATGGCCCACTCCGCCGAAACGTAGTTTACTCGCACTTTCTGTTTTATTCGTGTGCGAGTATGACACCTTCTAGATTTATTCTGGTGTCACACGTAGACCCCGAGTTTAGCTAGTAGACCTTGAGTTTAGCTAACCAATTGAAAATGCCCCCAATGGAACTGAACATTTATAATCCAGAGACATATGGTTTCAACCTCTGAGTGGGGGCCTATCAACTTCAAAATTTATATAGTGTTGACTATTCTGAGAAAAAGTTTTTTCAAATGTTTTTTTCTAATGTGTGTATATAACTGTCTTTTGCATTGTATGAAATACTGTGTACATGAACATGGATATTTATTGGTTCTTTTTTGTACATATTGTGCTTGATTTGGAATTTATGTTGAGTTAATAGTGCTTGGTAATTGACAGACCTTGCTTATGAGTAATAATTGAAATAATAAAAAGTCACTTCTGTATAATGCTTAAACAGAAGTACGAAATGGTGATTTTTGTAAAATGTATCCCTATGAAAACTTAGGTGGACACAGAAAACTAGATAGCTTGTGCCATATTTCTGGTATTGAGAAGTTTATTATAAATTAAATTTATATATATGTTTAGTGAACCTGTCAGGACACTTTTTTGTTTTGTGGTTTAGTGATTTCCCGGTCCTTGACAGAGTAGGGATATACCCTCTAGTGCATTATCTTTCTGACAGCCAGGGCTGTCTTTAGGGTTTTCTTCCATTGTTCATTTTTTGTTCCCTTTTCTTTCTCTTTTTTCTTCCCTAGTATACATTCTACTAGTTTCATTTTTGGAACACACACATGTTTTGCATTTTCTGGTTTCAGTAGCGTGTTAGTGCTGCTTTGTTTGTCCCCCGGTTTCCAAAAAAATTCTTTTCATTTTTTATTTTTACTTTTCAGTTCTGTTTTGTTTACATATGATACTAGAGTATGGCAGAGAGCGCCACTTTGAGTTACAGTGAAGAAGAAATCACTAATATTATTCAAGGCCCATCCCTCTTTGATTCCAACAATGGTACTGGCCCCATGTTTGTGAGTAACAATGCTGATGAATTATTAAAACTTAAGAAAAAGGGCTTTAGGACCGAACTCCACGGTCATTTTTTGAGGGAATACCTCAGAGCAAGTATCATCCCAGCCGGCCTTGTAGTACGGAATGAACCAGGGTTGTTTCTAGAAGACGAGTTGTATAAAACAGGCTTTAGCCAAATTGCAACTAAGTGCAGTAGAGATCTTATGGTTTTAACAATCTCTACTGCACAAAGATTAGCAATTACGGCACAGAGGGAAGTGGAAGCAGAAGAACTCAAATTCACTACGAACCAGCTTAATATTAATGCCAACGAGAAAATTCGGGAAATAGAAAAAATCTTTGAGGAATTTAAGACTGCAACTTTAACTAAAAAAACAAAGAAATTAAACAAAGATATACAAGAGTTTAGAGTTGAAACTATTTACCCATATTTAACTGCTGAGTATTTACAACAAAAGAATCAGCCGAGACAACAGCAACCAACAAATAATAGAAGGGGACGCCGAAGATGGGTAACCTTCTCCGATACAAGCAGTGACTCCTCTGGTGACATTCCGTATCAAACAGGACAGCAACAGCAAATATATAGACTAAGAGGACAAAGGCCTTTTTTAGGGAGAGGTCAATTTTACGGATCCCAAGGAACACTTTACAACCAAGGTTGGGAACCTTGGCCAGGCAGGAGACGGCAACGCCAGTGGAGGAGGGGCTTCTCGCAATAGACCCTACAGATAGGCCATCGACTTGCCCCGGAGTTGACATAAGGCAACCATCAAATATCCCCATTTTCAATCTCTCTGGGATTGAGCTATCTTCGATCCAGATGAAAATATTGGGCATGGGGCTCTCATTTGTCCCGACGAACCATACGGATTGGTTTACTACAGAAATGGAGATAAAAACTTTTTTTAGAAAACTCCGTTTGAGACACTATTTCCAAGATAAAGATGAAGGACAAAATATACAAGACACAGGTCTTCGGATCCCTTCGACCTTTACGCCGACGGACAACCAAGTGGCGAATGAAATTGTATTATTTGAAAAATGCGTTCTGGGTGATCTTCAAAGACTCAAAGGTAAAGCAACAAACAACAGGAATAACCTTTCCAATGAAGAAAGAAAAGCATTGACAGAACTAATGGCAGACCAAAGGCTGGTGATAAAACCAGCGGACAAGGGAGGAGGAATAGTAGTCTTCTCCCAGACAACATACAATAGGATGGTTTTGGACCTCCTTGAAGATAGACAGTGTTATCAACCACTACGTAAGGATCCATCAACAAACATTCAGGAGCTCATCCGAGAGGCTACACAACTTGGAGCAGAAAGAGGGTGGATATCCCAAGAAGAATTACAATATCTTAATCATTCGGAAAAAAGGACCCCCTCTTTCTATGCCCTCCCCAAAATACACAAGCACTCCTCTAGACCACCAGGGAGACCAATTGTGTCAGGATGTGGCTCCCTGTTGGAACCACTATGCAAATTTGTTGATCTATTTTTACAACCGATCAGTCAGCAGACTAGAACATATCTTAAAGACACTACTGCAACCATTAACATTTTTGAAGGAACCAGTTTTGACAACGAGCAGCAGCTATTAGTGACAATGGACATCCAGGCACTTTATACTAATATACCACAGGAAGAAGCAATAGATATTATACATCAGCAACTTATCCATAACGCCACCCAACAAAGAGTACCAGCAGCATTCATTGTAGAACTTATGGCCATTGCCTTACAGAAAAATTTCTTCAAGTATGCAGACCAGTTCTACCTCCAAATTGGAGGTACGGCGATGGGTGCAGCATTTGCCCCGAGTTTGGCGATATTGTTTATGGCCAACTTTGAAGACAGATTTGTACTAAGTGACAACAATCCCTTTATTTCACACATTTCCAAATGGTACAGATATATAGATGATATTATTTTCATCTGGGAAGGGAACAAAGAACTACTTGGGCAATTCTTAACATATCTCAACGGACTACACGATACTATTACTTTCACCATGGAGTATGACCACCATACAATCAATTTTCTGGACCTACAAATTACTGCCAATATGGGTTATCTATCTTGCTCTCTCTATAAAAAAACTACAGATCGTAACACCACTCTACATTTCTCCAGTTTTCATCCGAGGGCACTGAAAGAAAATTTGCCATACAGCCAGTTCCTTAGACTCCGACGGAACTGTACTACAGTCTCAGATTATTATAAACATGCAGACCAACTAGCTGGAGACTTAAGAGAACGCGGATATCCTAAAAAACTAGTAAAGAAAGCCCTTAAAAGGGCGAGGTTCACAACAAGAGAGAGCCTATTGACACCCAAAATTCAAACCCCTACACAAGAGAGGGTTGCCTGTGTCACTACATACAGCACTGAATCCTTTGCAGTGAAAAAGACCCTAATGAAATATTGGCCTATGATTTCTACCTGTTTACCCAATCTAGGAAAGCCTCTGTTCGCCTTTAAAAGATCAAAGAACTTTCGAGATCAATTGGTGCATGCAAAATCTGATCACAGAACTAACATCAGTCAACGAGTTTTACGTCCCATTGTGGGACACTTTCCCTGCGGGAACTGCAGGGCGTGCAAATTTACGAGTAAAACCTTAAAATTCCAGATTGGTACAAAACAATGGGACATTAGATTCATGTCCAATTGCAAATCATGCAATGTGATTTATTGCATTGAATGCCCTTGTGGCTTGAGGTATGTAGGCCAGACCACTCGTGCCATCTCCATAAGGATCGGTGAACACCGTTCGAGAATTAGATGTCGTAACCATGCAGCCCCAATGGTATCACACTTTTTGGAATTGCAACACTCTCCAGATGACCTCAAATGGTGGGTGATTGATGTTGTGAAAAACAGCATGAACACACAAAAAACCTTACTGTACAAGGAGGCGAGATGGATTTATAGGCTTGACTCCATGAATAAAACTAAAGGTTTAAATGAGGAGTCTACTTTTAGGTGGGCATAGCAACGCCTTTAATAACACATGCCTTAAGGTATCGTCTGCAGTAGGCATGAGTGGAGATATGTGTATCCTTTTGTGGGGATTTACACTGAGGTGCATATGCAGGATATTTCTGCCACCCTTTACATCTAGATGATGTGCTTCTGCACACAGCTGACTCTATTTTGTTTTTCCTTTCAGCCCATGTGATTCAATTGTTGGTGCATGAAAACGAGGGATTGCAGTCTAATGAATATCACTGTGTATTTGTGCCTCTTTCGTTTTTAGAAGCATTTGGTTGCTATTCCACTTCTTACCACACAGCTCCTGTGGCGCTGTTGCAAGGCGAGGTCCCTGCCGAGGCTCTCATGCTAGTTAGGTGTACTATGGTCATGCCTGCAAGACTCTCTGATACACTCGTTTCTAGCTCTGAGAGAGAGAGGCACAACCTGCATATCACGGTTTCAGCACAAAGGTAACAAATCTAGGCAGCCTTGTTTTAGCCTCCGCATTGCCCTTTATTTCATGTGGACAAGCGGCAACTTTTGACCATGCCATTCTGTTGTAGATTTCAAACATAATGGAGCGGGAGGCTCCAGTCCATGCCGGGCACATTTTTGAATTGTGCAAGGCTTCCTGAATAACATCCTAGTGCCCTGCATCTATAGAGAGACGCCAAGCGACCACTGCACAGCTTCTCCCATTTAAAGGTAGAGTTAGCGACTGGTTGTTGCCAATATGTATTTTGTTTACAACCTCTGGTTTACTATGCTAATGCCGGTTCGCCTACACTAATTCCATATGTTGATTTCACCTTTGAAACAGTAACGTCAATTTGTAAATGTGAAGGAACAAATCTGAGCTTGAGCCCCAGACACGTGAGTGCGCACATTTGGTGTTTTACACTTTTTGGTGCACTTTTTCTCATTAGTGCAGATACATACAATGTGTTTATATTTCAAAACTGGATTGCACTGCACTACTTTTTAACTGTAACTTTTGGTTTTTGATTAACCTCGCTCCATGGTCTAGTGGCTATGCTCTCTGAAAGTTTTATTCATATGTCTGCTTCATGACACATTACTAATGGTTTTACATTGGTTTTTATCCAGTTCTTTTAAAATAATGCTTCTTTGTTTTTTGCACAAGAGGTGAATATGTCCCACAGGCTCCCCTTATAGCAGGATTGGTTTCATGCACATCACCCTGCTTTTACAGACTTATGAGCCCAATGCATTGTGGACCTTGTAGTTGCATGCCCTAAAAGTCACGGGACACATTATTTTGAGGTATTTTGATTGTGATCCTGTGGTTACTAGTGAGACTATGTTTCTTGTCTTTTTCTCCTTTTTTATTTTTTCTGTACCTCAGGGGTCACGACTTCTACTGGTCCTGAGGAAGGCGGAATGGCCCACTCCGCCGAAACGTAGTTTACTCGCACTTTCTGTTTTATTCGTGTGCGAGTATGACACCTTCTAGATTTATTCTGGTGTCACACGTAGACCCCGAGTTTAGCTAGTAGACCTTGAGTTTAGCTAACCAATTGAAAATGCCCCCAATGGAACTGAACATTTATAATCCAGAGACATATGGTTTCAACCTCTGAGTGGGGGCCTATCAACTTCAAAATTTATATAGTGTTGACTATTCTGAGAAAAAGTTTTTTCAAATGTTTTTTTCTAATGTGTGTATATAACTGTCTTTTGCATTGTATGAAATACTGTGTACATGAACATGGATATTTATTGGTTCTTTTTTGTACATATTGTGCTTGATTTGGAATTTATGTTGAGTTAATAGTGCTTGGTAATTGACAGACCTTGCTTATGAGTAATAATTGAAATAATAAAAAGTCACTTCTGTATAATGCTTAAACAGAAGTACGAAATGGTGATTTTTGTAAAATGTATCCCTATGAAAACTTAGGTGGACACAGAAAACTAGATAGCTTGTGCCATATTTCTGGTATTGAGAAGTTTATTATAAATTAAATTTATATATATGTTTAGTGAACCTGTCAGGACACTTTTTTGTTTTGTGGTTTAGTGATTTCCCGGTCCTTGACAGAGTAGGGATATACCCTCTAGTGCATTAGGTTTCTTTTAAAGTGTCAGCAGGGCTTCCTGATAGATTTTTCAGTGGTGAAGAGTGTTCTGTCAGGGAATGTCCTGGCTTCAGACCCCCAGTATGGGGATGACTAGCCTCTGCTGCATGAAATCAGAAATGGGGGTAGCCATCCAGTTTTGGATAGTTCTGTACACTTGGTTGATAGCAATGATGTCGTTGGAGTTGTCGCCAGTGATAGGGATGAGGATTTGGGTGTCATCGGTTAAACTGGTGTAGGTGATATTAAGGGAGTCAAGGACATATAATAAAAGCTTGGTTTAAATATTATAAAGGGTAGGTAACAGGCAGGAGCCTCAGGGGACACATAGGGGAACTAAGATCAGGCCAGCTGCTTATTTACCAATACATACTCTTGAGCTGCGTTCACTTAAGAATGATTTGACCCAGGTGATGGCTTCAGCAGGAAACTGGAAATGCGACCTAAAATTCTGACATAGCACGTCATGATCTACAAATTCAAATGCTGCTGAGAGGTCCATGAGGAGGACAATCGCTAGGCTGCCTGAATCACGGATACTCTCTAGCTGGAATTTAAGGTTGAACTGTTCTGTTTCAGTACTGTGTTTAGGGTGGATGCCAGACTGTCTTGCTATTGGAAGGCCGTGGAATTCTAAGAATTGTTGGACTTGGGAAAAGGCAATATGATCCAGTATTTTAAGCAAAAAGGGGACAGTGGTGATGGAGTGTTAATTGGTGGAAAGGGACGGGTCGAGTGATGTTTATTTGAGGAACCGGTTAGCCTATGCTGTTTTGATTCTGACAGGACAACGTTGGTCTCAAAAGAGGCATTGATAAAATCAGTAATAATGGGAGTCAGGGTAGATGCACAGAGCTTGACAATTTGTGCAGGGCAAGTATCTCCTTTGCAGTTGGAGAGTTTCTGTGACAGGATGGTTTCAAGAACATTCACTTGATATTCTTGGGAGAAGGTGAGGGGAGGCAACAGGATGTGTTTGGTAGGGGCTGGAGGAATCAAGGTGTTAGGAAATGGGGGTTTAGAGGCTAGTTGATTATTTTTCGCATCTGTATTGTTACGTAACAATTCAGCTTTGTTGGAAAAGGTGGCTCGGATGGTGAAGCCCCACGCTTTATAGGACCTGGACTGGGTGGTCGTAGGGACTGTTTTTTCTAATGCTCTTAATATAGTTAAGAGTTCTTTGACATTAGAGCTAGCGTTGGAAATCCTGGCATTATAGGAATTAGCTCTGTGCAAGATTACAGCATTATTGTACCACTTGGTGACGTTGGAGAGGTTTGTTGTGTTGACAAGTGTGGGTGCTTCCAGCAAAGATGTTCTAAAGCTCTCTTACTTCTTTGGAGTGTGACAAGCTCATTTGAGAACCAAATGTTAGGTGGCTTATGCGGTTTATATATTTTGGTTTTTAGAGCAGCATGCTGGCCCATGGTGTGGAGGATTTGAAACAAGTGGGGAGGCGTCCTGCCACTTACTTTAGGTCCATTTACCTGTATGGTAAAGGCTGAATTTCTTTGCATGCTAATTATGACAGTGGTTATATTATTTAACTACTGTCATAGGTTTTCTTAAAAGATGAGCAAGAAATAGACCCTTATGGAAATGCACCATAGCATACTTTTATTATTCTGCTAGTGCTAGTAGGTACACAACATATTTTATGCTTTTAAAGTTTTTACAAAAATAAGTGTAGAAAATGCTATTTCATAATATGCATCTTAAATCAGAATACATTCATTTTGTTTTACAAATGCATTGGAAAAAAGAAAGAGTGAGTGACAAACATGGTTGTGACAAACATTCAACAAATGCACTAAAAGAGTGTAACAAATGTGATATACAAAATCACCATTAATATTGTTTGTTCGTGTCTTGAATAAAGCATATAATCAAGACTGTATGGTGTTTGTAAGCTCTAGAGAAGACAGGGACCTAGTCGTTGGTCAACGTCAGGAATCAAATCAGGTTATGAGACGGGACTGTGGGAATGTAGCCCACAAAATTATGTAGCCCCGTGACGTTTCGGCAATAAGCCTTCTTCTTGGGCCTTGACTTGGTCTCCCCTGTGTGTGGAGAAAAGGAGGGAAAAAATAAAGAAGATTCTAAGTAAAATTCAAGGGCAGACTTACTACAGAGTACATCTAAAAAGAAAGCTGAGTCTGTAGGTAGTTTGACCTGCATGCTTTAAAAATGAATCAGGACCAATATAGGTACAACAGTGGAGTTGTCCTAGTGCTTGCTGGACACTTAGGTACTAACCTGAAAAAAGTACAGGGTTCTAAAGGTGGCTTCACGGAGATGGAGGCGGGGAATACTGTTAGGCTCTCCAACATCAGGTATCTGGTAATTCGAGAGTTGTGCGTGGATTGTTTGGTTACTACAGATACTGGAAAGGAGACAGGGAGACAGAAAAAGTGTCTCTCAGTCATATGTTGAGATTTAACATACTCTGGGTGCTGTTAAAATAAGTATACAGAGTGACCATGCAGTACCTGGGGTATCTTGGTGTTGAGCCCGCAGAAACTGTTGTGCTGAATTCTACGGGAAGGCAGTCCTCTATACACGATGCCTTGGTATTAGATATCAGGATTTGGAAGGGCAGTCACATAGCCGGTAACAGGGTACTGTGGACAGCTGTGGGCCGTTCTATTAATTTATTCAGTAACCCTGTTAAAAACAATAAAGTAAAATAGGACGGCAACTGATTAGTGGGGGTGGCGAAATACGAGAAATCCACACGTGCGGCTGAAAGCGCACGTTTGTTGCACAGCCCGTGTGTTCTGATTGCTGGTGAGGATCAGCTAGTGGGGCCAGGAACATAGGGTCAGAATTTGGCGTTCCTGATCCCCACATGGTCTAACTTCCATGGGTCTCTCACCTGTGGTGTCGTGCGCTGTAAGGCTGCTACGGATGCGGCGGCTCGCGTAGCTGCATACAAAAGAAGAGAAGCTAAAACTCTGTTTATACAGTGCGCATGTGCAGGGAACCTCTGTTTTGGTTTCTGCGCATGGAAAAGGGAGACTGTAACGTTATCTATATAGTACGCTTGCGCAGGGAACCTCTGTTTTAGTCTCTGCGCATGCGTACTTAGTGTGGTGTCTATGGGTTGTCATGGCACCCGTAACGGAACTAGCTACTGTTCGCTTGGCCGCGACCCCTCGTATTGTTTTAGGTTGTATATTTGGACCGTGTGTGCGGGTAGGTACTACCTACTTCTTAGATGTTATTTTGACGTCTCATGGTTCGTAGGACGGAGGAAAAGAAGAGGGGAGGGAAGGATAAAGGATACATTGGGAGTGCAACGAATGACAAGTGTTCACAGGGATGGGTGCATGTGTAATGAGAGATGCACGTTGAAGAGTCAAGGGCGTAATTGAGTTGGCTAGTACCACATATAAACAAGGTGACAATAAAATATACTGTATCAAAAGTGAAATACAAATTTGGCGGAAACAAATTCACAACTCATTGGGATAGACATTATTCTTGTAGTCGCTTGTTGTTAATATTTATCACAAAGTGCAGATATATATAGAGCCCCTGGGTGGTTGTCGGTAGCCTAATGGGCACTACTAGATATGTGACAGCACATCTAGTATTAAGAGTTTCTGATATAACAGAAGAGGCTATGGGAGGCTGACCTTGGAATGTCGGAATAAGGTGTTAAAGTACTGTTGTTAGGCCTAGGTGGAACACTAGGTAGGGGAATATCCCTGTTCAGCCATAGGTGGTTGGTATGGCTTCATTAAGGCCCTTTGTAATGGTTTTGAGTTTGAAGATCCACCATGATTCCTTGTAGTTAAGGGCGTTAGAAGCATTGGTGGTATTAACCACTGTATCAGCAACCCACCATAGTATGTCATCTACACTATGTTGGTATTCCATGTAGTGAGACACTAATGGTGCTGAATGAACTCGACATCGAATCCTGGAGCGATGTTCACCAATTCTCTTGTTGGCCTGTCTCTGAGTTTGGCCAACATACCTGAGCCCACAGGGGCATTCGATGATGTATATTACATTGGTAGTTTTGCAATTGGAAAAGTGTCTGATCTTCCATTCCTTGTCCTCTATTTGAAATGATGTAGTTTTTTTCGTGAATTTACATACATTACATGTACCACATGGGTGATGGCCCATTATTTCCCTCATATTCCACAGTTTTGTCCTTTGGGATTTTTTGTTTAACCTGGCATGGGTCAACATATCCTTCAGGTTTTTGCCTCTCTTAAGGGCCATTCTTGGTGTAGGTGCATTCGGAAGACTCAATTGTACCAATGGCCAAAATTTCTTAATGATGGATTTAAGTTTAGTGGTATTTGGGCCAAAGGTAGTTACACAGGTTATGAGTTTTTCACTTTCTGTGTCTCGTACTTTGGGAGTAAGTAAGGTTTCGCGGGGCGTATTTTGTGCGCGCTTGGTGGTATTCCCAATTAGTTTTTTAGAGTATCCTCTATTGAGGAGTTTATGTTTCAAAATGTTGGCATGTTTTTTGTACTGTTCCAATTCTGTGCAATTCCGCCTGAGCCGTAAGAATTGACCAAATGGTAGGTTATTTCTCAGGTTCCTGGGATGGTTGCTTCTGTAGTGCAGCAAAGTATTTCTCTCTGTTTCTTTCCTGTAGAGTGAGCATATCAGTTTTTCTTCTTTGACACTGATTTCTAAGTCAAGGAAATTAATCATCTGGTTGCTTTTACAGAGTGTAAATTTGATGTCTTCTCTTCTTTGGTTCAACCAGTGTAGGAAATCTTCAACCGGAGTATCGGTGTCTTGCCATATAAAGATAATATCATCTATATAGCGATACCAATGCGCAATCTTATCTCTGAATGGGTTATGAAAATTAAGAATGTGTTGTTGTTCGTATTCTGACATGAAGATCACGGCCAGACTGGGGGCAAAGGCTGCTCCCATCGCGGTACCGCTGACCTGTAGATAGAAGTTGTCATCAAAAGAAAAGAAGTTGTTTGTAAGAGCCAGTTCTAGCAGTTCAACTATAAAATTATCTGGAACTCGATTTTGTCTCATATGGTGTATAAGATGCTGGTGGATACATTCTAGAGCTGCATCTTGGGGGATACTCGTATAGAGACTAGCGATGTCCATGGTCACCAGGAGGTCCCTTGTTGGATTGAATGTCAGGTCTTCAAAAAAAGCGATCGTTGCCATCGTATCCCTTAGATAAGTTGGAGTTTCTTGGCTCAAGGGTTTCAAGAAGTGATCCACAAATTTGCATAATGGTTCAAGGATGGACCCACATCCTGAAATGATGGGTCTGCCTGGTGGATTCTGCTGATTTTTATGTATTTTCGGTAGGTCGTAGAACGCCGGTGTTCTTCCCTCTGAGGTGTTGAGAAAAATGTTCTCTTTTTCGGAAATCCATCCGCGTTCAAATGCAAGTTTAGTGGCTTCTTGTATCTTGGTTTTAATTTCTTTGGTAGGGTCTTTTCTAAGCTTTTTGTAGTTAGTTGTCACGTCCAAAAGATTATAGACCATCTCTTTATACTGAGCAAGGCTTTGCACTACTATCCCACCTCCTTTGTCAGCCATTTTGATGATAACTTGGTTATTCGAGGAGAGTTGCTTAAGTGCCTTATGTTCATCCTTAGATAGGTTTGGTCTTGCTGTGGTGGTTAGATCCTGCAATTTGGAAATCTCCTTTCTGACACATTTCTCGAAAGTAATGATATGGGACGCAACCTCATTTTCTCTAGGAGTGAAATTGGAAGGTACTCGCAATCCCGAGTCTTCGTCTTGTTCAGATTGTTCCTTATCTTGAAAGAATACTTTCCTTCTTATGGTTCTGAAGAAAGTTGATATTTCTTGATCTAGTTGGAACCAATTCGTTCTGGTAGACGGAACAAATGAAAGTCCTTTAGTAAGGACCTGTATTTCTGCTTTGGATAGTGTAGTTCCTGAGAGATTAAAGATGGGTATATCTTCTAAGGTCTCCGTTTGTTGCGGCGTCCTCTGGGTGGTTGACTCCATTGTGAATAGTTGAAAGGGTAATAAGGCATGGGCATTGGCATTTGTGGCGGAGGGCCCCAGTATCGACCTCTGGTGCCCCCTCTTCCTCCTCCATGGTGTGGAGGAGGCACTGATGATAGTATCTTATTATATCTTAAATATCTAGGCAAAATTCTATTAGGAAGTGGTCCATCCGAGGTACAGGACTGATGGAAGAGATGTTGATAGTGGTGTTGGTGGTTAGGATCCAATCTATGGTGCGTCCTTTGGCATGTGTCAGGGACGAGACTAGTTGAATGAAATTCATCTCTTGTAATAAATGAGCAAGTGCAGTCACTTTAGTATTGTCAGGGTCATTGAAACCCAAGTTTAAGCCTCCTAGTATGAGGAATTTAGTAGCTGGCATGATGAAGGGCGTGATCAGCAGTGGTAAGACTGACTCTTTTAGACTGAGGGAGTTGGGTTTCCATTCAAGGAGAAGAAGGTTGTAGGTTGAGGATTATTTGAGTGTTTCAAGAGCAATGTTTTGTAGCTAAGATTCCCTTTTTTAATCCAAAGTGGTCTCACCAATATGCATTAATCACAAGAGCCATATAACTATAGAAGCCTACACTGCTCTCACCTACTATCATCCGTCTAACCCAAACCTCTGACCCTTGTTCACCCATACCAATTTGGATGTGTAAGGCATAACCAACGTACACATCTGAATGCCTATCCCTGTTAATAATCCACCACCCACAGTCATCTCTAATTCTGAAGCCCCACCAATCAAGGGTGCTCTTATAAACGCAAGAACTCTTCTGGCACATGCATTAGATATAGCTGACCTCATCATAATGAATAATCTTGACTTCCTAGCAATTTCTGAAAACCTGGCTCCACACTGCAGCAGGCCCTACCTTATCATTTGCCATAGCTAAAAACTGCCCCATCCTTAGATCAGATAGAGAAGCCTCAAGAGGCGGTGGAGTAGCTTTCATTGCCAAAAATGAGCTAGGCTTTAGGGAACTCCCACACCAACGGATCCTGTCAGGAGAACTTCTGTCTATCAAATGACACCTCCTGCCCGGCTAACTATCGCCCAATCTCCATCACGCTCCTGGAGAAACTGGCCATCTCTCAGCTCAATCTCCACACTGAATCTGTTGGTTGTCTTCATGACCATCAGTCTGGCTTCAGAGCTGCCAGAAGCATGGAAACTGCTCTCCTGAACATCTGTGAAGAACTTCTCACCAACCTCGACTCTAACACCCCTTGCATTCTTATCTTGCTTGATCTCTCTCTGCCTTTGACACTGTCAACCATGCCATCCTACTCAACCGTCTCTGTGATAACCTGGGTATCACTGGTCAGGCTCTGGCGTGACTGACTTCTTTCCTCTCCGACCGACCCTCCCAGGTCCAACTTGGGTCCTTCCTCTCCGACATCTTTTTCTCTACCTGTGGTGTCCCCCAGGGATCTAACCTCTCTCCCTGGCTGTTCAACCAATACCTGGTACTCCATTCCCACCGCATTGCCGCTCTCTGTCCCAACTTTCAGTGCTATGCAGATGATACCCAGCTCATTTTCAGGCGACCCTCGGCCTCCTCCTCTCCTTCCCTCATCTCTGACTGTCTATCTGCCATCCAGGAATGGTGTGCCACCAACGACCTCTGGCTTAATGCCAGTAAGACTGAGATTCTACTCATCGGCACACCCACTCCCTCCTTCCCTGCAGCTCTCTGGCCGGCCTCTCTTGGCCCTCCTCCCACTCCCACATGCAAGGCTAAAAACCTCAGGGTCATCTTCGACTCTGCACTCTCCTTCTCCCCTCACATCTCTGACGTCTCTAAGAAGTCACACTACCAGCTGAACCTCCTTAGAGGTATTCTTCCTTTCCTCTCATTCCCCCAGAAACTCACCTTCTCCAGAGCCCTGGTCCACTCTAAGCTGGACTACTGTAACAGCCCCTATATAAATCTGCCTGCCTCCACTCTCCGCCCTCTGCAACTTATCCAGAACAGGACTGCGAGACTTGTCCTTGGCCTCAAGCCCAGGGATCGTATCTCTCCAGGACTGAAATCTCTGCACTGGCTCCCAGTGGCTGCGAGGATTAAGTTCAAAACCCTCTGCATTGTTCACAAGGCCTTCTGGGGTCTGGAGCTGCATTACCTTCAACTCTCTCTTCCTAAATATCTTCCTTCTCGAGCTCTTCGCTCATCTGCCTCCAACTCCCTTAGGGTCAGTTTCTTCTCCAAGCAACGGGTTGGTGGCAGATCACTCTCTTCGGCAGGGGCCTCTCTCTGGAACAGCCTTCCTGCCTCCCTGAAACGCGAGGAGAACCATCTCTGGTTCCGGAAACACCTCAAAACCTTCCTCTTTGCTTCTGATTTCTCTCCTTCTCTCCCTTGTGAATTCCTGACTAAAACTGCACTGGTTACCTGGGCACCCTTTCTGATCTCTGGCCCAGGCCCTGTCAATTACCCACCTGCACTGCCTCCCTGGCAACACCTGCACCTGCACATGGGGACTGTTTTTTTCTGTATCCCTTCATTCCCCCTACCAGCACTTACATCTGCACTTCCTTGCACTTGCCACTATCTGGCTGTTTTATGTGTCTTATTATTCCACTTCCCATGCACTGCACTTTCCCCTTGCCCCTCCCCCTGCGCACCCCCCCTTCCCATGAACTTGTGCGATCTGAATGACACCTGGCCTAGTAGGATTTTTGTCTGTCCTCTCTTTGTCCCCCCCTTGCCTCGTCACGCCTTGAAACACTTGTGTATAGGCGCTTTATAAATGCCATATCATATCATATCATATCATGTACTGTAACGATCCACCTTTTGTATAGCCCCACAGGCCCAATATCTTCATTTGAGGAAGACATTACACAACTCCTCAATTGGAATACTAAGCCAGGCTGCCAAATTATGCTGCTGTGAGATCTCAATCTAGGCCTTTATGACACCAATAATGACAATGCATTAGCTCTAGCCAACACAGGCTTCTCTCACCGCATCACCAATCCTATGCACTGTAAAGGGAGAACCCTGGATTGGCTAGCTGACCTAAATTGTGAAACTAAGATTTAATCCAACACACCTTGTACCTGGTTTGACCAACACGTTATCTCTTTCACCATCAAGGTCAGCCTGCGTTTAAACTCTGGCATTATACAAGCACCTCCAGCACTCACTAGGAACAATCGTAAAATTACAGCTGAGAAATTACTCCCTTTACTACAGTCTATCACCAAGCACCCTAATCATACTAGAATGGACCCCACTTCACTAGTGGAGTTGTAAAATCACACTCTGCGTCAAACCATAGACAAAGTAGCACCTCTAAAAATGGGCAAAGCTAAGCCGCTTGCTCATTTAAACACTTGCTTCCCCATCAACCTTAAAACTGTGTGCAATACTAAAGGAACAGCCAAAGCAAACTGGAAAAAATATCCCACAGACCTGAACAAAGAAAAGTTCACAAGGGCATCTAATATCTATAAAGCTGCTATCCTCCAAACTAAAGGTGACACCTAAAATGACAGAATTATGAATGCTAATTCTGGAACCAAAGAGCTATTCATCCTTAGAGAATTTGAATCCCCTATGCCACCACAAGAAACCTTCACCAAAGACGTGACCTGGTGCACGAGACCACCTTGACTGCTCTCACGACTGCTACAACTGAAAGTAACAGCAGCAGCACCTTCACAGTGCCACCATCACCAATGATGGTGAATAGCAAATGGAGGTGAATCCTGAAGGGTACTGAGAAGCATGACAGCATTGGAGACCTATTTCTCTAGCTGTGTTATAAAGCAGAGCCCAATCCAAGGGAGATATAACTTGGGTAGGTGAAGGTTGACATCAGACTCCAGCTAGGGCCCACAGGTAGAAACATAGTCCTTAGAAAATGAACATTTTATTTCTTGATCATGTAAGTTTCATTTGGTCTATATGTTCAGTACCTGCATGGCTTGGATTCAGTAGGCAACCTGATATCTCACTTTCAGTGTTATCACATGCATGTTGGCATAGGAGCAGGGAGGGAGTGAGCAAGGAATCCTTGAGATCAGAAACCCAACAAGTAGTGGAGAAAACCGGTGGCAACTGGGAGTGTTAGAAATGACGACAACAAGTGTCTAATAAGTGCAGGAACGGAGACTGTAGGGTTACATATACAGACCACAAGTACAGGGGGTGCCAGGAGGCAGTGCGGGTATGCAGCTGGACAGGCCGGTACCTGGCCCTGAATTCAGTGCTTTGCTAGATGCCCAGTGCATGTATCAGACATGAGGTCAGCAGGGGAGAGGAAGAGAAAAGGCAAAAGCAAAGAGAAAGGTATTGAGGTGCTTCAGGAACCAGAGATGGTTCTGCTTAAGTTTCAGAGAGAATGGGAGGCCGTTCTAGAGAATGAGCCACCAGCCGAAGAAAGAGATCTGCCCCCAACTAGTTGCTTGGAGAAACGACTGACCCTCAAGGAGTTGGAGGTGGAGGTGGAGGAGCGAAGAGCTTGAGTAGGAAGACATTTCCTTAGAGAGAGCTGGAGGTATTGCGGTCCCATGCCCCTGAAAGCCTTGTGGACAATGCAAAGGGTCTTGAATGTGTTCCTTGCTGCCTCTCGGAGCCAATTGATAGATTTCACATTTACACAGATATAATCCTTGGACTTGAGGCGAAGGACAGGTCTTGCAGTCCTGTTCGGGATGAGTTGTAGAGTACGGACAGTAATGGCAGGTAGATTTAGAAAGAGGCTGTTGCAGTAGTCCAGCCTTGAGAGAACGAGGGCACTCGAGACAGTGAGCTTCTGGGGGAAAGTAAGGAATGGAAGAATACCTCTGAGGAGGTGCAGCTGATAGTTTGATTTCTAGACATCAGAGATGTTAGGAGACAAGGAGAGTGTGGAGTTGAAGATGACCCTGACATTCTTAGCCTCATAGTTGGGAGCAGGAAGAGGACCAAGGGTGGGGGGCCAGAGAGTGATAGGAAAAGAAGGTACTGGTGAGCCAATGAGGAGGATCTCCGTTTTACTGGCATTAAGGCAGAGATCATTGGCGGAGCACCACTCCTGGATTGCGGACAGACAATCCAGGATGATAGGGGGAGAAGAGGCGGCTGAGGGGAGCCTAAAAGCGATCTGAGTGTCATCCGCATACACTGAAAGTTGGAGCAGAGACCAGCTATGCGGTGAGCGAGAGGTGCCAGGTATTGGTTGAAAAGCCAGGGAGAATGATTTGATCCCTGGGAAACACCACAGGTAGACAGAGGAGAGGAAGAGCACAGGTTGGACTTGGGAGGGTTGGTTGGAGAGAAAGGAGGTCAGCCAGGCCAGGGCCTGATCAGTGACACCCAAGTTATCATGGAGCCGGTTGAGCAGGATGCAGTGGTTGACAGTATCAAAAGCAGAAGAGAGATCGAGTAGGAGGAGGACAGAAGGGTGGTTAGTATCAAGGTTGGAGAGAAGGTCTTCACAGATGTTCAAAAGATCAGTTCCCATGCTTCTGGCCACTCTGAAGCCAGACTGATGTTCATGGAGACATCCCAGAAAGCCAAGAGATTCAGGTTTAGCTGAGAGAAGGCCAGCTATTCCAAGAGTTTGCCCAGAAAAGGAGTAATGGGGATGGGTCCGGACAGGAGGGGTTGGCTGAGGGTTTCTTAAGAAGGGGGTACACAAGAGAGTGATTCAGGGGGTAAGGGAAGGTTCCAGTGGTAAATGAGTGGTTGCAGAAGTTGGCCAAGGCTGGAGTGAGGGTGTCAATGAGGTCCTTGATGGATTTGGATGAACAGAGAAGAATCTGTTTTGATGAGACTTTCATAGATCCGACTTGTCTAGAAACCTTGTCAGGGGTGAAAAAAGGAAAGGAAGAGAAGGGAAGAGAAGAGGGGGTCGCAGGAGGACCAGAGGTAGAGGAACATTTAGTGGAAGAAGGAGGAGAGGAAGAGAGGGTGGACAGGATGTCATGGGTTTTAGAGATAAAATGTGAAGCCAAGGCCATGCACAGGCCCTCGGAGGGGACAAGAGAGGTAGAGACTGCAGCAGGATTGTCCAGCTCCTTGCAGATTTTAAAGAGTTTGGCCGAGTTGCTAGATGCTTAAAGATGCTGAGTCGGCTTTGGGCTTCATTTGGATCCTCATGACAGGGGCAAGTACATCAAAGCTTCAGAAATAGAAGAATGAAGGTTGGAAAGCGCTGTGTCAGGATGCGAGTCAGCCAGAGGTGCAGGAGGGGTAGAGAAAGTGGCGGTGAAAGCCTCAGCTGACACACGCTTAATGGGTCGGATGATTTAGAAGGTGGGTGGCAGTGCAGGGGTTGGCTCGGTCTCAGGGGTGGAGAGAGAAAGAGATATGTGAGGAGAGGAGAACATGGTCACTCCAGAAGAGAGGAGTGGTGAGAGGGTTCTTCCACGGGTGTCTAACCTCTGCTCTCCTTTAACAATTGTCACTCTCCCATCTGTCACTTCCTCCCACTGACTAGAGCACCAGTTTTCAAGGGAAAATACTGTGTATGCCTTTGTAGGATGCTTTAATGGGGAAATAGCAAATTAAAAGCAATGTCCTCCCACATCAAACTAGGTACACACAATACTGCTTTATTTAATACAGTTATTTTTTTATGAATTTGGGACGCCAATTGGTCTATTCATTAACCAAACAGAAATAATTGAACCAGATTACAGATAAACAAATTGTTTCTTCAAAAAACACTAGTCACTTTAGTTTTCAATGTCTCAGATATGGAAGTTGAAACTTTAGTAACACACACTTCACCATAAGTATCTATTTATTTATTTCACCCTAAGTACGCCAGTACCACGGATTAGATGCATGAGAATCCAGGAGCAATCTTTTGATTGGAAAACAACAAATTAGTGAAAATAACCCTGCCTATCCACTTCTTGCTACTTCCCCTTTATTCAAAATGCCACCCTCTTTACTTAATAGATAGGTCTGAGTTTCAACTCAATGGTAACACGCTATTGGACCTTCGGGTATGTGAATGGCTTGTAAACAATTAAAACATTTGTTCAGCAGTATTAGTATGGTGTGTGGCGAGGACCAATCTCCAAGAGAGTTTGCCCAACAGTTGAAGTATGCATGTGCACAGACTCCTCAGCGGGTAAATATTAGCAGTAGGGAGTTTATGTACCCTAAAAAAACATAATCACCCAAATAGTGCAGGACTTGAACAATCGCAATCTCTCGAATGGGTGATTTCACAAACCTACAGAAAATAAAAATAATCCCAAAATGTCCCAAATCAACTTCAATGCCTACCACTGTGAAAGGGGTGGAGATGAAGAGTGCCCTTCGTTTGGACCTGGAGTCAGGATATGTGATGTATGCTCCCCCTGCCACCAAACAGAATGACCGGCAGAGGATGCCCTCTGTCCAGTCCGAATCATGTGACACGCAACCGGTGTTCCAAAATACTGACCCTTCTGACACTTGTACCTACATAAGTCCATTTTATCTGGACTCTAGGCCCATCATGGGCTACAGATACACTCCCCCACAACAGTGTGGAAGGGGGGAATCCAAATCAAGGCGTCATTCTCCCGGGAAATCCTAATCTGAACTCCCAACTTTGATTGATTGCATAAACCAGGTTCTCTGGAACCAAAGACACCATCCCATCATTTTCAAGAGAAGTACCAATTATGGCAGTCTGAATGATACTTGTCACTTGATTGAACTACTTCTCAAAGTAATTGAAATTCATGTTCAATATAACCAGGTTCCCGAGATCACCATCATCTCAAATAGGAGACAAGAATAGTGAGCGGACGTTGTCCCTACTCCTAAGAATTAACCTCCCATGGAACAACAAATGGTTTTCCACATTGGAAGGAGAACCTTGAAGTTCTATGTTCATGAGGAGCCTGAAGAATTTTGAAGTGCTCCCGAAAACACTTCAGAAAAATATAGTTATAATTTGAACGCCAGTAGAAAGGCAAAAATATTTTTTTAACAATGCAGATAAATAGCGGGACTGATCTTGTGCTTGCAGAGCCTGTCTAAACAATGTAAAAGCTTAATAATCAAAGCACTATTTCGGCGACTCCAAAAAGAACAGACCACTCTCTGCTGTAATTTAACAAATAAATGCAAAGTTGGTTTGGAAACCCACAATTCCAAACATGTACTGCCTAGCAGGTGCATGTTAAAGATTTCAATTAGCGATAAAACTATTGAGTATAATTGTTGGATTGTTAGAGATGTAACTTCTGAATTGCACCTAGGCAGTTATATTCTCCGTTTTTTTGCAATTAATTTGCATTTTATTAAGTATAATGTCTGGTCAAGACTAGGGGCTAACCCAAACGGCTTTGACAATATTGAGAAAGCATTGCGGTTAGCTTAATTGTTGCCTTATGCTCTTAAATTCCAAAAAAAAAATGTTACTATCCCAGGACAGGTTCAACAATTCACTCTACCAATCAAAATAAAAAGAGTATGAATCCTGAAATATTAGGAAGCATTAATACATTTGAGTTATACACTACAACAGCAATGGCTGTCCCTACATCCAACACCAATGATTGATCTAAAAGACAACATTAATTGAATATTGGTGGATAAGAGAGACCCATAAAGTATATCTTTGGGCACAGACACCGCTATTGGAATGGTAGTCGATTACCAATATTATTCTATTTTCTTAGAAAATGAAATTATAAGTCCAATTCCTGAAATATTGATATGATAAAACTGACTATACTGGTGTCTATTTCTTGGTGTATTCTTCATGCCCTTACGGGTAGAAGATGTTGGAAATTGGGGTAGTATTTAGAGTTGATAATAACTATCTTGAATCCATCGAACCTCCTGGCCAGGTAAATACCATAAAAAGATGCCTGTGAGACCGATGAACAGTGACAACAACTAAGACAGGTATTCCTGGATTTCTAGAGAGGATTTCTACTCAGTTAACTCCTATGATTGTGGGCATAAAACTATCTGCTATACGACAGTTCCAATGGACCCTGAAATGGCTCTCGTGTTGGTAAAACAATATATTGAGATCACAGCGGAGGGTCTCAATCCCCAGAAAAAGAAGGTTGAGTGTGTACTCAAATTAAAGAACCCCACAACACTGCGTGTGTTGGAGAGTATCCTTGCATTAACTTTTGTAGAAAATTCATTCAGGATAATGTAGCGATCACTCAACCTTTGGTCTACTTATTGAAGGCCGTGGTAAACTGGCTGTGGTGTGAAGCACAATCCGAGGCAGTGAAGTAATTAAAATGAAGCCTATAAAAAGCTGCTTGCTTGCCTTTTCCCAACAAGACAATACAATTTTCTTAGGGGGACTTTCATGACTTTATATCAAAAGCATGGCAAAGTCAACAAGGTAATATGCTACCCAAGCAAAACACTGATTGATTGATTGATTGTGAAACAGCACTTCTGGCAATGGTGTGAGCAATGAAAAACAACCGTCCATTATCCAGAGAGAGCACATCATAGTGGAGGCCACCCATTAACTGTTACAATATCTACAAAGTGATAGAATACAGGCTGATAATGTGTCTATTTCAAGAATCACTTCTTGGATTCTGTCAATGTAAGGCTTCCCTGTGGAGGTCAGGCACGGCGAAAATAAGAAGGGCAGCCTTACATTATTGTGCTGAAGAGCCCTGTCTCGAAGACCAAAGTGTGATCAGCAATAATAAAATGTAGGCATATCTGGTGTCCCCACACATGCTTTGTGCAAATAATAAACCATTAAACATGGTAGATTTATCCCGACTATTGAAAATCTGGTAATGTCTAAAAATTACCATCAATTAGAAAAAAATCAAAGGTCATTCCAAGATAAAGGTTCCTGATTAGATTGGCTAATCAATTGGTCAAAACAGGAGCTCCTCAGGTGGACGTCATAGATACGGAACTCCTCCTCAGAAATATCCTGGTCACGGCAGTGACCAGATCATAAACTCGCACTGACTGTGAATTTACACCACAGTGGATTAGAGATGCTCCTGATGCAGACTTAATCACTGCTCAAAAAGAGGATCATATTATTGGGACATTCTATAAATACTTCTGGCAGAATCAGACTATAAAGGAATGGAAGATCTGCATATTCTGATGACATTTCAGAATATGTTTAAGATTCAAGACAGGCTGTTGGTGAGGAAGCCCCAATCACGTTATATCCAGTGTGCGGTACCTACCTCATTCTTGAAGTTTGATGCCAAACGATGCCCATGACTGGGCCACTGCCGGTCATAGGGGATTGCAGAAGACCCTTAAGATACTGCAAGAAATCTCTTATTTGCCGCATAAGTGCCAGGATCACAATTCCTATTTGTAGGGATGTTTCATCTGTCCTAAATTCCAACCGAGTTCTCCAACTAACAGATCTCCTTTACAGAGAAAAGAGGAATGATGTTACCATGGTCCGATTTGCAAGTAGACATCATTGTACCGGTAACTAATTCTTCCAGTGGAAGCAAATACATGCTGACTGTGACATGCCTCTTCACAAAGTGGATTGAGTGCCTTCCTGCCCCAAAATGTAGGCTGAGACAACTGCCTTTTTTATGATGAACCACATGTTCTCGCATTTCGGTCTTCCTCAAGGCAACAGAACGGAAGTACAAGATAGGTGAGAGATCTATCTATACAATTTTAAAAGAAACCAAGCCAAGAAGTAGAGCTTGTTACAATTGTTTGGTTATTTTAAGATCATATCAAATATCTTTCCTGTTGAATATAGGATCCAAATCCCAAAAGGAGAAATGGTTGAGGAAAAATTGGTCCATATCAGTCCATTTAAAAGCTGTCACCCTCGATCAGCTTTGAGGATGATAGATAAGCCATCTGAAATCCAAACTGAAGAAAATGAGAATGCTAGAAAACGACTGAATGAAAAAGTAGCATGTAAAAATGTCATGATGGGATTCATTGCATTAGAAAGGTTGTTCTCTATGTGTTACTAAATCTGCATGGCTACCCCTCTCTTTAGTTAATTAATTACATAATTATGTCCAGGTCTTGTTGAAGGGAAACAGGGTTTTCCAAAGAAATCTCTTGAAGAAAAAGCACAGAGAGGGTACGAAGATCCATCTGAAAAAGTATTCTAATGAGCCTGTGCCATCACCTTTTGCTGCCACAAGAATAAAGAGCAATGGGTGGGAGATTTCTATGGATGTTTGACACATGAGAAAAGATGAAGAGCAATGCCTCATTGTAAACACGATATGTACGCTGCAGTTGAGCGCAACAGTTGCGAAGCACATATGCAAATGAAATGTGCAATGTTTTGCAGCCACCCAAAACACATTGACAAAACCTGAGATGAACATATCAAATACGTAAAAATAACCTACAATTTTTGTTTAAATGGGGAACTTGCTTAACCTAATGAGAAAGAGAATAGAAGTTCAAGAAAGAAAAACAGATTTGCATTTTTTTCTGCTGTGTGTGTTAATTTTTTTCTGAAGAAATCAAAGTCACGATCACAAAACCTTCACATGTTGACAATATGGACTGTTGCTAGGGTTTGATTAGTCAGTGCAATATGAACTGTGATGTTTTATGAAAACATGCATATTCAAAGTTCCAATTGGGATTGATACCAACTTTAAAAGGAGTCAGCACTGAATTCTGACAAAGACATCCCCTTCAGCATACAAGATGGGAAGACAGATATGCTCCCTTCATATGCTAATAAACTATTTGAAATTGCCCACTACAGTTAAGGATCCTACTTCAAACAGGCAACGCAAACCAGACCATGTCATACACTTTAAGTGTTGTATTGAATAACTTGCTCTGTGTTTTTGTTAGGGCTGAACATCTAAAAAAATAATTTTAATTAAGGTGAGTCTGTGGTCATCTTCAGTTTAATCTATCAACACCATCTCACAGGTCTTCCTGAAGGGAAGAATATAAAACTTGACAGGACTACACCTCTAGAAACTTCTCAAACGGAGACAGAACTAACACCTAAATCCTCATATATTCACATTGCAAAGGCTCTTTCATCAATCAGACACTGGGCCATAACGACCATATGGGACCAGGCCTGAGTCAGCAAGAGCAGAATTCCATCCCTTTCACAATGGAAAATTAGCACAAAAACAGTAGCAAAATGAAAGGTGATGGCTGAAAGGTTTTGAATAAATCATAACCACCACGGGCACAGCTCTGGGCAATCCTCCAGAGCATCGTTTTTCAGCCTGCCAAGCAAAAACTACATGCAAATCAGGCTTGGTCCTACCCCAAAAGGGGCAGTCCAGCCCGAACTGCTAGGTCACATGCCTTCTGCACAAGACCACAAGCATCCGCAAACATGCATCAGCCTTGTTGGGGATCATCAGTGAGGAGTAGCTTGGGTCTCTAGGCCTGGCAGACTCGGGACCCACATCTGGGCATACTCATACCACTCTTGGTGACGTTAGCAAAACGAAAAGGTGACGGCTGGAAGATTTTGAATGAATCATAACTACGGGCAAAGCTCTGGGCAAACCTCCAGACCATTGTTTTTCAGCCTGCCAAGCCATTACAGAAGGGGAAAAACCAAATGCTAGGTCACATCCCTTCTGCACAAGACCACAAGAATCCCCAGACATGTTTCAGCCTTTTTGAGCGTCATCAGTGAGGAATAGCTTGGTTGTCTAGGCCCCGCATACTCGGGACCCACATCTGGGCATACTCGTCCCACTCTTGGTGACTTAAGCAAAACGAAAGGTGATGGCTGGAAGATTTTGAATGAGTCATAACCACGGGCACAGCTCTGGGCAACCCTCCACACCATCGTTTTTCAGCCTGCCAAGCAATTACAGAAGGGGAAAAACCATATATAAATTAGACTTGGTCCTACCCCAAAAGGGGCAGTCCAGCCCGAATTGCTAGGTCACATGCCTTCTGCACAAGACCACAAGCATCCCCAGACATGTATCAGCCTTGTTGGGGATCATCAGTGAGGAGTAGCTTGGGTCTCTAGCCCTGGAAGTCTCGGGACCCACATCTGGGCATACTCATCCCACTCTTGGTGACGTTAGCAAAACGAAAAGGTGACGGCTGGAAGATTTTGAATGAATCATAACTACGGGCACAGCTCTGGGCAAACCTCCAGACCATTGTCTTTCAGCCTGCCAAGCCATTACAGAAGGGGAAAAACCAAATGCAAATCAGGCTTGGTCCTACCCCAAAAGGGGCAGTCCAGCTCGAACTGCTAGGTCACATCCCTTCTGCACAAGACCACAAGCATCCCCAGACATGCATCAGCCTTGTTGGGGATCATCAGTGAGGAGTAGCTTGGGTCTCTAGGCCTGGAAGTCTCGGGACCCACATCTGGGCATACTCATCCCACTCTTGGTGACGTTAGCAAAACGAAAAGGTGACGGCTGGAAGATTTTGAATGAATCATAACTACGGGCACAGCTCTGGGCAAACCTCCGGACCATTGTCTTTCAGCCTGCCAAGCCATTACAGAAGGGGAAAAACCAAATGCAAATCAGGCTTTGTCCTACCCCAAAAGGGGCAGTCCAGCCCGAACTGCTAGGTCAATCCAATCTGCACGAGACCACAAGCATCCCCAGAAATGTTTCAGCCTTGTTGGGTATCATCAGTGAGGAGTAGCTTGGGTCTCTAGGCCTGGTAGACCCGCGACCCACGCCTGGGCATACCCGTTCCACTCGGGGTGACTTTAGCAAAATGAAAGTTGATGGCTGGAAGGTTTTGAATAAATCATAACCTCGGGCACAGCTCTGGGCAACCCTCCAGACCATCGTTTTTCAGCCTGCCATTACAGAAGGGGAAAAACCATATGCAAATCAGGCTTGGTCCTACCCCAAAAGGGGCAGTCCAGCCCGAACTGCTAGGTCACATCCATTCTGCACAAGACCACAAGCATCCACAGACATGTTTCAGCCATGTTGGGCATCATCAGTGAGGAGTAGCTTGGGTTTCTAGGCCCGGCAGACTCGGGACCCACGTCTGGGCATACCTGTCCCACTCAGGGTGACTTTAGCAAAACGAAAAGGTTACGGCTGGAAGATTTTGAATAAATCATAACCACGGGCACAGCTCTGGGCAACCATCCAGAATATTGTTTTTCAGCCTGCCAAGCCATGACAGAAGAGAAAAAATCATATGCAAATCAGGCTTGTTCCTACCCCAACCGGGGCAGTCCAGCCCAAACTGATAGGTCACATCCCTTCTGCACGAGACCACAAGCCTCCCAGACATTGTTCAGCCTTGTTGGGCGTCATCGGTGAGGATTAGCTTGAGTCTCTAGGCCCTGGAGACTCGGGACCAACGTCTGGGCATACCCGTCCCACTCGGGATGACTTTAGCAAAACGAAAGGTGATGGCTGGAAGGTTTTGAATAAATCATAACCACAGGCAGAGCTCTGGGCAACCCTCCAACCATCATTTTTCAGCCTGCCAAGCCATTACAAAAGGGGAAAAACCATATGCAAATCAGTCTTGGTTCTACCCCAAAAGGGGCAGCCCAGCCCCAACTGCTAGGTCACATCCCTTCTGCACAAGACCAAAAGAATCCCCAGACATGTTTCAGCCGTGTTGGGTTTCATCAGTGAGGAGTAGCTTGGGTCTCTAGGCCCGGCAGACTCGGGACCCCATCTGGGCATACTCGTCCCACTCTTGGTGACTTTAGCAAAACGAAAAGGTGATGGCTGGAAGATTTTGAATAAATCATAACCACGGGCACAGTTCTGGGCAACCCTCGAGACCATCGTTTTTCAGCCTGCCATTACAGAAGGGGAAAAACCATATGCAAATCAGGCTTGGTCCTACCCCGAAAAATGCATTCCAGCCCAAAGTGCTAGGTCACATCCTTTCTGCACAAGACCAAAATAATCCCCAGACATGTTTCAGCCGTGTTGGGTATCATCAGTGAGGAGTAGCTTGGGTCTCTAGGCCTGGTAGACCCGGGACCCACGTCTGGGCATACCCGTTCCACTCGGGGTGACTTTAGCAAAATGAAAGGTGCTGGCTGGAAGGTTATTGAATAAATCATAACCTCGGGCACAGCTCTGGGCAACCCTCCAGACCATCGTTTCTCAGCCTGCCATTACAGAAGGCGGAAAACCATTTGCAAATCAGGCTTGGTCCTACCCCAAAAGGGGCAGTCCAGCCCGAACTGCTAGGTCACATCCATTCTGCACGAGACCACAAGCATCCACAGACATGTTTCAGCCTTGTTGGGCATCATCAGTGAGGAGTAGCTTGGGTTTCTAGGCCCGGCAGACTCGGGACCCACGTCTGGGCATACCCTTCCCACTCGGGATGATGCCAATGTGGAGAAAACTCTCATTGTGCGGTTTTACAAAAATGATTGGATCCATGCTGTAGCCTCATTTGAGAAGTGGGCAGCCGATGCCAGGTGTTTGCACAGGACGGCATGATCCACCAAATCAAAGGCTGCCACAGATCAAGGAGGAGTAGCATGGCGGTGTTTCCTTTGTCATTGAGTTCAACAATCTGTACTTTAATATCATTTAAGGCTGTTTCTGTGCCATGCTGTGGTCTGAATCCTGATTGGCGGGTACCTAAGAGTTGGTTAGTTTCAAGATAGTGCTGGATTTGTAGGTATGCTACTCTGTCTATTAACTTGAGGAGAAATGGTACCGTGGTGATGGGTCTATAGTTAGTGGGAATGGCAGGATCTAGAGTTTGCTTCTTGAGGAGGGGTAGGACCCGGGACTCCTTTAGGTTACTTGGGATGGTGTTGGCAGAGAAGGAGGCATTGACCATTTTGGTTATGAATGGGGCTAAGTCTCTTGTGGCATCCTTAATAAATTGGGCTGAGCAGCTGTCACCCTTACAGTTGGATGGTTTGAGGGATGCAATAATGTTTTCGGTTTCCGAGATGGATATTTTTTTTTAATTTGAAAGGGTCGAGGAGAGGAGAGTTGGTAGTCGTAGGGGTGGTGATGAGAGATGTTTCAATGGGAGTTAGGGAGTCTTTTTTTAAGGCAATTTTAGTTTTGAGTGTTTTCATTTTATTTGCTAGGGCATTGTGGATGCTGGTGCACCATTGTTTGCCTTTGGCAATGTTGCCAGGTGGTGGTACTGGAGATTCCAGCTCCCATAGGAGGGTAAATAATTCTCTGGTGTTGCAGATTCTTACAACAAAGACATTTTCTTTTTGTGAGTAGGATTTCTTTTTTGTATTTATTGGTGAAAAGTCTAAGTTTCAGTTCATTTTCTTCAGATGGGGTATGGCGCCATGTAGACTCTAGTTTCGTTTTTTGCATTCCTAGTTCTTTTAGGTGTGGGATAAACCAAGCATTTAGGTGAGCTTGTTGTTTACTTTTTTGAAGTTTTAGAGGAGCAATCTATTTTCATAGCATTATTGTAGCTTT
This sequence comes from Ambystoma mexicanum, assembly GCF_040938575.1. Lineage (NCBI taxonomy): Eukaryota > Metazoa > Chordata > Amphibia > Caudata > Ambystomatidae > Ambystoma > Ambystoma mexicanum. The sequence goes on along the minus strand of NC_090923.1, from coordinate 218,205,480 downwards.
CTACCAGGAGCTCAGGGTGCTGGTTGTTTGGAAGAGCATTGATAGTAAGTAGTAGCAATGGCAGAAGATTGACTGGAGTTATATTTTTTTGGCTCTAGTGGGTAGGTGGGGTGCCATGATTTTTTCTTTGGTGGTTTGTTTATTAAGCGTTAATGTAAAGTCGATAAGATAGTGTGGTTTGACTAGTGTTGGGGGTAATTTTGCTGATAGCGGTATCACAATTCAACAGCAATTATTGTGGCTAGGATAACAGTAAGCAGTTAGCAGTTGGCACCTAGGGATGCAGTTAATAATGATATTAAGGGAATTGCTGCAATCATCAGATTCAAAATTGGAACACAATGGGCTATGTGCATAGATGGTCTAACTTCAAAACTGCCAACCCCATGAAATGGAATTAATACCCAGTGATTTTTTTTATAGTTTTCATGCATAGTGTTGGTATAATCTGACAATCTGCAACTCGGAGCACCAGTCAAATGTAGTAGAGTGGTCAATCACTTAGCCGGATGCAAGAGTTGTGAAAGGCTCTTGCCCCATTGTTGTTTTGGTGTAATCTAAGTATCAAAATTACTTTGTTCACTTGTGTCACCAATGTGTGTTACAGTATCGATCTCTGATGAAAGAGTTATCAAATCCTATGTGTAATAGGTTTACTGTTCATGGTTAACACATTCCATTCTTTCTTTTACATCCTATGTTCTGGATGCTTACCAGATCCAGAATTTAGCTACTACACAGTGCATATCTTAAATGCTACCCCTTTGCCGCAATGACTTTGGCTGTCACTTCAGCTGTCAAGAGAGCATCTGTGACCTGTACCTGCTCTGTGCCAATATTGGGCAGGTGCTGCAATCAAGCTATTGATGCCGAAGTGCGCGGCTGTGCAATATGCTTTTGGTATAGAGCTCATAAAAGGGGGATCTGATCAGCAGTTTACCCTTTTAGAGATAGAACTATCTGCAATGTTTTATTAAGTTAATACAAATCAAAAAATCTAGGGCTTCTACACCCTTGATGAATGGCAATCTATCACAGGCAGTCTGTTCATTCATTGGGATTATTCCTTAGTCAGCTGATGTTTCTGCCACGCTTTGAGTGTGGTGGCATTCCATGTACAAGGCCACAAGGGCCTACAATGGGGTTCAGAAGTCCTGCGGCCGGATAAAGCGTTTGACTTTTGCAAAGGGTGGAGATTTCGAGCCAGCATTTTGGGTCTTCCTGGCTATGTGCTTCTGCAATGACATGCTGCTGTCAATAAAGAAGGTAATGTGAGGAGTCAGTAATATGAGGCTCACAACTGTGTTTAGCTTTCTCAAGGTTTGACATTTTATTTTAAGCAAAAGCAGTAAATAAACCCTATCTAAACCGGCTCTATCAGGCGATTCTATACCTAATCTAGGATCTAAGGGAAAACCTGCTAGTGTACATAAACTGGCCCTCACACTAAAGAACAGCATATCAAAACAAAACATAAACAAAATAAATACAATATTACCAAATAACCAGTGTCTTGGACGACTACCTCTTGTTCTGGGTAGATTAGGCTCCCCAGGAATGTCCCAAAGTCAATTTCTTCCAAGGAAAAGAAAGTCTTAAATCTGTTCCAAAAGAAACAAAAATTTGCTCAAAAGAAAGATCCACTGCTAACAGTTCTTTGTTCTTTTGATGAAAAGATTCCTTTTCCAAGTTCCACAAGCAAAACAACAGCACCAATGGTGTTTCTGGATAGCCTCCTTCCAGGCAAGAATGAATAGAATTTAGAATAAAACTACCACTTCTGCTTTACAACAACTGTTCTTCTTGTAACATCTGCAGCGTCTTGAATACAATTTGCCCGGATCCTTCTTCTTAGCAGTTGCTGTGCCCTTAGAAACTCCCTTCTGCCAATGATACTGTGAGAGCAGGCTCATTTTCCTCACAGTCTACAACTTCTTCTACTACATTCAAAGAATAATGTTCTCACAAAAGTATAGACAACTACAGTTCTACTGCTTCTGCAGCAAACTGAACATTTTAAAGTATTTTAGGCAACTTCAATAAGACTCTTTGACCTCTATGAGTTGGCAAGGCACTCTTCTTTCTTGTATGGTAAGAAAGGGCAGCCTCTCTGTCTTTTCTTTCTGTCTTACAGCTACCACAAAATATGTCTTAGTTTCCAGACTGTTTCGTTCTCTTAACTTCAACAGTCTCAGCTCTACAGATTATGGAATTCCTTCTTTTAACAAGCACCCAGTTCCTATCCCCAGCTTAATTTACAATTTCTTGCATCCAGTGGTTACCCAAAAGCTGTATTGCCACTCTTCCTACCTTGGATAACCTTGTCACACCGATATCAGAGGACTCTGGGTTTACAACAGCTTCAACAACTTTAAAACAATGGTGTTCCGTTCTTAATTGGGTGGGTTTCACGTGTAAAGGGCTTTGTCTACTGGTTTGGTTAATGCCTGTTCTTCTCATGAACTCAGAGAGTTCTTATGACTGCTAAATAATTATTCAATAGGTTACAATAAGGATGTTTCTGTGTAGAAACTAATTTATCTAAACACAATTCCGTTTTGATGACAAACTTCCATTTAAACATTTTTGTTCCCTCTTATTCTGGCAGTGTTATGCTTTAACAGGAATCAGTAACACAGTTTCATATGTGCAAACTCTCTTTGATGTTTGATAGGCTTGTAACCTTGCTGGAAAGTGAGCTTCTACCACATAAAGGGTTATTAGTAACGTTCTCATACTTAATAGGAGACATGCGACAGTGCAGCAACAATTTGATTCTAACAATGTGAAAAAGAAAGGCTCTCTCTTCATGCGGGTACTTTAAATTTGGAGAAATAAGCGGGTGATGCAATTCCCTTGTTAGAGTAACTTCCCATGACTGCAAACAACTTTTACTTGATTATACTTATACGCGAGCATCAATTAAGCTGGCCACAGTTTCAAGCAAGGTTTTCCTGATGATTTGGAGTATGGAGCTTCATTCACCATGACCACAATCACAGCGGTTGCGGGCTGCTTCTTCTTCCCAACTTTATTTCTTCTGCTACGACTGCTATAGGCACTATTGAGCCCACACCCTTCTGCAGCATGAGTGTCTCAGATCCGGCCTCAATAATGGAGAGTCTTCCTTTCTCCAGCTTCCCTTGGCTTGCTTCTGCACACAGGCGTCAAGTGGATGCATGACTTCAGCTCTACATTCCGAGCAATTAGGCGCACCTGGAAAGACTGCAAATTCCTCCCAGCATCTTCCAATGCAGCCACAGTCAAACAGGTTTTGTGAGCACAGGACCAACTCAGAGCCTGCAGGTTAAATCACTGGTGTCCCTTCCATGTTCACACTTCCTAGTGAACTGCCAGCCTCATGCTTTGCTTCTTCTTCTGCTACTTCTGCCAACCTTACAGCTCCTGCTCAAGCTTCTTTCTACTGTCCCTTCCTGCTGCAGCCTTGTATGTCCCTTAGATGGGGTAAGGGGCTTCAGATACAGGCCCTTAGAGCTTATTGGCTGACCCTGCCAAATGTTATTAGGCCTGTCAGCCTGTCCTTGGCTCTTATATGCCTCTCCAGTCCTCTTCCTCATCACAGTCTCTGAGAGACTCTGGGACATGAAGTCCATTTTAGAGAAATTCAGTTTTCTCACGTCTTTAAAAGGTTTAAGGATGATTGATGTTATTGGAAGAGGGATTATAGGGTTTAAACATTTTAGAGCTAGATGAGACAGGAAAAGTAATATATCTGTCATTCTCTTTGGTATACCTTTGGCATTGGGGAGGATATGGCATTTTAGGGTTACAAACGACTTGTTCTTTGGGTACAACACTGTGTTGATTCACGTCTCTTGAGTTTACCCTCCCATCCTAAGTAGGAAGTTGAGATATATTAAAATGACAATAAGGCAATTCCTCCTGTAATTCTGTTACAAGAGTATTCCTTTTCAGGGAGAACTACAGGGCCTCCCCACCACCCTGGTCCTTGTCTCCTCCCAGGTGATCCTCCTGCAGTCCACCACCCTTAGGATTGGAATCAGGAAGCTTCTTCCCTCTCCTGGCCACCTGGGAGGAGACTGTAGGAAGGGTTTTACTGAGGGATTCCCACACTAATCATGGAGACCACAGATGCCTTGTGGGATATTTAGTCTAATGTACAAATGAGTATCATACATGTATTGGTGGATGAGTATATTGCAATCTTTGAGGAGTGTGTCCAGAGGCTCCATGCAAAGGTTAGAAAGGATAAGTGCTAGAATAGAGTCTTGTGGGACTCCACAGGAGACTGGGAATTGGTTGGAACAAAATGTGTTCATCTGAATTATCTGTTGACTGCCCAAGAGTTAGGCAGTAAACCAATGCCAGAGAATCAAACCCTTTGGGTTAGGAGTGAGAGGAGGTTGTGGTGGTCAACAATGTTGAATGTAGCTGAGAGGTCAAGAAGAACTAGGAGGCATGAGTTGCCCTTATGCATGATTTGAAAGACATCATCGACCACTTGGATGGTAGCTGTCTCCACACTACACTTGGGGCAGGACCCCGACTGATAGTCAATGAGGAGATGTAGTTACTTGATTCTGGGGAGTAGTTGTGTGGCTACTACTTTTTGTAAGATTTTGCCAATAATCAGGAGGTTCTTAATGGCTGAAAGTTGGCCAGGTTGTCTGTTTCAAGGGTCTGTTTTTTTAAAAAGCAGGTCGTATGAAAGCAGTCATGTGGCTTTTTAGGAATTACCCTTAGGTGAACGAGACATTAATAATGCAGAGGAGTGTGTTTAGCTCAGGGCCCATCACTCGTTTAACGATGGAAGCTGGGATGATATTTGGCCTCATTACGAGGTCACCAGTAACCCGCCAGTGCTACCGGCGGGTTGCTGGTAACCTCATAACACTGTTTCCACTGCTTGATATCCAGGTAGCCCGGGATGTCAGGTGGCAGGAACTGTAAGTCTGCATTAATGTGGAGTCCCTAAAGACGGAACTAGGGACATGTAAGCACCCGCACCATTGCTAATGGTGACAGTGCTTCCGTGAAAACCATACCTTCAGGGGTCAGTGCTCCTGCAGGTCAGACCTGGAAGCACCGACCCCTGCAAGCATTATCGTAGTCTGGTGGTCCAAAAATAGTGCCAGTCTGTTGCTACCGGCACCCTTATTTCTGGACCACCAGACATGTAATGAGGCCCATTATCATAGTAGGAAGTAAAATTGAGGGAGTGGATAGTTTTCTGGAAGTCTTGGGGAATTCAGTCCACAGGGACAGTGTGCCTGCTGGAGTGGGTTGGCTGGATGACTAATGCTGTGAGAGGGGGATTCGATGATCTGTCGGATATTGTATATTTTTCAATTAAAACGTTGTTGATACCGTCGCATATTGGCTGGTCCCTCGGTGTCAGCTGAGGGTTTGGTAAAATGGATTACTACTTCAAAAAGGACTGTTCGCCTATTTGCAGGTGCTGTGATGTTGGTGGAGTAGTAAGCAGCTTTGATGTTTGAAATCTGGATACTACATTTGGCGCAGAGTGATTTGTGGTTGGTGGGATACCTAGGGTTGCGGTTTTTGTGCCAATGTTACTCTAGTGCTCTGAATGAGCATTTGTGTGCAGCGTGTTCACAGGTATACCAGGGGCCAATGGTTTGGTCCTAGAGCTGCTGTTTTTAGGAAACATGTGTTCACCAGTTTCATAGAGCAGTTGCTGAAACATTTTACAAGGATAGAGGCATTACCTGTGGTAAGGAAGTCTGTGAAGCTTGCTTCTAGCTCATTGATTGGAAATGTTTTGAAAGAGTGGCACTGAGTAAGGGGATGTTTAGCCTTGCCTTTGTTGGCTGTGGTTGAAGGGGTGATCGACAGTGGAATGGCGGCAGACAGTCGAGTGGGATAGGGCATACTCAAGTGATGATGGGGGATGATGTAAAGACTGAGTCTAGGGTGTTGAATTTGTTATGTGTGGGCAAGAACACCCTTTGCTTAATGTCCATAGATCTGGTCAATGATGTTGTTGTCGGCATGAGACTCTAAGGCATTATCATTTCTCAGAAAGATGTCATTAGTGTGTGCTAATTCAGCAGAGGAGAATAGTTTGGAGATGGTGGTAATGAAAGAGTCACTTTGAAAGAGGTTGTTTGTAGATACGGTGTAAGGTGATAGATTCCTTGTGAGATAAACGGAACCAGCAGGTGAATGATTGAAACAAGTCTGTTCTGGAAGAAGGGATGATGGTTCATGGCCAATTGCTCCAGTGGATGATTTCTACTTTGCCTGATAACAGTCCTGAATCATGTTAAAGCACTGGGTGTTCACCTGGAAGAAGTCGTAACCATGGCTAGACATATCAACGCACTTGACTCATCCACATCCTAAACGCCTATGCTTATCTCTCTGAGTAGGCAACTCCTCATCCCTAGCAACTGCAGTACATTCGCAAGAGCCCTTACTATCAGCAAACTAGGCTATTGTAATGTTTTCCTCATGGGCAACGCTTTGCAAAGAATCTAAAAAAAAATGTCAACTATTACAAAACATAGTGCTGCATGCTACTTTAGTACTGAGATATTCTGACAACATTTAAGCTGTTAGACGAGAGGCCCATTGACTACCCATCAATGCTTGCATTGACTACAAAACTCTAACTATTGTGCACTGTTGCATCTACAAAGAGGCACCCTTCTACCTTATCGACATTCAGTGCGCTCACTAAGATCGAGCACCAGTATCGTTTTGCTCACCCCTCGATACAAGAAAAAGAGGGCAGAGGGGTTAGCTACTGTGTCACGGCACCCACTCTCTTGAACTCGCTGGCAGCAAACATCAGAAACAAACACGCGTACTCCACCATCAAAAAACATGTAAAAACACCCATGTAGTAAATGCTGTGATACCACCAAGTTTAGGCGTTATAGATATGTTATATTAAAAAAAAAAAGTCCTCATTGCTGCCGGCCTGGAGCTGGCCAGCAGGCCTTAAGTAGCTGCATGAAAGGTGTGAAACCTAGTGGTTGGCAGAGCAACTGAGTGGCAGTGAATGGTGATGTGACCAGCCGCCTCCTCACTGCTCCCTGTCTGGAGCTGGCCTGGAGTCCTTAAATAGCTGCCTGGAAGACGCAAAACCTGATGGTGGGTGGAGCAACTGAGTGGCAGGCCCTCATGTGACAAGCAGTCACTTTAATGTTGCCTCAGACTGAACATACCTGCTCTTATCAAACTCTTTTTCCTTTCCTTTTCTGTCTTTTTAAAATAATGTTCAAGTTTGGTACGATAAAACACAATTGCTTCCTTGTACATCCTTTAAAATGTGTTCCTGTGCTTATTCGCGTTGCTTTCTGCTGAATGGTTTTGGATTATCTTTCTGTCATTACCTGAACAGATGACTTATTCTCCACTATTTGCCTAGGGAAGAGGGCAGGAGCCCTCTCCCCGTCCCTAAAGCCGCCTCCAGCAGCCAGCGTCGACGAGGAGGTCCCGAGAGACCTGCCTGACCCGGTCCCGAGGCCTGCCTGACCTCCCAATGCCGGGCGCATCGCGGCGCCGAAACGAGGCTGAGGCCGCCTCCTTCTGCATCCGTGCATCCGCCGGCAGGCGGATACGCCGGCGGCCTACACGAAGGCCATACTAAGTCCTGTTGGGTGCCTGTGCCCCCCATTCTCCACTATCTGCCTAGGGAAGAGGGCAGGAGCCCTCTCCCCCTCCCTGAAGCCGCCTCCAGCAGCCAGCGTCGACGAGGAGGTCCCGAGAGACCTGCCTGACCCGGTCCCGAGGCCTGCCTGACCTCCCAATGCCGGGCGCATCGCGGTGCCGAAACGAGGCTGAGGCCGTCTCCTTCTGCATCCGTGCATCCGCCGGCAGGCGGATACGCCTGCGGCCTACACGAAGGCCATACTAAGGCCTGTTGGGTGCCTGTTTGGAGCCATAGGAGCCAGGGGCCAGGAACTCTGCCCTTACCGCTCCAGGTAAGCCAACGCTGCCACCTGCCACCTGTTTCTGTGCCTGTTTATGCCCGATTCTGCCGTCTGCCATACCCTATGCCCATCTTATTCCAGGTAACTTTTGGCCAACACTACTGCACTACTCCCAGCTACCCATTGTCTCCAGCACTATGTGTGTCTGTGACACCCCAGGAAATAGTAACCAAAGTGCATAACCCGTGTGCACCACAGGACTGTTAGGTGTTACCCCATTGCATTTTTGCCTAATTGTGCTATTTGGAATCTAGGTGTTACCCCACTGCATTTTTGCCAAATTGTGCTATTTGAAGCTAGGTGTTACCCCATTGCTTTTTTGCCTAATTGCGCTATTTGGAATCTAGGTGTTACCCCACTGCATTTTTGCCAAATTGTGCTATTTGAAGCTAGGTGTTACCCCATTGCATTATTGCCAAATTGTGCTATTTTGAATCTAGGTGCTACCCCACCGCATATTTGCTGCCTACCACTATTCCTGCACATGTTCTGTTTACAAAGCCACCTATGTCCTCCCAGAGCCCACAGAGCTCCTACCGCAATCCAAAGTTCACCCCCTGATCACAAACTGAATCTAGGTGTCACTGCCCTATCTGCATACTGCACTTTTACTGCCCTGCCCGAATTGAACTGTACGTGTTTGTATTGCTTCTCGCCCTGCCTACCCCATCTCTCAGATAACACCTACATTGCTACTCCCAATCTGCTCACACAACGCCAGCGCAGTACTGCAGAAAATGCTAACTATATTACTCATCTTCTGTGCAATGGCCACGCCCGCATCCCCAGACACTCCCATCCAGGATACTGACTCAGGAGCCCCCCTCCCCAGCCAGGCACTAGTCTCACCAACGACTCCCACACAACTAGGTACTATCCTGACCCTTCCTACCCAAGATATCATTGCAAGTCAGGACCTACAACCTTTGCCTCCCACCCCTGCACTACCACCGAAAGAAACAACAAACTTCGCGCTAGACTCTCTAAACTTTATGAGCCGCCCCGAAGATTCCTGTCTGATTCCAAATGCGAAGCCAAAAGTTCCACCAAAGGCACCACTATCCCCACAACCAAGTCCAAACATATCATTCATACAAACATCTCGGTAAAAACGGATGTACACTCCTACAAAGGAGCTCTCCTCAATACCAGATCATTGGTCGCACATGCCCTTGATATAGCAGACCTAATTATCAAAGATAAATTAGACTTTATTGCTCTAACTGAAACGTGGCTCCACAATGCAGCAGGCCCATCTCTAATGCTGGCCATCCCAGACGGCTACACTATATCTAGGCAGGACCGGGTAGGTAACCGGGGCGGTGGCATCGCCATCATATCTAAAGTAAGCTTAGCTCTCAGACTAGCCCCGACCCAAACTCTGCAATCGTGTGAATCCCTCACTGCCAAACTCCCCATAAATAATACCCAATCCCTCACTATCCACCTGATCTACAGACCACCAGGTCCACTCGGAACCTTCGAGGAAGATCTACACAACCTAATTTCTAACAATGTGAAAACCACTTCACAACTACTGCTACTAGGGGACCTTAACTTAGGGTTCAACGACCCAGCAGACATACATGCCTCCACCATAGCCAATACGATCTCATCACTCGGACTCTCACAAAAAGTCAACCTACCCACCCACCTGAAGGGTAGAACCCTAGACTGGGTTGCTGATGCTAATTGCTCAGCGGTCATCTCCGCCACCACACCACTACCCTGGACCGACCATTCGCTGGTCTCATTTAACCTACTGACCTCTAGATCACCTACCACAACCGTGTCACTGGCACCACCCTGCCTCACAAGGAACAAGAAAAATATCTCAATAGAAAAAATCATCCCAGCTATCCTTCCAACCCTAAACGCATTGCCAGACAATCTAGATCCCAACACACTAGTTCACGAATATAATAAAATCATGTTAACTACCTTGGACAAAATTGCCCCACTCAAACTTCGCACCAGCAAGCCAAAAACCCATTTAAACAAATGGTACACACCCGAACTCAAAGCCCTCCGCCTAAAAAAGCGAAAATGTGAAGCTGATTGGAAATTATGCCCCTCCAGTGAAAAGAAAGCCATCCTTGACACGATTTCTCGTCATTACAAAGCTGAAATCTGCTTAGCTAAACGGAATTCCTATAACATCCGCATTGCCAACTCCAACTCAAGTATGAAGGAGCTCTTTTCCATACTGAAGGAACTTGAGTCACCCATTGCCACACCCGACACCTGCACTAAGAATCAGACCTGGTGCACAGACATCCAACAAGCACTAGCAAATAAAATAAACACCCTACAAAATAAAATTAAACTAAAAAAAGACTAAACCTCACTAACCCTCCCACATCTCCGCCCAAAGCCTCACCAAGTACACACACTAACTCATTCACCTTCTCTAAAACCACCACCCTTGAGGTCGAGAAAATCATCCTCTCTCTTAAACCATCAAACTGTAAAGGCGATATCTGCCCTGCACACATAATAAAGGACGCAGCCAGAGACCTGTCGCCCTTTATCTCTAAACTTATAAACGCTTCTTTCTCCTCAGGCAGTATCCCTTCCAACCTAAAACAATCTTGGGTGCTCCCCCTCCTCAAAAAACAGACGCTTGATCCCCTCATCCCCACCAACTACCGACCCATCACCACGGTACCCTTCCTACTGAAAATCTTGGACAAAGTTGCCTATGTCCAGATTCAAAAATACCTAGAACTACACAAGCTACTAGGCGCCAGACAATCAGGTTTCCGCCCATTACACGGCACGGAAACAGCCCTCATCGATCTGAAAACCCAAATTGATGATCTGAGGGACAAGGGCAAGACAGCACTCCTCCTCTTACTCGACCTCTCCGCGGCTTTCGACCTCGTCGACCACAAGGTCCTCTGCAGACACCTTGACTCAGCTGCTCATTTCTCCCCAGAAGCTATCAAATGGATTGAATCCTTTCTGAGTGAGAGAACTATGAGAGTCTTTTCCCCTTCAGCAGCAGCAGACCCCTCTCCTATCACTTGCGGAGTCCCGCAGGGCTCATGCGTCTCCCCCACACTATATAACATCTTCACCAAACGCCTGTTCGATGATCTGGACCATCTGGGTGTCACCTACACTAACTATGCTGATGACACTCAGATTCTCCTCCCACTTTCAGGGGATCACAGTAAGGACAGAGAGTTGGTGAATAGGGTATATCACATCATTCAGGCATGGATGGCATCTCATGGTCTATGCCTGAATGATGACAAGACAGAGCTCATCATCTTAGGTACCCCTGCTAATATCAAGAAACTAGGCCTTGAATATGCCGAATTCAACATAGATGGCAATCTCATCAGAGTATCCAGGGAAGTAAAAACCCTTGGCTGTTATCTGGATGCCACTATGTCATTCACTAAACAGGTCAACTCACTAGCATCTACCACTGCGTACACGTGCAAATTAATAAGGGCAGGCAGACCATTCCTATCCAATGACAGCTGCCTGATCCTGGCAAGAGCACTCATACTATCTAGGCTTGATTATTGTAATGCCCTCTATAGCGGTGCTAACAAAGCCATCATCCACAGGCTTCAAATCTTACAAAACAATGCCTTGAGAGCTGCCCTCGGCATTAATAAGAGAGATCATATCTCAACCACCAGACGCCAACAGAAATGGCTCTCCACAGACAACAAAATCAAACTAAAGTTGGCCTCCCTAACCCATAAAGCCCTCAACAATGCCGCCCCCAGTTATCTGATGGACAAGGTAAAGAGAAAGTCCTCCATCCGACAAACAAGAACTACCAATTTCAACCGTCTGATAATTCCCAGATTCAAACTCTCCACCATTGGTGGGAACAGTTTCCCGGTGAAAGCTGCCACGCTCTGGAATTCTCTGCCACACAACCTAAGAGCTGACCAACCATATTTGCACTTTAGAAGACACCTCATCAATCACCTTAACTCCAATAACCCTTGTATTTAGCTGCACTTTCTACACCTATGTATAGACAGTGATACTTTTGTTCGTGATTCTGCCCTCGCCTCTAACAGCCCTGCACACATCTGTACACTTACCTCCTGTATAGATATTGACTTTTTATGTTTGAAGATTTGTATACCTCTTATTCCTGTAATCCTGAATATTTTTTCAGGATTACCCGCCTCTAACAGCCCTGTACATATCTGTATATTTACCCCTGCATAGATATTGACTTTGTATGCATGAAGATTTGTATATTTTTTATTCCTGTAATTCTGATTATTTTTATTACTACTTCAAAGTGTATATTTCTGCAACATTGTAAGCTTCGAATTATCTTTTGCCTGCGCCCTGTTGCCCCTGGGTAAGGTGCGCCATACAAATAAATAAACAAACAAACAAACAAACATGCCAGGTCTGAGCATTCTGGCTACCCCCTTTATCCTTTTGAACCATGTGATATGTGTAAGCAGTCCCTCAAATGTGCTCTACTCATCATGGCTTTTTGGATATGTCCACTGGTGAATCTTTCCTGTCATAGCTGCATAGCTATAGCTTTTATAGCTAAATGCAGATCTACTGACACAGTCATGGCAGGACCTATGCTCCACCAATAGGCCTGAGTATGCCTGCAGTTCTCAATTTCTTTGATTGTCTGTAGTCTGGCATAAAAAAGCTGCTCCTGGCCATCTGTTCTTATTTTGAATTTTCATTCCAGCATGTGTCTACTCTTACTGATTCCTCTGTTCAGAGATGTATCTGGCATGAATGTGTGGGAGACGTGCAATAGATTGGTCTACTTCCTTATTTTATTATGCATTCGGACTCTTCAAAGACACCACCAAGACTGTGCTGCAATCTCTGCTGTTCCTCCAAGCCTTTTAGCCAGAGCTCACTAATGGCCAGCTAAGCCTCTGCATTTTCAGAATGGTCATTGGTAGCTCTGTTCCCTCGATCCTTAATAATACATGCTATGCAGGACATGTTTTGATTGTATGCACTTGCCAGTCTAAGAAGCCCTTAATTCCAAGTAGGCAACCTGTAACGAGAAATGTATTCACTACCAAACAGGCATGATGTTCACCTGCTGGCCCAAATCACTGCTGCTTTTTGGGCTTGCACAGCCCCTAGCAGATGTAAATGTAGAGGAGCAGGTGGTTGCATTATCCCTTACTCCCACACCTTCACCGCTGTCATACTGGAATAATAGGAGACAAACTTTATATGGGACTCCATGTGTTATGCCTTTACCACATCGAGTGTACGAAAGATGATATGCACTCAGACAACCGTATTGAATGTATCCTCACACCGAGAGAGTGGAAGGCTATCGTGTGGAAGGATGTCAGCACGCACCATTGGACATCATGTAGTGCTGAGTGAAATCTGACGAGGGCAGAGTGATGTCATGAAGAAGATGTGCAAGGACATACTGAAATGATATCAAAATACTTGAGAGTGATCATGAAGTGATAAGAGAAACAGGTAGGAAATGATAAATTAATCATGTATGCAAACAAAGTAATTTGCTTACCAATTTGTGTAAATATGCAAGATAGATGAGACATATAGAAGCTTGCTATAGAGGAAAATATAACGTGGCAAGATCAGTCATGATAGGAAAATGGACAACAGCTTGTGTAAAGATTCAATCCAGGTACCTCAGAAACAGACCAAGGGTCCAGAGTCAGGGGACATTGGAGAATTAGCTTTGTGTTCAAAATAAGAGGAATCTATGTTGGCCTGGGATCAAGGATGATATTTGAGGAATTGCTGCAAAGCACAAAGGGTGGCAGATGGATAAGACATGGACATGAGACAGATTAAAGAGGAAGACAACTTTTGCAAGAGCCAAATATTGGACAATTAACAATGGATAAGGCTCCTACAAGATGGAAAGGACAAGTATTTAGAGGCCAAGATGAGCAATGACAACCAGCATAATTGAATCATAAGTAAGTAGTTGAAATGGCCAAATTTGCGGTCTCTTCACATGTGATGCAGAAGTCAAAATAAGGGCTAATCTTTAAGCTGTGGATGAAGATAGTGACATTTGTGATGTCATCTTTGATATCATGGGTGTTAGTCATAGCAGTGTACGATGGTGGTGCGAGTTATGGTTGCTTAGCTTAGCATAACTGGTGAATTTCTCTGGTTTTTCAGTTTTACTTGTAAACATAAGATCCTTTTAACACATTTTCCCACTGGTTTTGATAGCTTTTTATTAGTGCAAAGTAACCATAATGTCCCTTTAACAAACTTTGTCACTGAATTTTATAGGTTTTTATTAGCACAACTTAACCATAACATCCCTTTAACAAAGTTTTTTCACTGACTTTCATAGGTTTTTATTAGAGCAACGTATCCATAACGTCCATTTAACAAAGATTTTCACTGAAATACACAGGTTTTTACCAGGATAACCTTAATTTGTATACATATACCATAAAGCATACTGACCCCGCTGGCCCAATGTGATAGCCACAGAGTTTGCGGACTATGCGACTGTCCACGAACGTCTGGCAGCATCGACACTGCACAAAAGCTCAGGGGTTGTCTTAAATTATTGTAGCTTGCAGTAAACAAACTCAAGATGTTTAAAGAGCAACACATATGTGTATTGAAAGGAACAATTAAGTAGGTTTACACACTGTATTTATAAAAGCAGCAGTGCAAATACATAGGTTGTGCAACATAATGGAATGCACCAAGCAGAAATATAACCTGTGCATCCAACAATATTACATCAGTGCAGCTTTGCATACACAGTGTGAAGCAACTGTCACAAGGAAGTGCAACATACTTAGAGCAGAACCATACAAGAAAGTGGCAAGTACACTGTATTTGATCCTGTAACTGTGGAGCTTGTTCTGTGTACATGACGAGTAAAAAAAAATCATATTTTCACAAGGAAATGACAAGCACCCTGGAGTGGCTTGAGCAGAATTTCCCTCATGATGAAATGAGTGATGATAGCAACTCTAATGGTACACAGTTCAATGTTTGAAGTAGGAACATTAATGCACATTGCTTCACATGTAACTGAAACATGTTTTGTTTTAACAGTACATACTGCAAATGAAGGGAATGGGTCGAAAGCACAAGCTAATGTACAAGAGGATGAGCACAGACACATCCAAAGTGCAAATGTGGAAAATGAACTGAGAAACCCGAGTGCAAAAATGGATCAGTTGAACAGCAGTTTTGCAGTGTTAAAGACATTTGTAAAAAGGCATATAATGGGCAATATTAAGTACCACTGCCCAACTTGTACCTGTGACCCTCCCCGTCCCAGCCAACCATCCCCACACATTCCCTGTAGTCAAAGATCTATGATGAGATCTCAATCCCTTCCTCCCCTGATGACCAGCCTGTGCAAAGCCCCAATTCATCTGTATATGTTTTCCTTTCCGCTACCCCTTCCCTTTCCAACAGAATGTTTTTGGTTTGTGTCAATACATTTCTATGCATTTACTGTTGTGTGTGTGTTTTCTTTTTTTAAAAGCACCATTTGGAGTCCGCAGAAAGCGCGACTGAACGTGCTGTCTGTAATCAAAATGGAGGTGTCCTATAGACAGCCTGCCTGTCCGTACATGTACGCAAAATGATGACGCACCTTTATATGATTCGGGGACCCAGGCCCTGTCCTGCGAACACCTGGGAGCATGCGCATCTGATACCCTATGCCCACCGAACAACACGCCTGTCCGCAAAGTCTGTAAAGTTGTGTTGCAGTTTTAATTCATTTGGGGGTCGCGCCCCAGTTCTACAGACACCTGGGTGCATGTGCCTCTAATCCCCTGTGCCAACTGAACAATGCCCCTGCAGCAACATGACATAGTTTGATTCATTTGGGGGTCCTAAGGACACCTGGGCGCAAGCGTATCTGATCCCCTGTGCCCTAAGAACACCACACCTGTCGACAAGGTCCGTAAAGTTGAGGCATGCTTTCAATTAGTTTTGGGATCCTGCCCCTGTCCTGTGGACACCTGGGCGCATGCGTAACTGATTGCCTGTGCCCGCCGAACACTGCGCCTGCCCGGATCTGTCCACTGCACGTGTTGCACTTTTAATGAGTTTGGGGATCCTTCCCCTGTCTTACAGAAACCTAGGTGCATGCACACACCCTCTCCCATGCAAAAGGGGTCCTACGGACAGCCGTCCCATTCGCGAACATTCACGATGTCACCATGTGACCGCACCCGCACTGAGTGTCAGTTCTTATTTGTCAACACTGTCCGGGCCCCCGAACATTAAAACTTTTGAGCTGAAACATCACCCTTGAAGAGGTCCGTGAACATGCCCTGGTCAATCTAGAGACTTTTTGCAACTTTCTGAGCCCAGCTTGGAGATTAAAGCATCGGCAGAACGCGCGACTGTTTGCGGAGTGCTCCCCTGCAACCCTATAAAAAGCCACACCCCTCTTCTGCTCCTCATTCTGTTTTTGGATACCCAGGACAGAGCAGTGCTCCAGATTGTTCCTTGCTGGAGTTGCTTTGTGCTGAATTCTGCTGTGCTGTGCTACTCTTGGTGCTGTACTACTTTACTTTTGGTGTGCTGATCCATAATGGCAACCATGGTTGCTGCTGGCTCCTCAGCACCACCCTATCACCATCACCACCAACTTTTGGAGCGCCTGGAGAGGGGAACAGGTGTGGTGATGTAGAGATAGATCAAGAAGAGGAAGAGGATGAGGTAGTGGAAGTCCCCACTGCCAGCTGCCAATGTAAGTTTTGGGTCGGGAGGCTCTTTTCCACCATTGGGGGATCCCCAAGGCACGTGCGCCCAAGGTTTGCTGCACTGAGTGCAAAATGGTAATCAGTCGCGGCAAGCCTGGGGTGTACATCTACAAGACCACCTCCATGGGGTGACGCCGGAGGTCAAACCACAAGGCAGCAGTTCAGAGGGTCGTCCCCTTCGAAGGCGACCAGAACACACAGACCATTTGTGATGCAGTTGACCCTTGCCTTTCGAGGGTCACTGTACAGTGTATGGCCTGCAACGCAGTGCTCTGCAGGGGGAGAAATTCCAGAGTGCTTTCAAGGAAAGGGTCCGGGAGCATGAGTGACACTGCCCCCTACCTCCATGATGCCCACACAACATCTTCCTCTCTCCACCTGCCCCTTCAATCCTGTGGTTGGTGCCCCTTCCCTATCCTCCCTTCCCCTCCCTTCCTTGTGTGTCATGTACAAAAAAACAAAATAACTATAAAACAACACAAAGCAAAAAGAAAATTGTTCTTGTCAGAGCCACCTTCACAGTTCAAATATAGAATACCCAAAAAATGGTGCAGGCCCCTGTGCTGTCCGCAAAGTCCACGGACAATGCGATAGTCCACGGACTTCTAAAAAAATGTAGGTGGTGGCATCATCAAAAACATCACACTCTTTTGCAGGAGAAAATGGTAGCTCTCAAAAGAGCCTTTTGTGTTTTTGTTTTTGGAAGGTTTGAAGTGGGCAACACCTACTGGAAAAATGCTTGCTATAGCTGCAAAAAGGTCTGCAAAGCATGTTGGATATTTCGCACAAAAAAAAAGCTGATCGCCAGCATCAGTAACATGGACTCCATCTGTGCGAAAAATGTTGGTGCTACAAAATGTAATGTTTTCATTGTGGAAGAACAACATGCCAACACCACGCAAAAATGCGCAAACAGTCTTGGTGACACCTGGCTTTCTCCATTTGCGGACCAAATGAAGAAAAGTGCAGCCACATCTGTATCTGAGCAATGCACGAATAAATTACTCGGGAGTTTGCAAACATGTCCATGAGTTTCCCAAGTGCCTCCTTCATCGCAAACTGTAGTGAGATTCCGCAAACTTGGCCTAAACTGTTCCCTCCACAATGAACAATAATAATGGCTGGATAATGGCACGTCACCAAAGTGGCACAAACGGGAACCAAGTCCACCCACTTCATGCTGCACACTCCATACCAGTGCAGAACCACAGGATCAAATCCAATATGTGCAGCCACTCCTCAGTACTCTGCATATACCTGCAACCAATGTCTCCCAAGATCCAGACACTCGTCCTCCTGAAATACACAGCCATAGCCCTCACCAGCTGCACTCCTCTCACCAAATAGACCCTCTGCCACTCTCTCTCTCCTTGAACACCACACCCAGGAAACCTTATTGCCAATCCCCTGGCCTCCACAGTCCCATTTCGGTGCCTGGCATCCTCAAAAGCCCCTGATTTGGCATGTGCAATCTGCATACTACTGAGGTTTTCACGGATACATTGGCCATTCAAGGGGGTGGGGAGAAAATTGAACCCAGGGTACGAGATTTCCTTTGTAGTGGTGGCTCTGAAAAGAGCCTTTTTTTCAAAAGGTGCTTGTAACCAAGCACCTTTTGTTTTGTATTATTTTTGAGTTTATTCTCTTCTTTTCCTCCTTACTGCCGTACATCAACCTTCTCAAAGCATGCCTTAGATTTGAATGAAAATTACATTTCCAAGGGTGGACAAAGAAATTCCATCGGGGTGAAATGGTGCGGGAATCAATGTTTTGGTTGTGGAAAGAGAACATCCCAGCACCTAGTACAAATACACTCATGCCTCTGTTAACGAGGCACCTTCCTGCATTTTGCTGGGGACAGAGGGCATTGGGGTTGTTCCATAGTGCTCTAGGTGTTATTTGTGAGACAACCACCTTTGCACTGGGAAAAAGAAGCATCAGTGCCCTTGTCATGATCTCTGCTTCCAAAAGGTCAGGGTTTTCCCAACTCCCTTGGAAGCAGATCCATAACCCAGGTTCCGAGTGCCAACCAGTCCCAATTGGGACCTTTTGGACCCAGTCCTGGCGCCAGTGGCACCAGGCTCATAAATATGCCCAGTCCCAGCGCTGGAAGCGCCGGGCTCATAATGCTTGGGTGGATTTACCTTCAGCAGACCATGCTGCTTACTTGCCTGCCAGTTGAGCCTCTGATCCTCTTCTGTTTGGAACTATTTTTCCTGTTGGGTGGGGCTGGAGCCACTCCCTAGATTCAGAACACTGGAACTCTTCTGGAAGGCAGGAACTCTTTTCTTACCAGGAACTCTTTTCTTACTTAGGCGTGGCTGTGGAAGGAGACACCTAAGCACTACAGGAGGCTATTTAAACAACACCCGGTGGATGAATCTTGCTTTGCGTTATTCTGCAACCTCTGCAGCAGAACGCTCATCGTGTCTTCTGCATCCGGTCCTGGGCCTAAGGAAAAAGGCTTACCATCCTGAATCCAGTCTTCAGCAACACCTATAAAGACAAGAAAGAACAGGTTAGCATTCCGGCATCTGAAAGGCAAAGGCTTACCATCCTGAATCCAGTCTTCAGCAACACCTATAAAGACAAGAAAGAACAGGTTAGCATTCCGGCATCTGAAAGGCAAGTTTACCAACTCTTCGCACGCTCCGGAGGCCTTCGGCGCTGCATCCCGCATCTGAAAGACAAAACAAGGTGCGTTTAAAGACATTGGGGAACTTTAATACTCACGTGCCATTACTCCTTTCCACATCTAATCCAGTGGGTATTCCGGCACCCTGCAGCCGCTCCGAACTCGTACCTGCAAAATAAAAAGACAGTTAGAGCGCATAGTGAAGCAGGCAACAAGCACTTACTTACGTGCTTCCAGGCGCTTCTATTCATCACACGGGCTCCATCTTCAACTCACTTCAGCCCGTCATCCGTCATCGCCGGAACCCTGCAAAACAAGAGACATCATTACTAAAGACTTTAAAGACATTTGAATGACTCGAAACTTACCGTTCGTGCAGTAAACGACGGACAGCAGTCCTCTGAAGTCAAGAGGCCTGCGCTACCTATCCAGTGAAGAAACTGGTTACAGCACCCTGCCCCGAGGCAGATGGAGAGCTCGGCATTCACTTACCTAAGGTGAGAGCGTTAACCTTTGGGGGTCTACAGGAGAGGAGAAGAGGAAAGAGATAGGGACACCCCAATAACCCCAGTTCATTAACCCCATATTTTCTATCTGCAGACATCTCACTCTACACGTCAGGCATACAGTGCACAGAGGTCCAGCCCAAAGAGCCAACCGGGTGCTACACATCACCTTTGAAGATACGGTAGTCGCCCAGTCAAGACCGGCGCCTCTGCGAGAATCAGGTGAGCGTTACAGCCCTCACCAAGTCCTTCAGTGCACTGAGCAAACTTGGAGCACTAATGTAACCCAAAGGCTCTCATATTCAGTGTGCCACTACCACATCAGGAATACTGAAACTGGCCATGTCTCTGCAAAGTGCAAGCACTGCTTGCAAATTGCAGCCAGGCACAATGTACCAAAAAGTCTGCACTCCTTGAAAACCAAGATTGGCAGAAATGTCTCTCCCCTCTGCATACCTCTCCAGATCACACACAAAGGCATCTCCCACTATCCATACACTAACTCTCTGCATCTCTCCAACACCAGCCATCTTCACTACACAACCAACAGAGCAATGAAAAAAAGTATTACCCTCCCTTCCTGTAATTCAAAACTTGAACACCTGAGGCTAATCCCTACAGGGCATGATGAGAAGCCCCAGATGTGGCACGCCCTGTTTGCAGACTACCATGCTGTCCACAGACCCTGTAACACAGGGCAGCCCTTCTTCCCTTCCCACTTCACTCTTTGCAGCAATCCCTTATTGGCTACTGTTAAGCAGTCGCATGCCCATTCACCAACCACAGACAAGAACTCTACATCTAACTGTCATCTGTGTTGAATACTGCAGCTGTACTGTTGAACACTCAGAGTGGAGGTCTCCTGTGATTCCCAAGCACCTGCATCCAAAAGTACTGTAAAACATTGTAAGACTTCTACTTCCAGAGTCTTCCACATCTGCATCCATCAACACAAACTACAGGTATGCATACATTTTGTAAACTACATTTCCAATTCTTTTGCAAATGCATATGAACAGAGTTCCTGCCACTTAGCCTGCATAACCTACTCAATAATCATATCTCATTTTTCTCATCTCCTGACATCAAGTGGCAGTTACTTGCAATGCTGTGTGCTTTCACAGTGTTCTCTGTCCACTTGCATAAAAATTGCAAACCACATATTTCAATTTTATCATTTTCTGTGTTGTTTTGTTAAAAAAAAACACGTTGGCAACATTTGCACAGCATGTTCAAGTGGAAGATCCTATGTGAAACTTCAATATATTCAGTGGTCGAAGTATACAAAAAGAGGTGGTGGGACTATGTTCCCTGCTGCCTGCCCCTGCTCCCCACAAACCCCATTGCCACAACCCCTCCCACACACAATACACCCTCCCTAAACACTTGCACCTGCTGTTTAAGGGAACGTTCAGTGCAGCACACTGAAAGTGAAGGTTTCAACTTCTTCCTACACTTTTATTTTAAAACAAAACCATTCCGGAACAGTTTCTTTTTAAAATAAAAGTATAGGAGCTGTGCAAGGTAATTTTAAAAAGTATAGGAGCACCGCTCCCGACCGCTCCCGCTCACTTCGACCACTGAATATATTAACATGACATGCATGCTTTCCCATATCACCCATTGTAATGTGCAAACTGTTAAGTTCTTCTTTCCTTCTGTGACTTTTACAACCACTTCTCCCATTAACAAACCTGCTGTAAAATGCCCAGAATGCACACAGTAAATGAAAACTGCATATATGTTTCCAAATCATGGCAAGTACATAGATTGGAAAATTAATGAAATGCACTGCGCTTACAACTTCTCATTTCAGCACCGTTTGAAGGAAAGCAACTGAATGCATGTGTACATTTCCGATAGTGCTAGCTGTACATTTTCATGAATAAATGAAAGGAACAGGAAAGGATTTCTGCAACAAACTGCAATGACACTCATGTAACAAGCATGTATGTTGGGGAAAGTTAATACAATTGCACACACTAACATTCTTAGTTCTAATCTGTACATCTTTCTGAGCTTCTGCCTTTCTCTCAGCCTACTAGTACTTTCAACTACTCCATTTACAATGCAAATAGTGCAACAACAACTCAAACACTTGTAAACGAGCAGTTGCAGTCCTGTAAGACATATTTATCACTGCACCACTGGCCCCTATACCAACGATGCTGATGCTCCCAAGTCCCCATTCCTATACAATGCTGTATAATTGGATTCACATACAGACTTACATTTTCCTACACCTGACTTTCTAGACCAACATGGCCTGTAATATCCTAGTGACACTGGGAAGCGTGCTACCAAATTAGTGTTAGGAATCCAGTGGCAACATGTCTGCACCAACAGCAGTGTTACAACTGTATTCATGTGCAATGCTACTAACTTTTCTTCCCAACAAATCCTCCAACGATATAACATAATGTGTTCTCCCAGTAAAATTATTGTGTCATCAACACACATACCGACTAACTTCCTTCTTTCACAATTTCAGTGAAGAACAGCCACCTGAAAGACAGAAATACCACTACTGGAAGAAGAAACCACCCAGAAGAAACCTATTCTTCACATCCAACAAGGTAAGTGTGGTACTGCAGTAGTATTTTTCCTGTTACTCTACACATTTCTATCCAACCCAAGAGCATTTGCTTCACTCTTACTCATTACACATCAGCAGGTCCACACTTTGTATTCTCATCTGAACACCAGTATCGTAACACCCACTAGTTTTGTGAAAACAATGTAATGTCCTTACTTATTCATGCAGAGTACACTGTCATACACACTGACACAAACCTTTCCCACACCAACACACATAGAGTACCATCCCAACCAGAAGTACCTGTCATGATGTCCGCTCCCGGGGAGCTGGTTCAAGCCCTGCATCCCCGAAAGCGGACATCCAGTCCCCAAGGAAGGACCCAGCAACCCCATATAGGGGCCCTTTGGACAGTGTCCTGGCGCCAGGCTCATAAAAGACATCAGTCCTGGCGTCATAGGCGCCAGGCTCATTATGGAAGTGCTTGGATGCACTTACCTGATGCAGACCATGCTGCAGGATCCCAGCCTCCTTGAGGCCTGAAAAGAACTACTTTACCTGTGGGACTAATTTACCATCCGGGCGTGGTCGGGGAAGGATACATACCTGATTGGAGGAAGGATACAAACCTGGAACTTATTCCAAGGCTATTTAAACCCCACCCGAACAGCCACACGTGCTTCGCGTTGTTCTGCATCTAGCAGCTGGACGCTCACCGTGTCTGCTTCTGCATCCTGACTTCTGCCACGCCTGCCAGCATCCTGGATCACCTGCAAAGGAAGAGAAGAAGAGAAGAAGGAAAAGTCCTTACCTGCTAAATCCGCATCCCGGAGACATCTCTCCGACAATCCTGAAAAGGAAGACGTTTATTTAAAAGCTCATCGTGTCGATCACTGCAGCGCCGCTTTCCACTCGCCTTTACAGGGCGCCTCCATGTTCAGCAGCGATCATCCGGATTCCCAGTCACGCCCCAGCGCCTAGGGAGAAAAAGACCAGAACAAAAGGTGAGAGAGATAAGGGAATAAGGAAAGCTAAATCTCCATGTTAAGACTTACCTGTTGATTCATTCCCTCTTCATTTCGGGTCCGCACCGCAACCTGGCATTTCCGGACCCCGGCCCCTAAGGGGAAAAAGAGACATCAGCGTTAATGAGCGAATGAAAAGAAATTACCAAAAAAAACGCTCATTAAAGACTTACCTGATTTCTACAAGGATTTCACCTCTCATCTCGGGTTGGTGCCTGTTCCCCCGCATTCCGTACCCCGGCCCCTATGGGGAAAAAGACACTAGCATTAGTACATTAATGCATGGACACAAGGGGAACCTCTTATCAAAGAACTTACCTGGAAGCCAAGCAAGTTTGGTTCTCACCAATCCGAAAATCCAGTGAAGTAACTGGATACCAATGGATACCAATGCGCCCCTGCATCAGAAGCAGGATGGAGAGCTCGTCCTTCCTGACCCTAAGGTGAGACACTACGAGGAATCACAGAAGGGTTTCGAGGAGGGTGAGAGGGGAAAGTGGGAGGCTGATTGCATTACCCCGCAGACAGTTAATCCCCTATTTTCGCCTACAGAAGGATACCTCTGCGAGCCAGACAAGCCAGATTTGGGGGCCCGGTCCAGTCCGTCTTCTGAACCCTGCGCATCACCTTAGAAGAGGTCACAGCAGCGCGAACCAGGCCAGCGCCTCCGTGGGAGTCAGGTGAGCGTTACAGTACCAGCCCATTCAAGAATCACACACCCCTCTGTTTATGCCTACTCTGATATTCAGACACTCATGCACAGTAGACACAAATACATTGCACAACTTTGAAATCAAACTTCATAGAAAACATGACAAAAATAGAGCAGATAAAACTAAAAGCATGCAAAGTAACCATCCGCCTCTAGCAGAGTTCGTATAAAATGTACAAACAAAACAGCTAATACAGTCACTGAACAAAACTGAACCAGCTTGCAGGAAAAGAAGTGTGACCCCTCTTCCAAAATGTGAAACTAAAAAGAAATCTATTAGTAAGAATACAGCTACCAGTAGCACTAGCGCTCCATCTACCAATGTTAATGTAGTCACAGTTAAGCATTCCAAAAATCTAATTTTACAAAAAGAATTCCACTGTGGTGTCCTTCAGAACCTTATAAAACAGCATAGAAATCACACTCAACCCTTAAAACTTACCACAGAAAACTGATCCTGCAAGCTGTCATAAGGAAATTGTTTATATTAATTTTAAGCAGAATGAAACAACTAACAACATGAATTAGTAAACTACTAAAAGTACTTTGCAACATGCGCAATATCAACATAGATACTTTTGCAAACTTCTGTGCAGGTGAGTGGATTCACACAACCCGCACAGAGCCATATCTAAAAGAAGAGACTTACAAACAAGAGCAGAGAAACCCAATTGCCATACATAGTAGTTGCCAAGGGTATGCAATGATTGAGAACACCATTATGACAGAAGAAACACCCAGTGAAAAAATATCTCCAACAAACTTACAATGAACTCTCTATTTCACAGAACCAATCTGTCCCTTCTAAAAATGTCCCTGTACCTCAATGTGTAACGTACAAAAACAATCCTTTAAATCTTTACGGCAATTCCTCAATCACTATGTGAAAGCGAAAGAGAAAATGAAAATGGTGCAAACCATGGCCTCCTGTCCAGTGTGCAAATACACAGTACTATGAGGACATTCACTAGACTGCATTTCCGGGCCTGCTTGAAGAAGCACCTTCCACCAGATCAAAATGTTAGCAACACACCATTCCACTATACGGGATCTTGTCCAGAGACTGTACAATGAAATACTTCCTGCTTTAGAACTGGAACATTTAAATCACATTCTCCTAGATGGCACACCCAAAGAACTCCTGGAAGAAATAGACCACATCCGAAGCAAATATTTTGTAAGTGAAGAGCACTTACAAAATCCAGTAACTTTAGAAAATAGTAACGACAACCTCACATATGCCAACCTTCTAATACACACGTACATAAAAGAAATAGCAAAGTTTAAAAGCCCATCTGATGAAGTGCCAAACCAAGTATGTGTGGTGTTTTGTTGCAGAACTTTTTATACAAAGGGCACAAAAACTCTAGATATAGCGTACATAATGGAAGACAATGAAGAATCCCAATGGTTTATATTAGCTCTCTACCTTATAGCAGAAAACATATGTGAAATTACTAACCCCTCAATACTTTGCACATACTGCACTACAAATTTGATAATAACCAAATGCCTTCACAGACTATCACTGATAACTTGGAAATATTCCCACTTCCAAAACCACTCCAACAGCTTAATTTCTATGAGAGAATTATAATCCAGACAGTACCCCCATTTCAAGCTATAATAGGCCTTCAACCTAAAACAACCAAGTCGCCTCCTTCTGGATTAATAAAAGGCATGTGTGGCAAAGTACTTTATTTGCTATTAGATCTTAAATAAAATGTAGACTCTCTGGGAGGGCAACGGACAATAGATCAATATTTGATTATCCTACTGAATGGTGTACCTACAAAAATAAATAGCAGCAAACTAGTAGACTTAAACATAGTCAGAGAGCCCTACAATATCTTATAGAGAACAATAAATACTACAAAGAAATAAACATTGAAGAAAACCTGAGAGAAACCCCTGAAATAATTCAGGATTCCTCATCAGCTGGCCAATTTGAACTTTTAGATCCTATTACAACATCCAGTGTTTTAAACCAATATACAATTCACCCACTGCACTCCAAAAACAGCATAGATGATGCACTAGAAACATATCATGCGTGGCAAGCCAAAGGATCTCCAATCAACATATGGTAAACAAGTGTAGAAGCACAAGCCTTTCCTTTACTCTTTCCTACTGGAAAAGGGGGAAGGTATGATGAAAGATACACACAAATAACAGTATCAGAATACTGTTCTTTACAAATGTATTCTGAAGACCCCAGATTCAAACAACATGTTCAATATATATTCCACCTCCTGTTTGAAAGAGAACTAGCAACTGTTACGGAGTTGCACACATATTGAAGACAGGTTCCAATTGTATAAAAATGTCTGCTATGCAGCTTCTTCAAAAGGTGCAAGACACAAATCTCTTGGCAAACATGTGTGGTATGAAAGAATACTGGTTCCGACGTCTCACAGATTACAGTGTATGCTCCGCAACCTTGATCCACCCATATGGTTTGTCACTTTCAGTTGTGCAGAGTATGCTTGGGAAGACTTGCACAACTTCCTATGCATTGCAAACAAAAACGAAGCCGGTATAGACATGAAAACACCAGGAGAACTCTGCTCTCTTGACCCTGTAAATGTGTCAAGGTACTTCCCTCACCACTTTATTGCCATGCTGCACTTCATCTGTAATAAAACAATTCCTCCCCTCGGAGAGGTGCAACACTTCTTTTGGAGAAAAGAACATCAATCCAGAGGCGCACCACACATCCTCATGTTTTTGTGGATAAAAGATGCTCCTAAATTTGGTCAGTACAGTGATGCCACTGTTTTGCATTTCATTCATAAAGATGTCACTTGTGAAAATCGCTTCAGAGAACGCATATAGTGAGCTACATGCACACAATTTGCAGTTTCAAAGACATAAATGTGTCAAGTATTCAAGTATTGTCGACACAGATATAAAAACAAAGGCAAATACTACACCAAATGCCGCTTTGGTTTTCCTAGACCAGTTTCAGCAAAAAGACAAGTAAACAGCTTCATGTGCTCTGTTAGACACAGTGTGGAAGGCAAATACCCTAAGAACACATATTGCATTAAAAGAAGAGAAGCGTCAAAGTACATCAATAATTACAATGCAATCATTGCCCTCTTGTGGAATGCAAACATAGATCTGCAGTACATTGCAGACAATTCCACTGCTGTTGCACGCTATGTTACAGCCTACTTAACCAAAGATGAGAAAACATAGCTGAAAGACCTTTGGGATGACATATCATCTGACAAAACACTGTCACAATAATTATACAGCTTTAGCATAAACATGCTCTCCCATAGAAAATGTGATTGCTACCGAGCTGCAGACCGTTTAACAGGCACAGCCTTCTATGGGAAATCTGAAAACATAGTCTGGCTAAGTCTTGGTCCTGCTGCATCCAGAAAAAGAGTACTCAAATCATAGCAAGACGTAGAAACAATTGCCAAAAACTATCCCAACAGCCAGGGCATTTTGAGAAACAATGTATAGGACACATACTACCCAAACAGGAGTACTGCTTTGGAACCCATGTGTCTATACCACAAAGCACACATTTTCTCGTACAAGAATAATATTAAACCAGATGAGAAAAAAGGAAAATACATAGTCAAAAGTTGTGAAGGCAGCCTAGATAAATGTACCAAATCCAGCCTGATTAATCATATGAAGCTATCATTTAAAACTCCTCAATTTAGAGAACTTTAGTACATGTCCCTTTTCCAACTTTTTAAACCATGGAGAAAATAAGAAGATTTATTGGACACCCAAGACTCCTATGAAGATGCTTTCAATGCAAGTGAAAGAAGTATAACAGATATCAAGCAGTACAAAAACATATTGTACAATGAATGCCAACAAGAGGAAGAAGTTCAAGCACAACTAAATGAAGACACTCCTAGGGCAGTCAAACTTCTGTTACAAGAAGCCAAGAACCACTTGGAGAGCCACTCTTAGTAAATGAATCAGAATTAGCCATGACTGAAGTAGAATCTGAAGAAAACTTTGCTCTACTGAAATCACAACTGAATGATGAACAACATGGAATGTTCCTGGAAGTAACAAACGAAATTGAACATGGTGTGCAGCACGAAACTTAAACTTGTAGCTGTCAAAATTATAAACCTGTACTCCTGTATGTAAGTGGTTAAGCTGGTTCAGGCAAAACATTCTTAATAAAAAATCATCAGCAAGTCCCTCCAAAAAATTTCAGCTGTTATAACAGCCACCACATGTTTAGCTGCCTACAACATAGGTGGTGTTACTTTACACCGATTGCTGCTCCTTCCAGTAGAACACCAAAACAAATTAGAATACTACAAACTTTCAACAGAAGCTGTTATGGAGCTATGCAGAATTCTGAAACAAATGAAAGTGCTCCTAATATATGAGGTGATCATGGTTCCAACTTAATGTTGGCTTTGATACACCTCAGATTGCAAGAGGTCCTTAAAATGAAATATGAAGAATTCTTTGGAGAAAAACACATTATTGTTTTTTCAGCGATCTTCTTCAAATAACACCAGTGAAAGGAGAACCTATTTTTAAAACTTAGGAGACAAACTGTGCCGTACCACACTTGGCAGCACAGGAAATGTAAATCTCGGGCAACATTTCCAATACAGAGTACTAACTCAAAGCATGCATCAGTCTACAGACCTCACCTATGCTAACATTTTGAAAAGCATTAGGATTGGTGTGCTTTTTAAGAAAGCACAATCTATCTTAAATAGTAGATTCATCAATGAGCTATACAGGCATAACATATCTGCTGCTGATGTCATAGAACATTTAGCACATACAAATGTTAAATGTATGTCCTTAATGCCAACCCTAGCAAGCTGTGCACAACCAATAGTGCAAATTAACTCCACAGACAAACTGGAAGTGCATTTTATGACACTTTTTATGTGTCAGCAAGCCACAGCACAACTAACTAGCCTATAAACCTCTATTTCCAACACAGCTGGTTTGGAGAAAATGTGAACATTGTGTTTAAAATGTAGAGTAATGCTAAAATGTAACCTTGATGTGGAGCAAGATTTAGTTAATGGAGCACTTGGTACAGTTGTTGGCTTCCAGACATGGTCATGTGACAACAACATTCAGTTTGTCAACATCCACTTTGACAAACGTTCTGAAGGTAAAAGGGTTGGACTCTCAATAGCCTGATTCCTTTTATTCAATGTAATATATGTACGCAGATAACAGTTTTCTCTGTCTCTTGCATATGCAGTCACTATTCATAACTCACAAGGTCTAACCCTAGATCAAGTATTGATTGACATTGGCAGCACAGTCTCTAAAGAAAGTATTAGGTACGTAGCACTGTCACGGGTACGTACAATTGAAGGATTATTTATAGTCAATTTTGAAACAAAAAAAGTCAAGGCTGATTTTTCTTGCATCATAGAGTATGACATACTATGTGCACGCTACACACCCTCGATATGTACCCTGTTCCTCAAAAGGAAAACGTGTTAAAAGAAAAGTAATGCAAACAGAATATATAAGACATCTCCCAACAGTACCTCCAATGAAATTGAAAATAGCTGCCACTCCATCAAGTAGCACAACCACAAAAGGATGTAGTGAACATGCAAATGCAGTCCAACAGCACAAAGAAAGAGAAATATGTCTTAAAAAAAAAACAAAAAAAAACAAGGGGAGCTCCAGCAAATAACTCAGACACAGAGCTGTCAGGTTCATTCAAATGTTCCAAAACAACTGGTATACATTGCTAAGCAAATGTAGCAATCAATGTTCTGTTCCAATTGCCACCAATTGTTCAAAACATTTACTTGAACTGTGCAGACCAGTTTTGTTTGCAAATGCTGCTCCTTCATAGAAATGCAACAAACAATCCTGACAATACGTACAGTGTCTCAGGAATAAGACAGGAATTGGACTACTGTGTAGAAATGGTGAGATTCACCATAAACGCACAAGAAAATCCACAAGAATTTCGAACGTACTTACAGCAAGTGCTCAAAAGCAAACACATACCTATAAATGAATTTTACAGATTTCATATATTTGGAAACATACATGCATTCTGTGCAACCATCTGACGCAGGAGCAAGTCTGTAATGAGCATGTTGTGTATGCATCTATACCTAATTGTGCATCTATTCCATTTCAGCAGCTTGTGCAAAATGTAAATCATGACATATTATGTACTGTTTGCAATTCAGACAATCGTTACACCTTACACATAAACTCACATAGCCAATATGTAATAGTAGTGCTTTTAAGATACAACACCAATGGTACCAAAAACAACTGCAAACTTACTAGCTTCACACACGGGCAAGTATCACTTGGCAAGAAAATTTCACAACAGTAGGCATAATATACCACAGAGGTGCCACAAACAGTGCAGGTCACTATACTGCATACTTTAAAAAGAAATGTGAGTGGTTTGAATGCAATGATACTTCCATTACTCTGAAACAGAGATTAACAGAAAATCTAGCAAATACCTGCTTAATATTCCTGAAACCTAAATTTACTCACTGACCTGTAAAAGTAGCATCACCTACTGGCCGATAGACACTGACAGGTATGTATGTGCAAACAAAAACAATACCCTTCTGCCCTGTGAAACTGTAAGAATTTAGCATACACCAACTGGCCCATTAATATATTAGATGCACTGCTATACAGTTTTTTCCCCAATGACCTAATGAGTAAAGACACAACAACAACTGTGGAAAACACACAATTATATTGTTTCATCCATAGTACTTGAAAACCGCTGAGTATTAGGGTCTAAAAACTGTCCTCAGTAACCTGTACACTACCAACTGTTAGAATATGACAACTACTGTCTAACTGTGCCCATACCACTGCAATAAATATGGCAACTGGCATGTAACTGCACCCACATTACTGAAATGTCTCTTGCCAATAGTGGAAAACTTAAATCCACCAACTGCAATACAAGTAATTCAAAGCATACCCTGCAAAACTGTAGAACTGTGAACAGTCAGAATATGCCAACTGGTATCTAACTGCACCCATAATACTGCAATTTTATTTTCCATTACTACAAAAGTTAAAATCCACCAGCAAACATGAAAGTTCTTCTGAAGATGCCCTTCAAGAGTCGTGAAGTATCAACAGTCAGAATACACCAACTTATATCCCAGTACACCCACAGTACTACAACGTTACTTTCAGTGGTCAAACTGCTAACATCCACCTTCAAGAATAAACTGCTTCAAAACATACCCTTGAAAACTGTCAAACTAGTTTTACAGTTAGAATACACCAACAGGTATCTAACTGCCACCACAATATTGCTATATTAGTTTTCAATACTACAATACTTACAATACACCAACAAGAATCAAACCGCATGAACGGAAAGTGTTAAAAAGTGAACAAGGAGAAATACTTAGAATAAGCCAACTGGTATCTAATGGCAACCATACGACCACCACTTCCGAAAAGCAAAGCACATACACCATTTCAATTCCTCCTACTGCAACAGTGCTTGTAACAGCAAAAACACATAGTTGTGCACCTTAAACATTCCTCTAAGTACTGCACACTTCAATAAAACATAGTGTGACACGTAACATCAAATAAATATACTAGGTTTTTTTTAAATCCGGCATGCATTTTTTTTCCCACAGACCCAATGATTATGTAACGGAACACAGGAACTGAGCACATTGCACAGTAAACTTGTTGAAAGCATAGTACTTGTACTGTACTAATTATGAGGGTCTACAAAGTACATGAATATGTTAAATTGTGTAGAATACAACATTATGAAGTACCTTGCCTAACATATTGTGCTGGTTTTGTAACAGACAAAGAAACAAAGATTTCTCCTGCATTTCCACATACAAGAAACAGAATCCGTGCACGCAATAGCACAATATTCAGAAGTACTATTTCCACTTCAATGGTATTCTGTCACTGTGTTCCAAAAAGTATGCCGTGCATGCACAGTATGTATAATGAGTATACGCATATTAGTGTCATGCTTCTTTCTAATGGGCAAATAGCATTTCTGTACACGTAGCTGTGCAATTCTTATGCCAGTGGACACATTTTTTGGTGCATTGTCGTATTATGCTGTGGTGGTTGTGGCCTGCCCCTAGTCCCTTGGGTGCATGGCCTACAGCCTACGGACCCCGGCCATGCACCCAAGTCTAGGGGCTGGCATCAACCACCACAACATAGTACAACCATGCACCCAATAATCTGGCCAGTGGCCACAACCCACACACACCAATTAACCCTTACATTCCCAATTTGAACACCATCTGCACACATTGAAGTAGCCTGCCAACCCTATTTTTCCCCAATGCTGATATCACCATAGCATCCAGACTCCACTCCCCTCCTGAAAGAATCCCTTATGCGGTCACCAAATAAGCCCAAATATGTTTCTGCAACTGTCCACCGAACACAAGATATTGCAATAGTTGTGGTTAAAGTCTTGGTTGCATGACTGTATGACAGCGCAGTTATTCTGCCAGTGCCTAGATTCTTGGACATATAGCTTTTAACCTATCCAAACATCCTCTTATCATCTACGTTCCACTCCCCTAACCTAATAAAGCCTGCCGCCTGCAGTCCCCACATAAGCTGTTTGCCCAAAGGCCTGGTCTATGCACTACTGTACACATATTATTGTAATTTTTTTTTTCAATAGCCAAATTACATTTCTGTACACATGTTCCTGGGAGGATAGCTCAGCGGCAACGTGCTCGCCTTGGAAGCAAAATGACACGAAGCAACACAGTTTCGATCCCTGGGTCCGCGCTTAGAAACCTCTGGGTATTTAAGCGTGTTATAAATACGAACTAAGACAAAACAATCACTCAACTAAAAAACAAACAATTCCTGTACCAGCGCCTCAATGCCTGCGGCTGTGTGAGCGCTTCAAAAATGCAAAAAATTAAAAATAAATAAATAAAATGATTACCATACTTGCAGCCAGTGGGCAGACTATTGGGTGCATGGACTCCAAGAGTCTAGGGCCTGGCCACTACTACCACAATATAATACAGCCTATACAAACATGCTCATGTAATCTACATTCCACTGCCTGCAGTCACCAGATAAGCCAGCAGTCCGAGGCCCTGTCCGCAGACTACCAGGTTGTCTGCGGACTGCCGCGCTCAGCACGGTCTTCTTACACCTAAACAAACACATCGTGTCAACCATCTTTCACTTCCCCACCCTTCCCAGCACCTCTCCCCAACAGCAAATGTCCTAAAACATGTTTCCCAGGCTTGTTCCCCACAACCCTATCTGCGGATACAACATGGCGGGCATTTCGGAAAAATATGACAGATACCACGCTTTCCACCAGCCAATCAGCGGACACGTAGGGTGTCTGCGGACATCACATCGCCCTCCGGACATATCAGAGACCTGTTCAGTGAGAGAACTGGGAAATGAGTCTGCGGAGCGGACCCAGATATCACACATTTTTTGGGACATACATTTTGCCTGTATTAAAAAAAACTACTGGACGGATTTACACCAAATTTGCAAAAGCATGCTTTTGGGACCAAGCCACCGGTCCTGCTGCACATCATTATCATTTGGCCATGGACCTCTGCTTGCATTCACATTAATTTGATAATATGGGACTATACACAGACATATTAACGATACATATGGCGGTCCATTCTTGTATGAAATGTATATCAGATTATAGTGATATCATAACCATATTTTTTGTAGTGTACTTAGGAACTATGTGATGCCACTTCCAGCTTTGTCAAGGGGTGAAAGGTCCATCACTTCCTGCAATATCACTTTGGGGTGGAGTCAAATGACATCACTTCCTGTGGTGTCATAGTAGGTCATGGGTCATGTGATGTCACTTCAGCAACCCCTGACATTTTGGTGAAATGACATTGCTGCTCTCTTCCTTAATACTCTCCCTCCTGAGCCCTCCGCTCATCTTCCTCCAACGCTCTGCCAGTGAGCCATTTTTCCAAGCATAGATTTGAGGGGAGATCTTTATCCTCTGCAGGTGTCTCCCTCTGGAACAGCCTCTGTGTCTCTATCCACCTTGAACCGGATTGCCTGAAGTTCTGGAAACTCCTCAAGACCTTCCTCTTTGCCTCCTCCATCTCTCTCCCTCTCCCTTGATAACCACCTCCCCCCTCTTTCTTTCCCTCTAGCCGTTACTCTCTGCTCGGTTTGGCGACTGGCTGCCTAGTGCATCTTCAGAGCCTCACCAATCCCAAGCTTCCTCGCCAGTCTTCTGCACTTGCCTCCGGGCACTGCTCTGCCATCATAGCACTTCTGCACTCTCAGTTACCACCCATGACAAGGGTACCTCTTAGCACTTGACCCATGTTCTGGCTGGACTGGGTGCACTTGATTCCCATTACATCCCCCCTCGCACTTCCTTTCTATGGACTACAACCTGAATGTAACACACCTAGTAAGCTTGTTTGTCTTGTTCTCCCTTATGTCTCCCCTCCCATGCATGGTTGTGCTTTGAACCATTTGCTTTATAAGCGCATAATAAATACACAATTAATTCAATTCAATACAATGAAGGATTGGACATAATCAGGAGCTCTCAAGACTGGAGCTTTGCAGAGGGCTTGTTTCAGCCTTTCAAATGCCTTGGAAGACTCCTCGTTCCATTTGACCTTCTTGGGGAATTTTGCAGAGGAGATGACATTTAGGGGATAAGCTATGGTCCCATAGTTCTCTATAATGTTCCTGTAGTACCCATTGAGTCCTAGAAAGGCTTTCACCTGGGTTTGAGTAGTGGGGGTGGCCCAGTATTGTACAGCCTGTACTTTGCTAGTCAAGGGCCTAATCTCCCCACCTGCTACCTCACGACCAAGGTAGACCACTTTGCTCTGACCAATTTTACATTTACTTGACTTTATGGTGAGCAGGGCCTGTTCAAGAGCCTGCAAAAAATATCCAAGGTGATGAAGTTGGCATTCCCTAGTGGGGCTGAACACTGCAATGTCATCCAAGTATGCCATGCAGGCGTCCTCTAACCCATTCAGAACCTGGTTCACCATCCTTTGGAATGTAGAAGGTGCATTTTGTAGTCCAAAAGGTATAACCCCAAACTGAGATAAGCTTCCTGGGGTGGAAAATGCAGTTTTCTCCTTGGCATGGTCTGTCAGTGTCATTTGCCAATAGCCTTAGGTCAAGTCAACTGTATTGAGGAACTTGGCAGATCCAAGTTCATCTACCAGTTCATCTGTCCTTGGTAAAGGATGGGAATCAGTCTTGGTGACTGCATTCAGAGCCATATAGTCCATGCTGAATCTCAATCCTTTGGTTCCTGCCTTTGGCACTAGCAGAAATGGACTAGCCCATGGACTGGTAGATGGCTCAATAACCCCAAGGTCAAGCATCTTGTTGACCTCCTCCTTTATATGTGCTTGTACATGATCAGACATCCTGTTCCCCTGCGTTTGACAGGGAGACTGTCACCGGTGAGGATATGATGCTGGCCCAAAGAGGTCAAGCCTTGTGTCAGTGACAACAGGGAGTCAAACTGACTTAACAGAGATGTGCACTACTTCTGTTGCTGCATTGTCAGATTTCAAGAGAGTGTAACTCCTTCAATGGTTTCATCTGAAGGTTGTCCCTTGAGGAGATCAGGGGAGAGTCAATCAAGCTCCTAGTTCTGGTCTAGAGATATACACCTTCAATAAAATTGTGTGATAGACCCTAGGGGCCTCCTTGGGGATGCCCAAGTCCACTAAATAATGTACCTCTCCAAGTTTGCCTACAACCTTCAAGTGTCCAGTCCATTTGTCCTGTAAGGCCTTCTGCCTTGTAGGAACATTTACTAAAACTAAGTGGTCTGGAGCAAACTCCAACATGTTGGCCTTCTGGTCATGCCAATGCCTGACTAGAGCCTGACTAGCTTTCAAGTTTTATGATGCTTCAGTCATCATTAATGCCATCCTCCTCCTGAGGCCTAGCACATAGTCAGTGACACAGACTGACTGTAGGGAAGGGAAACTCCCTAACCCTTCTTTGATCAGGGCCAATGGGCCTCTGACTAGATGACTGTAGAGGAGCACAAAGAGGCTGAAACCCACTCCAGCTTGAGGCACTTCTCTGTAAGCAAATAGAAGGCATGGCAGTAGAAGGTCCCACTTTCTTCTAAGAGGTTCTTCTAAGGCACCTATCATGCTCTTCATAGTTCTGTTAAACCTCTCCATCCACTCATTGGTTTGAGGATGGTAGGTTGTTGAGAACTTGTAGGTCGCGCCACAGTCAGTTTTTACACATGGTCTGCATGTAGTGGAACATACAATATGCCCCTGTCAGAGATAACCTCCTAAGGAAACCCTGGTCTGGTAACAATACCAAAGAGGACCTTAGCTATTGCTTGGGCAGTAACGGTTCTAATAGGTATGGCTTCAGGGTAGATGGTAGCATGGTATACTACAACCAATATACATTGGTTACCTGAGGTGGTTGGATGTCCACAATGTCAATCCTTACCATTTCAAAAGGGACTACCACCACTGGAAGGGGCACTAAAGGTGCCACATTATTGGAACCACTTTTGCCAGAGGTCTGCGAGGTGTGGCAGCTCCTACATTGTTTGTCAATATCTGTGCCCATCTTGGGTCAAGTAAAATACAGAGAAAGCATATCTTTGGTCTTCTTGGAGCATAAGTGACCAGCCAGGGGAATCTCATGTGCTAGTCGTAGAAACTTAGACCTAACCTCCTGAGGTATTACCAGTCATCTGAAGTCCCCTGGGGTACACTATGTAGGCTCACTGTAGAGGAGTCCATTCTCCCAGTAGAGTCGATGCTTCCCTGACTCTTGCCCTTCCAGCTGGGAAGCTGTCTGTTGTATCAGACCTTCTAGAAAGGGACACTCTCTTTGTCCTCTGCTGAAGTGGGTCCTAGAGGGTCCACCTTCTGCAAGTAAAGTTTGCAGCTCAGGGTGGTCTCTAGGATACAGATCTCCTATGCAGGAGTTGGTTGATCCTCCCACTCAGCCTCATCTGGGGAGGGGGTCACAGGTGTGAACTGGGACTGTCCTCTCTGTGAAGTCCTGATTTTCAGTACAGGTTGGGTTTGAGACCCTTTTTGTTTCCAGAGACTCTGGATTTCTCCTTTTAGATTTTCTTTTTCTTATAAGTGGAAGATGTGCCTGTGTGCTGGTTTGAGATGCTGGATTCCTCCCTAATCTCAAACAGAGAGTCTGTTAAGGTTGCCTTTCTGGCCAATCTTGTCTGCTACTGTTTCTTTTTGCTAGGATACTTGGGGATACTAGACAATACTTAAAGAGCTTTTAAGTCATAACACAACAGGACTCTCCCAGGTATGTCAGTTTGTACACTCACAGGGATTCTCACAGTCATATTATAGCACTGGATGAAGACTGGCAAAATAGGAACCAATTGGATAGGGCCTCCAGCATGTTTAGTGGGCCCTTTAGGTGCCTTAGCTACATCCTCAGGTTTGAACAAAACTTTCATAAACCACTGTAATGCTGGCCCCAGTGTCTCTATTGACAGGGGTCTCCTGACGATGTACACATACACTGTCCTTATAGTATTCTTTTGTGCTGGCAGGTATGGTATTATAGATATCTATATTCTGCTGTTCCTACAGACCCAAGGACACTAAAGAAACACTGGCTTGAACTCCAATGTGTTGTTCAGCCGGTAGGTGAAAGTGTGCATTGGCCATTGGTGCGTCAACCACTGGGGTGAAGGCTAAGGAGGTAGAGTGGACCCCTGAAGGTTTACCAGTGCATATAGGATCCCCTTTCACATGGTCTTTTGAGAATTGGGGTTTCTGATGACCTCTGTCTGGATGGGCTCCAGAGGGTTCACTAGCCCTGTATGGTTTCCCATGGGATTTACCCTTATGGTTTGTGTGTCCCTCTTTTGGATGGTTGAAATTTGAAACATATTTACCCTCTTGCTTGTACTGCTCCTTTTTTTCTTTCTTTTTATTAGTTGCCCCAAAAACCTTAAGAGTGTCATTGTTGGCTACCCATACGTCAGCAGTCTGTGATAGTTTCTTAGGATCAAGATACTTAGAGTCAGCCAAATTCTGTCTCAGCTCATGAGAGCAGGCATCAAAAATATTCTCAAATAAAAACAGGATTCACATTCCTCAAAAGGTGTTCACCCTGTAACCCTTACCCCAGCCATCTAAGTTTTTCAAACACTCACACACCCAGGTAGCCCAAAGGGTACCATCAGTCATTTTAAGGCTTCTAAACCTTATAAGGTACTGGGAAGGAGTCTTCCCAAATCTGGCTAATAATGCCAGCTTGACTAGCTCATAGTCTTGCCTGTCACTGGCATTCAACTCCATAATAGCATCACAACTATTCTGGGGGAGCCTAGACTTAACTATGCAACTAAATCATTCCCTCTTAACTCTTGCATACCATAGGTGAATTCAAATGTACCTAGTCAGTCCCACACATCAAGTTTGGGATCATACATACTCACAGCCTCATATTTGAGCTAAACTCTAAACTCAATGAAGAGGGCTGTTGGGAGCTTGTGGGAGTTTGCTCTTTGGAGCTAGAATAAACATAATGATGCAAGAATATTTCGCAAAACAGTGTGACTCTAATGTCATTTGTGCTCATTTAGTCTTAAAGATGCTCAATATTTATTTAAGATTTTATAACCATCAACATTAGCAGCAGGACAAATAAGTAAGATTTCAACAAACAATTCAAACCCTCTTTACT
The DNA here is from genome assembly GCF_040938575.1 of Ambystoma mexicanum. Taxonomy (NCBI): domain Eukaryota; kingdom Metazoa; phylum Chordata; class Amphibia; order Caudata; family Ambystomatidae; genus Ambystoma; species Ambystoma mexicanum. The sequence continues at coordinate 218,166,721 of NC_090923.1, read as the reverse complement.
CCCGAAAATATGTCTATAACCATGTGTATTCTAACTAATCAAACTAATATTTTAATTTCAAAGAGTATGCTTTTCCCTTTGTTGGGGAATCCAGACCCAATTCCCTTGAGATGCTGTGTCACAGGGTGGACTAATCACTTTTCCATCCTAAATTGTGGGCCATCAAATAGAAGCAGCGGGAACACTCACAGTTTTCAGTTGTATTTAAATGGGAGCTGCTGCATGTACAACTCCTGATTCAAATAGTCAATTTTTACTTTTGGCTATTAGGTGGTGCTGTAAGCACTACCTATAAAGCCAAATCTATCATCATTAAAATAAGAGCATTAACATTAGATCTTGAATGTAGGTTTGTAATGCTTTTCAATGCAGGTTGATGTATCAGGATGGATTTATGTAGTTTGGCTATGTGTCCTATGCATTTAACTCTCATTGCTATGTGAAATCTATATGTTTTTCCTACCTTTGCCACCCATTTTCCCTCCAACGATGCCTCTTTTTGCACTCTTTGTCTGAATGTCTACTGTGTGGTGAATTGTTCAGCCATTTTATGTCATTTAAATGTTAGTTGATTTGATTGATGCTTTAAAATATATGCATTGCCGCTTTCAAGTTATGTTACAAATTTTACAGTATTATGTATTAAAAATAAACAAGGTAGTGTAGTAGTTACGTTTTGGTTTAAAATGGGTCTGATAATGTACATCTAGTGTCTTGTGTGGGATTGGTTTAGTTTTTTAGATAAGCCAAGTCAGCCATTTTGTTTCTGAGGCAAATGGGACCAGATTCTTACTGGTTACTAAATCACTTCAGAAACACTCAAACAGAAAAGCCTGCTGCTGGTTGTCTGCTCGTGGACTTTCTGACTTTTGTGACCCCGAAGCAGCAGCAGCCTTCCAGCTGAGCCCAGAAAAAGCCTGCAGCTTCTAACGTGCCTCGAACTTCTGCAAACTATGTGGGCTTTGACTTTAATACCCAGCAAGTAAGCACTTTTTCCACTTCCAAAAACTGCACACAGATTATTCATGAAACTACTTAAATGTGGTTTTGTGTGTTATGTGTACGGTATTCTATCAGTTTGGGAATCCGATGGCAGACATTGTTGTACATCCAGACACATGTCGGTTTCTCATTTTGGAGGGGGAGAGAGGGAAACTGACTTTTCACTGTAGGCAATCAATGACAGTGAATCTAGCACAATCCTCTTGTGTTAGCCCTTGATTGTATTCTAGTTATTTTAGGACTTGACACCTCCCTGTTCTCTCTTTTTCGCCATCAGTGCTCAACCCCCTGCATGCCCTATGCGAGCGGCAGAAGAACGACCTCTGTGCCCCTTCCCAGGGCTCTGCCATGGTCATGACCCACAGCAAAGCAGTCAGGCATAACAGTGGCAACAGCAGCACAAGCAGTCTGACTAGCACAACCCATAGACCCCAACCAACCCTGTCTGTGACAGCATTTTCTGTTTGAGCCCTGTGCGTTTGACGCTGCCTCCACGCAGTGTTGGCATCTTGGCAACTTCTTTGCTGTATTTAGCAAGAAATCACAGCCCCCTAGCAACTTTGTGGTGAAACAGCAGCTACTGAGAATTCTAGCCACATTCTTCTGTTGGTTTGGAGACTTACAATGTTTCTATTGGTTTGGAGACTTGCGTCATTTACGCAAGTTTCCAAACCAATAGAAACAAGTGTAAGTCTCCAAAACAATAGAAGTAATGTTACATTGGCCTGTGGTGCTGTGGGCCTCTTTTGGTGATTGTGAAAGTCTCCTAGAAAAGTTGTTAGCAGGTGTTTAATGTGACTGTGGAGTCTGAATGATGTAAATCTGGGAATTGGGTGAGAAGGAAGCTAACAATGGGGGACTTAAAAGGGCACAGAAGGCACTGTCAGTGGGCATGGATCTATGCACATGGAGTTTAGCCGTGCCATGCTTCCATCAAGGTTGGCATTTTGCATGGCTGGGCGGTGTTGCTCTTGTAGCTTGTTATACTTTAGAACAGTAAGTATATTCTACCACAGTTGTTCTATGTTGGTAATTCTGCTTGAATTTGTTCTGCTGTCCATATTCACATATTGCATTTGGTACACGGTCACGCAAACAATGCGTTTGGTGAGTTGCAGTAATATATGCAATGTGTTTAATACTGCAGAGATATGGGCACTGGGCTCTGGTGTGCAGGGTCTTTGGGGTCGTTAGGTGAGATGGTGGCTCAGTCAGTACTCATGGCAGGCGATTGCTCCATGGCTGTAGAAAGGGTCAGCAACTGCATAAAGAGGCAAAGGTGCTGGCTGCACCAGCAAGGTTGAACATCTGCAATAACAACTGTGCCATCGGCAATCACCCATCATGCACATGGCCAATTATGCAAATTAGGTAACTACATTTTTTAGCTACTTCTAGCTACTTTTAGGACTGCCAATAGCTACTTTCCTTACTGAGGAGTTGGCAACACTGCCTCTGCACTGTCAAAACAGGCTTGCAACATTCCTCAACGCTGGCTCCTGCCTCGTCTGCCATGATAAAACAAGTGTTGTTGCTGTCCTTTTTCAAGCAACAATCATTGAGCGTTACACTGTCTGTCTCTGGAATGTTAAAAAATGTTATAACTGAACCACCATTGTGTAACAATTCTTTGTTTGATGTGCCGTACCCTTTGGGTGCACTACACACAACTCTGACTACAGGTATAGGAAACCCAACCTTTGGTATAAGCTTGTGCTACACAGTTTTGGTAGCGTGTTGAGCAGCAAAGCTTATCTCAAGAGGGGTCAATGTGAGCTGTAGGGGAATTACACAGATATTCACAGTGACAAGTATTCAAATAAACTCTTACACACAAGGTTTCTTGAATAAACAATTATTAATTTATTTTTCAGTCAATTAGAATACGCCCTTCTTCAGAAGGGAGCAATATAAAAGTAACACACAAATACACTTCAATACTGTACACTCTTAGTTTTTAAATCAGTAAAAAATCTTTTATGATGGCCCATACCATACCTTCAATGGCTAGGGTGCAGGGGACATTAATATCTTACTGTTTGCATTTAGAATACTATTAGAAGTTGGTAAAAGGAAAAGATTTTAGAAGAAGAGACGACAAATATTCTTAAACAGGCAAATACTTTTGGATCCCCTAAGAAGAGTCATTCAGTACAACAGGCTAAGCCAAAGTCAATGGGCCAAAGTCTTATATAGGATGAATCACTTCTGGTAGGTAAGTAGAAAAGTCTTTGCACAATGTTTTAGACGTCTTTGAAGAAAAGAAGAATCAAAAGTAGGGCTTAAGCTTATTAGGCTTGTGAGTAGTAGAAGATGCAAGCAACTCTACAGAAAGAGGTAAGTTCCTCAGAATTTACAGTACCTTTGTATTGAAGAACAAGTTCAGCAGATGACTTCTGTTCCTGTGCAGCTCTGCAGATCTCACTGTTCCTGGGCCTCAGTCGTTGGGACACGAGGGAGGACTTCTGGGGACTCCTGTACTGCAATGGGACGGTCACCGCTCGCAAGTGTCAGTCTTCAAATCAGTGGCTGTTCAGTGATTCAGATCCTCGCCACACTGCGGTTTCTGGCTGTCGAGATGGACTGTCCTTGCTTCTGGGGTCCCCCACTCTGTTGAGGGGGCTCAGGCTCGGTCAGTCCTGCTTCCTGAGAGTCCAGAGGATCTTCCTGTAGCTCTAGGCCAGCTTAAAAGCAACACACCATGTCTATACGGTTACCAGCAGCAACTCTGTGGAAATTCAACCAGCTGTGAGATGGATGTCCAGGTGGCTTACTTTGGAGTTGATTGGTCACACTAACTCAGGGGGAGAAGTCATCCTTGCAGGGGCTTCTCTGTCAATATTAATTTGGAGTTTAATTTGGAGTTTCAGCACAGCATCAGGGATTCACCAAGCAAACCAAAGGTCGAGGAGTTGCAGCAGGTGTCCTCTTCAAGTTCTTCGGTTCCTTCATCCAGTAGTCGACTCTGCCTTCCAAGCCAAAAGTATCGCCTTTTATTCATTTCTCTCCCATTCATTCCAACCTAGCTGTCAGTCACCCAGCAGGGTGGCTGGCCTTGCCGGACAGTCAATGGCCAATCACCACAGAGTGCATTTGGGTCTCATATGAGACTAAGCACAGGGAGTTTTGGGCACGTCCCGCACTTTCTGCCTAACCCAGACACCCTGTAGCCAGAGGCGGGCTTCACCTGTGAATCATGCCAAAGGCAAAGAGAATAATGAGACCAAACCTGGTTCGACGCTCAGAGAACATCTCACGAAGGACCTTTCCACAAAGAAATGGCGAAAAAAGAAGACTGGGCCATTTTGACAAAAATGGCACCCTTGTGTGCTTTATTGCAGCTGTGAATGCAGCCCGCGGTAAGCACACCATGGTAGTTAAAACAAAACCACTGCCACCAGCCATTCAGCGAGGAAAGGGTGACAAAAAATGACATACAAAATGATACATAAGAAGCTAGACAAAGGGGATACTAAGTAACCCCTCCAGAACCCTATTGTAAGATAGTGTGTGCTGGGTCTAGAAAGTTACAAATATAAATAAAGTCAATTTCACTTTACTGCTCAGGGAAACAGTAGTTTATCCCAGAAAAGTTATTTAAACCTTTGGGAACTCTGAAAGACTTCCCTGTGCCACCGCACTGAAGGTGCTGTGTGACACAATGTAAAGATGATGCCAATGGAGTTTCTCCACAACTAAAAGAAACAAAGAGTTCAAAATCACATTAAAATACATGAGAGGGTGGAAAGAAAAGGGTCTCACTCCCTCCAGGTTAAAAAAAATCAAGTCCTCAAAACCCAACAAAGTTGCTGGGGGTCTCTAAGGTGGAGGGAATAAGCACATTTCTGATAATTCTCCCTAACACTCATCCACACAAGACAAAGGGAAAGGGGGATTTAATCCACCCCTGGATGAATCTCCTTACTCCAGTCCGTCATACTACCTGCAGAGACCATCAGCATTTTGGTGATTACACCCTGACCTGTGCTCAATGGTAAAATCAAACCCCTGTAGGCTGATTGACCATTTTAACAATTTAAGATTTTACCCCTTCATCTGCATTAACCATCTCAGGGGTTGGTGGTCTGTTTGAATCACGAAAGTAGATCCATACAATGGCAATACATTCACGTTCTATCGTTTCCCACCTTGTCTCAGGTTACTTCAGTTTCCCACTGATGAAGCAGATTGGGTGTTCCCCGACTTTCTCATCCAGGTGACTCAAAACTGCACCTATACCTGTAATGGAAGCATCTGTCTGTACAATAAAGGATTGGTTGTAGTCAGGAGCTCTTAAGACAGGAGCTTGGCAAAGGCATGCTCAAGTCCTTCAAATGCCTTAGTGCACTCCTAATTCCACCTGACCTTCTTGAGGAATTTGAGTGAGGAAATCACATTCAAGGGATAAACTATGGTCCCATAGTTCTCAATGAAGTTCTTATAGTAACCAGTGAGACCTAGAAAGGCTCTCACTTGGGTTTGAGTAGTAGGGGTGGCCCAGTCTTGTACCACCTGTACTTTGCTAGGCAATGGCCTTATTTCACCTCCTCCTACCTCATGTCCAAGGTAGACCACTTTACTCAGACCAATTCGACATTTACTTGCCTTTATTGTCAAATTGGCCTGCTCAAGAGCCTGCAATACATATCCCAGGTGGTCAAAATGTTCTTTCCAAGTAGGGCTGAACACTGCAATGTCATCCAAGTATGCCATGCAGAAGTCCGCCATCCCATTCAGAACACGATTTGCCATCTTTTGGAATGTAGCAGGTGTATTCTTTAGTCCAAAGGGCATAACCTTAAGCTGGTAGAGGATCCTGCCTTTGGTACTAGTGTAACTGGACAAGACCATGGACTTGTAGATGGCTTTATTACCCCGAGATCAAGCATCTTGTTGACCTCTTCCTTCATGTGGGTTCTTACATGGTCTGACATTCTGTAACACCTGCTTTTAACAGGTAAACAGTAACCAGTAAGAATCTCATGCTGGCCCCAAGGGGTCAAGCCAGGTGATAGTGAAAACAGAGGGGCAAACTGATTTAACAGAACTTTGCACTCCTCCTGTTGTTCCGGTGTCAGATCAGAAGAGAGATCAACAGCTTCTATCTTCCCATCTAAAGGTTGTCCCCTGAGGAGGTCAGGTAGAGGCTCACTCTATGCCTCCTCTTGAGCAGAGGCTAGAAGCAAAGCTCCCAGTTCTGGTCTAGGGACATAGGCCTTTAGGCGGTTGGTGTGAAAGACCCTGGGGGCATCCTTAGGGTTGCCTAAGTCCACCAAATAATTGACCTCTCCACATTTTCCCACATACTTGAAAGGTCCAACCCATTTGTCCTGTCTTGTCGGTACCATGACTAGAGATATCTTGTCTTGAGTAAACTCAACCATGTTGGCCTTTTGGTCATGCCAATGCTTCACCAGAGCCTGACCTGCTTTCAAGTTATCTGTAGCTTCTGTCATCATATGTGTCATTCTCCTTTAGAGACCTAACACATAGTCAGTGACTCTCGCTGGTTTGTGGAAAGGAGCACTATCCAACCCCTCCTTTAATAGGGCCAATGGACCTCTAACCGGATGACCATAAAGATGCTCAAAGGGACTGAATCCAACACCTTCCTGAGGGACTTCTCTATAAGCTAAGAGAATGCCTGGTAGTAGAGGTTCCACTTTCTTCGAAGAGGTTCTTCTAAAGCACCTATCATTCCCTTTATAGTTATGTTAAACCTCTCCACCAACCCATTAGTTTGAGGATGGCAGGGTGTTGAGAACGTGTAGGTCACTCCACAGTTTTTCCACATGGCTTTCATTTAGTGGGACATAAAGTTGGATACCCTGTCAGAGATAACCTCCTTAGGAAAACCTACTCTGGTAAAAACACCAAGTAGCGCCTTAGCCACTGCCTGAGCAGTAACAGTCCTCATAGGTATTGTGTCAGGACATCTGGTAGCATGCTCTACCACAACCAACATACATCGGTTGCCTGAAGATGTTGGAGGGTCTAAGAGACCAGCAATGTCAATTCCTATTCTCTCAAAAGGGACTCCCACAACTGGGAGAGGCACCAAAGGTGCCACATTCTTGGCTCAACTCTTGCCAAATGTCTGACAAGTGTGACAGCTCCTACAGAATTTATCTACATCAGACCCCATCTTAGGCCAGTAGAACTAGAGAGAAATCCTTTCCATGGTCTTCTTAAAACGTACGTGCCCAGCCAAAGGAATCTCATGGGCTAACTGTAGAAACTGAGTTCTCACCTCCTGGGGCACTACAAGTCTTCTGTAGTCTCCTGGGGTAGACTCAAGGGGTTCACTGTAGAGGAGGCCATCCTCCAAGTACAACCTGTGCTTCCCTGGCTCTTGTCCTTCCAGCTGGGAAGCTGCCTGCTGGTGAAGTCCTTCAAGAGTAGGACACTCTCTTTGACCTCCGCTGAAGTATTCCCTACAGAGGACACCTTCTGCCAGTAAAAGCTGCTGTTCAGGATGGTCTTTAGGATCCAGATCTCCAACAGTGGGAAGGTCTTCTTCCAGCTCTGTGTTATCAGTAGCTGACTCAAACTTTTCTGGTTGGACCTCACACTCAACCTCAACTGGTGGAGTAGTCATAGGTATGACTTTGGACTGTCCTCTTGGGGATGTCCTGGTTTGATGCACAGGAGTGCTATCTTTCTTGTTTCCTGAGACCTTGGGTTTCCCCTTTCTCACCTTCTTCCTGGAAATAGGAGTCAGCTCTTCTTGTGGACTGGGTGTTATAGGTTCTTCTGTAAGAACCCACTGAGAGTCATTTAAAGTGAGCTCTCTGGCCTTCCTAGTCTGCCCCTGCTTCCTTTCACTGGGAGGCCTGGGGATGCTTGATACAACTCCAAGAGTGTTTAAGTCATTCCCCAGCAGGACTGTCCTAGGCACCTCACTTTGTACACTGACAGGTATTCTTACAGTCATATTGTTGCACTAGATGAGAGCTGGTGGTATTGGAATAATCTGGATAGAGCCTCAACCACGCTTAGTGGGGCCTTTGGGTGCCTTAGCAACATCCTCAGGTTTGAAACTGGTTTCATCCACCACTGTGATGCTGGGTGCAGTGTCTCTAATTACAGGGGTCTCCTGACCATTTACAAGTACAATGTCGTTTTAGTATTCTTTTGTGTTATCTGGTATAGAGTTATACACATCAACATTCTGCTGTTCCCACAGACCCACGGTTACTAAAAAAAACACTGGTAGATCCATTACAGCATCAGTTACAACCTGGGGGAGCCTAGACAAAAGCCAAGGAATCAACTGATTCCATTTGAAAGCCAGAATTCCATAGTTATATTCAAAAGCACCCAACCAATCAAAAATATCAAGTTTCACATCATGCATACTCAACGCTTCTTTAGGCATGCAAGGTCTTGTTGGACTGGAATACCAAGAACACTCTGGGATAGACACATTTTCAAGAGACAATGTCTTCATTTCAAGAGTGTCTTGCATTTCAATTTCCCTTAGTTTGATGTCCTGATGTTTGGTTTCAGCTTGGCTCTGTAATCTTTTGAACTAACCCAAGTCTCATTTTCTCAAGAGACACAAATGCTGGACTCAGTAATGGACCTTGTGGGGTCCCTGTGGCTAAAGGTTGAGGCATAAGGGCCTGTTGACGTAAATATGGGATCTCTTCCTGAGACTCCTCTGACTCTTCTGAATCTTCAACGATATTAGAGTTAGACTCTGAATTATCATCCTCATTATCATTTTCCACATTTTCTGGGTTAGTAGGTGTGACAGGCTGTCAGGGAGGATTCTCCAAAATGGTTTAATTTCTCTTACCTACTGAGTCCCTCAGCTGCTTTGCTGGATTTCTAGGATTTATTTATTTCACCGGGTAAGAATGTGAGCCTTTTCTCCCACTCTTACATGTGTTTTACTGTGTGGGTATAACATTATTTTGTTCATAGACTTTGGAGCCTCACTTACTCCATGGGCATCATCGTTTTACTGTGTGTTACACAGCACCTTCAGTGCAGTGACACAGGGTTGTCTTTTTCAGACTTCCCACTCAGACTCCATTTTCTGGGACTGACTACTATCTCCCAGAACATGTAAAGTTACCATTGACTTTATTCGTCTCTTTAAATTCAGAGACCCAGTACAAACTATCTTACATAGATTTCTGGAAAGGGTTAATAGTTATCCCTTTTTGTCTGTCTCTCACGGAACATTGCTTCGTTCCCTTTTCATTAAGACTTGGCTGGTGGCAGTAGTATCTACCCGATTTTTCCTACTGCAGTTATTTTATATAGCCTTGGCATTGTTTTAGGCTATCTTAGTAGCCTCAAACTTAAATCCGCTGGACCATATTTGTTTTAATTTGGTTCCAGCCAGGTTTATTCGCCATTTCTTATTGTTAAGGTCTTTCTCGCGTTTTACTCTGCGCACCCAACCAGGTTTGGTCCCTTTGTTCACCGACTGCACAGAAGCCTTCCTTAGGTGCTTGAAAGTCTGGGTAGGTAGGATGTGAGGGAGGGGTTTTAGGACCCCTGCCATGAGTTCCCTTGGTAATCCAAGTTGCACTCCTGTTTGATTGGCTAGGTGACTGTCCCACCAGGACAGCCACCCTGCTTTGTGATTGACAGCCAGGCTGTGTGAATGGGGGGAAAACTGCATAAAAAGCAAGTCTCTGGGACTGAGAAGGCAGAGTCGCCACTGGATCGAGAGAACGGAAGAGAAGCTGACAGAAGAGGACCTCTGCCATGACTGAACCTCCCGGTGAAGCCCTGCTGTGGGTCCAAATCTTCAAACTTCAACGACAGAGAAGATCTGCAAGGAATCTTCTCCCCCTGAGCTGGTGGGACCAACCCGTTCACCAAACTGCAAGCCAGGCCTCCCTCCTCTGGTCGAATTTGCTGTGCACAGCTACAGTGAACTGGATAGCCAGGAGGACCGGACCCTGCTTGGGTTTTAAGGAGCGCACCTTTTATTTGTTGCTTTGCTCTGCTGCTGGTTTCTTCCCTGGGCAGTGCAGGACCCTTCAGTCTTCCTACTTCTTGTCAGTCCGACAGTCGCTTCAGTAACCGTGAGCCTGCAGGACCTGCCAGGAACGTCTGCCTCAGCTACAGCCTTCTTCTTCATTTAAGGTACTGTTCAAATCCAGTTACTTGTTCCGTCGGACCGCGGAAAAGTGTTTTGAACCTTTTGCCAATCTGAGGGCTTGTCCTTCTCTATTTTTTAAATAACTTTTCACCTGACCAACTGCGTTCTGAACTGCGTTCTGAACTCTTGGCAAAGACTTAGCCGCAAACTACCCTGAACTGTGTTATCCTCTGCATAGACTTTGGTCAATTGACTTTGGCCCAGGGCCCAGGGCCTTTGATTTGATTTCCTCACTGTAGTTCCCTTTTCTAGATTGCCCTGCTTACTTCTGCTGCTCAGCTTTTGCCTAACTTTGTCTTTTCCTCCCTTTTAAATTGCTGGAGTGCCATTTTGCTCACACTTCATTTTGAGCTTAACTTGTCCAGAATCTATCGGGTGTGGTGTAGCGTATTAAGATTGTGATTTTTCAACTCGATAATATTGAAATGTTTTATAACTGATGTATAAATAAATGTATATTCTTTTACTCAGAAACCTTGAGTCCGTATTTGTTTGAATCATAGTAATTGCTGTCCTATGTGTAACTATTGATACTGCTTACTTTACTCTTGAGATAAGTCTGGCTGCTCAGCCATCGCTACCACTTTACTGTGTAGTGCAGGCTCGTACCAAAGGTGCATTTGTCCTGTCACTTGTAGTCTTAATTGTGTGTTGTGTTCCCAAAGGTACAGCATATAATTCTGCCTAACACAGGTCTACCACCCAGACTTTTATTATTCAACAATTTTGCAATCAATTAATTTTTCTTTCCTTTGACAGGGAGATTCCTGATATTACACATTTCTTTCAGTTGCTCTAATGTTAAAATGATCAGGGCATCCTGCCTGAAATTATCTATATCTGCTATATATTGCTTTTCTAGTGGAGTTTAGCCTTGTGAAGGTTTTTTAGTTGAACAAAAGCAAAGCAAATTCTTAGTGTAACAACTCTACAATATATCCTCACCGCCTGCCACCAGTGGCAAAGTGTGTATGCAGTACCCTTCGGGTTCACTACATACAACTCAGACTACAGGTATTGGAAACACAACATTGTGTGTAATAGTTTATTTGAATACTTGTCACTGTGAATCTCTGTGTGACTCCCTTACAGGTCACATTGACCCCTCTTGAAATAAGCCTGGCTGCTCAACACGGTACCAAAACAGTGTAGTACAAGCTTATACCAAAGGCTGGTTTTCCTATACCTGTAGAGTAGTGTGTAGTGCACCCAAAGGGTACTGCATACAAACTTTGCCTAACAGTGCTCAAAATACGTTACACTAGAAATGCTCCTGGGTTTGAAAGCACAGTTTCTACAGTTTTGTTCAGCCAATTGCTGCTTTGTGGTTTAAAGGGGACGTGGGAAGGGAGTTCAGTTTTGGAGCCAATACTAAAGCTAATAGCGTTACTCATGCCCTCCTGCTTTGCCCAAACACGATACATTAAGAGGTAATGTTTAATGTTACCACTGAAGCAACCCAGGGCACGAACAGCAAAGGATATACTGAGGTTTTTCTGGTTTTACTCGCTGACAGCACTGCACACCTATCCTGTCAGCGATCGTGCCCACCTCATTATTTTGGGGTACTTTTTGCAGAGATCGATTCTAGGGAAAGGCGAGGAAAGCCTGAATGCATTTTCTGAAATTGTTTTTGTTTTAAAAGTCCTGTGCAAATGACACCTCCTGGCAGCTCCTAGAGCCAGCTGGATAGATGCTTCTTGATGGTGTCCTAATGCGCTGCTGTTTACAGAAGTGTGAAGCTCTGCCCGCATTGCACTGTGTGGTATCTCGACCCCCAGACGCTGTGCATATGAGGCAACGAAAGATCATTTGTCAGCATGTAGCAAAGAGGGTCATGAGAAGGTCAAAAAAACATCATTTAAAAAACGAACTGCAACCCCTGCCGGTAACGTGAAAATGTAACAAAAGAAATCCAACTTTGCTCTGAGCTGTTGGGTAACTCTGTGAGATCATGCCGCCACTGCAGAGATTTCTGCACGTTGCAGGATGGGAATACCGCTGAGCAGGCTCATCCTTTCATCTTTTGGAGATATGTAATATGCAGTGGTCGAAGTGGTTGGGAGAATTGCTCCTATACTTTTTTTAGTTTTACTTTTATTTTCAATTGAAACCGTTCCAGAATGATTTCATTTTAAAATAAAAGTGTAGGAAGAAGTTAAATCGTGCACTTCTGTGCACTGCACTGAAAGTTCCCTTAAACAGCAGGAGCATTTTTTTAGGAGTTTTTATAGCACGTGGGAGGGAGCGTACTGATGGGGTTCGTGGAGCACGCGACAGGCCACCAGGGAACATACTTCTACTACTTCTTTTCGTGCCATTCGACCACTGGCAGGTCATATAGTAGCACTGAGTTGTGTAATAACACCTTTTATTCCTGAAATGCGAGGTGTGTGTTTTAGACGCTCCAAATGAATAAGAATATTAGAGTATTACAAAGCTGGTGGTACTTCAGTTAACCCCGCCATCTCCCCGTTTAAGATAATTATAGAAATCAGACACAAATGCAAAAAGCACAGAAGTTTGAAATTTAAATAGTTAAACCCAAAGGGAATGGTTTCTTCAACAGGTGCAGAAGCAACAGAACTGCCTCTATAATTAGAATATCTATCTATCTCTCCTTGCACTCTCTCTCGCCTTGCTCTGTCACACTCTACTACACTCTCTCCTTGCACTGTCACACTCTACCACATGATCTCCTCGCATTGTCACATTCTCCCGCACTTTCGCTCTGTGTGTAGTGTCACAGTCTCCCACACTCTCTCTCTGTGATGTCACAAACTTTCCGTGCACTGCCACATAGACTCTCTGTGTGCTGTCTCACAATGTCTCCCTGTGCTGTAACACTCTCTCTCTCTCTTGGCACTGGTACACTATCTCACTACGCTTTCGCTCTTTCTCTCTCCATGTACTGCCCAAACTCTCTTTTTGTACGCTGCCCCACTCTCTCCTTCATGTGCTGCCCCACTCTCTCCTTCATGTGCTGCCCCACTCTCTCCTTCATGTGCTGCCCCACTCTCTCCTTCATGTGCTGCCCCACTCTTCCCTTCATGTGCTGCCCCACTCTCTCCTTCATGTGCTGCCCCACTCTCTCCTTCATGTGCTGCCCCACTCTCTCCTTCATGTGCTGCCACACTCTCACCTTCATGTGCTGCCCCACTCTCTCCTTCATGTGCTGCCACACTCTCTCCTTCATGTGCTGCCACACTCTCTCCTTCATGTGCTGCCACACTCTCTCCTTCATGTGCTGCCCCACTCTCTCCTTCATGTGCTGCCCCACTCTCTCCTTCATGTGCTGCCCCACTCTCTCCTTCATGTGCTGCCCCACTCTCTCCTTCATGTGCTGCCCCACTCTCTTCTTCATGTGCTGCCCCACTCTCTCCTTCATGTGCTGCCCCACTCTCTCCTTCATGTGCTGCCACACTCTCTCCTTCATGTGCTGCTCCACTCTCTCCTTCATGTGCTGCCCCACTCTCTCCTTCATGTGCTGCCCCACTCTCTCCTTCATGTGCTGCCCCACTCTCTCCTTCATGTGCTGCCCCACTCTCTCCTTCATGTGCTGCCCCACTCTCTTCTTCATGTGCTGCCCCACTCTCTCCTTCATGTGCTGCCCCACTCTCTTCTTCATGTGCTGCCCCACTCTCTCCTTCATGTGCTGCCCCACTCTCTCCTTCATGTGCTGCCCCACTCTCTTCTTCATGTGCTGCCCCACTCTCTCCTTCATGTGCTGCCCCACTCTCTTCTTCATGTGCTGCCCCACTCTCTCCTTCATGTGCTGCCACACTCCCTTTCTGTTCGCTTCCACATTATCATTTTCTTTGTGGGGCACACTCTCTCTGTGCGCTATCACTCTGTGCACAGTCACTCTCTCTCTGTGTGCCCTCTGCTTACTCCATGAGATTATACTCTTTTTCCTCTCGCTGCTACTCTTTTTCCTCGCATTTTAACTCTTTTTCCTCATGCTTTCACTCTTTTTCCTTGCACTTTGGCGTTCTTTTTCCTTGTGCTGTCACTCTCGCTTGTCTTGTGCTTCCACTCTCGTTAGCCTTGTGCTTTCACTCACTTTTGCCTTGTGCTTTCACTCTTTATCCTTGTTCTTTAATTCTCTCTTTCTCATTGTGCTTTCACTCTCTCTCTCTCTGTGCTGTCTCTCACCTTTTGCTGTCACACACTCTCACTTCACACACTTCCCCATCACACCCTTACTCCTCCCTCTCACCGTTGGCGATATCCTCTCTTGCACCCCATCCCATCTTCTCTAACCCACACCTTTGTTTGCAGGACTTACTTTTTCTCTCATCCTTCCTCTCACAGCCTCGCTGTTTTTACCCTCCCACACACGCTTACTTGCTCATATCTCCTCTTGCTCACCATTGATACCACCCTTCTCAATGGCTTCCTCCTTGCTCTGTTCACCTTCTCATTCTCTTGCATACCTGCATCACTGCTCACATCCTCCCTTGAAACCTTGCACTCTTCTCTTTGCACACTTGTTCCTAAACATGCAAAATATAAAGTACATTAAGCACCAAAACTATTGGATTTGCCAATTCTTAAATAACCTTTGGCAAATGGCATGACAAAGTTTGGAGTCATTAATTAGGACATGCGCATTCATGTCCAATGTGTCTCTGCTACAGAATCAGTGAGAATGACCCGAGTTACATCTCTAGTGGTAATTACTCAGTTGTGTAGTCGAATGCAGTAATTTTAGTTCCTCAGATCGATTGAAAAACGTGATGTCATGTCCGTAATAGTAATAATGGAACTATTGTTGACTTTACAGACCAGGAAGTGTGCTGTCTTGTTACTGAAATTCTCAACACAACTGGGTTCATTGGGAGCTGATGTTCCTACCCCAAGAAAAGGCAAGTTTACTGTGCAGACTGATGTAACTCCAGATAAATCACCATGCTCTTTAATCAAGGAGTTTGATACAGCTTAAACAGTTTCACTGTCGGCTTCCGCCTATTGTGGTAATTTTCATATGCAACCGTCCAGAGGGATATCTTTAACATCACTTTTTTATTCTTCTTTCTGTTCCTTGGCACCAAACTGCTGTGTTTTTCTTGTAAAGTATAATTTCTAGCAGTTGAAATACAGGTAATTTAAGGATTAGAAGCAGCATTTCTCTGTCCCTTTTTAGTTTTGGCTATTAGGTGGCGCTGAAAGTACTACATATAAAGCCAAAATTATTGTCATTAAAATAAGAGATTTAACATGAGAGCTTGAAACAGGGGCTTTGGATGCAGGTTTGTTGTATTGCTTTTCAATGCAGGTTGTCATATGAGGATGGATACATGGTAGTTTGACTATTTGTCCCACCCATTTAACACCCATCGCTAAGTGAAATTTATAGAAATGTCCTCCCATTCCCACCCATTTTCCTTTCAGCCACACCTCCTTTTGAGCTCTTTGGCTGAATGTCTACTTTGTGGTGGATGTGTCTGTCATTTGTACTTCCAAAATGGCGGCCACCATGTTTTAATGTTATAAAAAAAAGTTTTTGACTTGATTGATGCCTCAAAATATATTGACTGCAGCTTTCAAGTTATGTTATACATTTTACAGTAAAAGTTATGTTATACATTTTACAGTATTGTCTTCTAAAAAATAAACAAGGTACTGTAATAGTTTTGTTTGGGTTTAAAATGGCATTGGAAATGTACATCTAGTGATTTGTGTGGTGTTGGTGAAGTGTTTTTGGTGTAAGCATCACCTAATTGGCTGTTTAGTTGGTGATGTCTTTAGGATGTGATTAGCTATGCAGTGTCTGTTTGTTTCTCCAACTAAGCCACTTTGTTTCTAGTAAGCCATTTCTTTCGACATTTGGAAAGAGCAGTGAAGTTGTGTGAAGAGAGAAGTGAATCTGTGTGTTTTGGCTGGTTAACATTTCATAAGAGCAGTAAAGCTGTGCTTTGTCTTTTTAATTGTTCGTGTGTCGGTGTGTGACCCCTCCGTCCCTGACGTGACTGCACATTGTGGTGGCTTGAAGCTTTCCCTTTGCTGCTTGAAAGCATGCCCACCCCCTCCCTCCTTCAGGACGCCCAGACATGCCCTTCTCTTGTGCGGTCAAACCCCCTTCTTCCGTCTTCTTCCACATTTCCCTCTCCTCCCGCCGGGTGAAACATCGAAGGTTGGGGGATATTTATAGAGAGGGAAGAAAAAAAGAGTATGCTTTTTCCCAACAAAGCAGACATTTTGCACATGCCTTTGGCTGCTGCACCAGTACGCCACCTGTTCAGCTGCCGTCTGTAAATGTGAGCCCTAGAATATAAGTCCGCGAGCGAAGCGCTCGAATCTCAACATGGTTGCATCAGCGCTTCAACCTATATAATGCAGTGCATTTGTAAACAATACATTCATAAAAGGTAAGCGCTATACATTGGTTCAAAAACGAATGATTCTGAGAACCCCATTATGACAGCACCATGGTATTTAGATCCCGCAGCACGCGCCTGCCCCCTCTTCAGAAGACATTGAAAGTGTTCTTTCCAGAGTTGAGGAATAGCACAGCCTCAGGAGATGAATGCAGTAGGGCCGCTGGGTCGGTTTGGATGAATTCAACTTCCAACGACATCAGCATTTAAATGATAGTCTTATAAAGTATTACGCTGGAGCAGCAGCATTTCCCCAGGGAGGGTCTGGCTGGGAGGGGGCACTGCCCTCCCCCTGAAAACCCTGTAACCTTGTCCACCCTGCAGTAGCAGCAGGAAACCCTGAGAAGGGCCACATGGTGAAGCCTGAGGAAGCAGCAAGGTGCCCACGGTTGCAGTAGGACATGTCCAGCCCAGCTCCCTCTGTCATAAGCCTTCCAGATTTCACACATGCGTTGCCTCCTTTGCAGTGGCTCATGTGCTATGTCCACAATTGTGAAGCATGACAGAAGGCTGAGAATGCATATCACAAACCCACACTTCTTATTAACTTTTATATGGATTGCAAATGTCGATGTTATTGTGGTCTTGGTTTTCATTTATGCCGCTGGAATAGTTATCTACATAGCCCTTCATGCCTGATAGCTCCAGCTTCTAGGCACTATAACAAGTGTTTTTATTACCAAATCTAATGGTATTTAATTGTTCTACCTTAGAAGAATGAAAAGCTTAATAGGTCTTGACTGGATCTGAAACTGATTGGTGCCATTCATCAGATGCAGAGGGGAGCGGTCAACTCTCTGATCTATAAACAACTCTGCCCGTCGCCCTCTCCTCTACCCTTCAGTCATTTTTTGATAGGAAATATTGTGATGATAATATCGTAAATATTTTTAGTTACAGTTTGGGGGTTAAGGTGCTATGCTTCCCCTGTGTGCCGGGTCGCCCCTTTCTTTTCTCTGACACCAGTGAGAATGGGAGAGAGAATAATATCATTAAGAGCAAATCCCCACCAATGCCCCCGCCCACAAACGCATGTGCCATATCTTTAAGACCCCCAGAGAATGGAAGTGACTCTGGAAAATTAAATGGATATTTCTCTTTTTCATGTGACCTTATTATAACCATACCCCACGCCATCCCACGCAAACTCACTCACTCACGCTGTCACTCCCTGTCACTCATTCCTCCAAAACGAAGTATCTCAGTCTGATTGTTACAAGAAGTTGTTCACTCGGTGGCCAGTATTTACCAAAGGTCTGGCAGTGGTATATTGGTATGTTGCCATGTACTGTCTCCTTGTTCAGTTGCTTCTTAACCACGACGGCCATACATGTCACAGATGACAGTCCGTGTGCATGCATTGTATTCATTGCAAGGTGTTTAATGTACTTTGGGTGCTCACTTTATTCATCATTCCACGGAGTCAGGCCTGCAGTGGATAACATGCACTGGTGCTTTATATCACATCTTTTGAGAGTTGAGGGTATTGGGGACTTGTAAACTAGGATAATGTTCTATACGTTTACCAATACCCAAGTTATTGATACTCAATATATCGATCTCAGACGGAAGAAAGGCTGAGCCTGGCTCTGATGCACGTTGCACAGAGATGGCAGAGGCGAGCCTTTAACTTACTAAGCTATCTGACCGCCTGATATGATCAACAACAGAACATTTGCTAACAAAAAGAAAGGCTCGCCTTTTAATAAGAGGAATGTATCGGGTGAAAGATACAGCTTTTTTAAAACACGCATTGGCAAAGCCAACAGTTTTAGCCCGTGGCCAAACACTGCTATTATATGTTTAGGTATTTGCACTATTTTAAAGCTGCTACAATTAATTTCCAGTTAATACCATCACAGCAGTGCCTGGTAAATGATTGTTGCATGCCTACACAAAAGGTAAAACTGATGGCATTGCCAATACTTGTCAGTTATACGTTACCAACGTGGACGTCTGTGCTTTTTAGGAGAGGGAGAACTAATTTCATCTGAGGCCTGAATTGGAGGATAGGACTCGTTTGGGTGCTTCACAGTGGCCAACTTTACCAGTGATTGTGGTTTGTCTCCTGTGACACACAGGGTTTCAATGATCTTGTCTCCTGTGACACACAGGGTTTCAATTATCGGTCCTTTATCTTTTCAGGGACCCCTCAACAATAATCTAAACCAGCTCTGTTAAGGTAGATTCCATAAGGAGGCTAGACAGCGAGTTGCGACCTGCGGTGGCTATTTCTGTTAGTACTTGCATACATATGCTTTGCTCTCTGTACTGGTTTGTACATAAAGAAAATAATGATTTTATTAGTAGATGTACAGAACTGATTATGTCACCATCTTGCGTGTCATTGATAGAGGTAATAATAGTCCTAATCTCAGTATCGGACTAGGTGGAGCAAATCTCTCCGAGATCCGAGACAGGGCTGTACTGGGGCACCATGCAATTGTCTCAGGCACCAATTAAAAAGTAGCCCACATCTGCAAATGGCAATTCCTTCCTTTTGTCACAGACTGTTTGAACAGTACCGAGGGAGAGTTTTTTGATAATACGTTATGCAAATTGTACAATTTAAAGAATATTTGTTCAGCATCAATGGTCAAAACTACTGCCACATAGTGAAGTAACTCATCAAACTGTCCCACATGGGCCAACAAAGTGGCCCACTTGGACCAAAGAAACTGCCCCACACTAGCATTTTGCGTTTTTGGTTTGGGCATTGCCTTATTGCCCTACAGGCCTGCCCGAGCCTATTCGGAGACAGTTTAGCCCTGATAATGTTGCCGTTGCTGTTTGGCATTGCAACACATGGAACATTCTTTTCAATTGCTGCCACGACCCTTCTCAAACTCAAACATAAATTCAATAAGGAAGTCATGTCAATTGTTTTTTTTTTTTTTACTATTCTCAGGGTTTACTGTAGTTAAATGAGGGTCATCGCCCTGAAAAGTGACTTCCACCTGGCAGGAAATGTCGCGCAGAGACAACTCAGCAGCCCTCGAACCAAGCTCATTAGGTATCAAGATTGCCAGGAGAGAAGAATGCTGTGCGTTTCCCGTTGGTTTGTATGTCACAGCATCCTTCAAGAGTAGCATTGTCCCTGGGTCGCTTCCTCAGTGGGGCCTCATTATTCATACCTGCTTCAAGGGCATTAGTGATTTCAGCATCTCTGGCTTCCGGAGTCGCCCATTCTGGGACTTCTTGTCTAGTGAACAGTCCACTTCAACATGCCAAACAAACAGGTACTTTTTAAGTCTTACACCCAAAGGTTAGTCAACATTAATCACCTTACCTATACATTTATATGTCCAATCTCTGTCTCTGTTGTCGGCTGACTGCCAACTGACTTGCGTCGCACTTGCCCACGTGCGCGTTCTGCGCAATGCAAGCGTAATTATAGACAAGGGAGGCAGCCGAGGCAACATAGTGCGAGGAATAATGCGTCTGCGTCCAAAGCAGAAGTAATCAGGCAAAAGAAAACAGCTAGGCACAGCAGAAATTCCAAAGAAGATCTGCCAACAGTCAGTAGCAGCGTTAGCAGCCTTGTTAGAACCCAGGGTTTTTAACGCTGGGTTCTCGGGGTATCCACAGCCCCATCGAAGCGGGGCAGATCTGAGAGCCGTTATCAAAGGCAATCAGAAAGACCTCTTTATGCAGGAAGTAGGCAGTGATGTCAACGAACGACTCCATGTAAGCCTTTATTTGTGATGAAGCTGACAGCCCACAAGCCCTGCAACAGCAGTAATGCACACGAAATCAAAGATGCATGCACTAACCCAGTCATCATGCCCAATGGCATTTCAAGTCCGAGGATGCAAAACGTCCCCAGCCCTATATGAACCATTTGACACAATTGGGCTGAGGTACCATTTTTTTAAAATGTAATTATTTATTTTTCATTTGTTACACTACACGCCCAGCCCCTGGGGTATCACGGCGTGGTTACAGACAGCTTAGAAATCAGTCATACAATTATACAATCGATATTTACAGAAGCAGAGGATTAAACAGTACAATAGTAATCCTTTTTTCAACTTCATCAGAAAGGACTTGTGCTAATATTGGTTAAATAGCCAAGTCTTCAGCAATTCTTTGAACCCAGGGAGAGAGGCCTCTTTTTTGATATTAATGGGGAGGGAGTTCCAGTGCTTGGGAGCCAAGACATAGAAGCTGCTGCCACCTGCTCTGGTGTTTTTGTACTGGGGAAACACTTAGAGTAGGTTGTGTTAGATCTTAGGGATCTGGTGGGTTCACTTTTCTGAAGAGAGTTGTTGAGGTAGATGGAGGCTTTTTTGGCAAGGCATGTGTGTGCTATGCAGAGAGTTTTACAAATAATTCTGGCTTTGATAGGTAGCCAGTGGGCCTCCTTCCTTATCTTGGTAATATGCTTAAACGTTTTGTATTCCTAAAGCTGTTCTCAGGGCTCTGTTTTGAATCAATTGCAGTTTGCTAAGGTTGGTGTTAGAAGTTCCTAGTAGTAAAACATTGTAGTAATCCAACTTGGAAAGTACCAACACCCTAGCCAGGGTAAGGCAATTGGTTGGAGTAAGAAATTGTCGACTTAGTGCAATGAGTTTGGATGTGTATGCTGAAGAGGAGGAGAGGGTACTTATATGTTTTGACATGGTGAGGTTGGCGTCAAGGTATACTGTGGGATGTTTTTACCCATGCATCCAAGCCCTACAATAAAACTGTGCAGTACTGGCATGGAAAACATCATGGTGGCCAGAACTCCCTAGAGAGTGCACAGGGAAAACATGAAGAATAGGCTGCCACCCATTTTTGCCTATGTTGTGAGCACAGGAGGGCACTGCCTAAAACCACCAGTGGGCTACACACACAGTAGCCTGAAACCATTGGGAATGGCAATGCTGATTGCCAAAAAAGCAACTCAGAACTGTGGGGAATTCATTTTCTTAATCCCAAAAATGGTTGCATTACCAGTACTCACCACTATCAGAAAGCCGGCGTTTTAAAAACACCAGACTTTTGTGTAAAACTGAACAAATGAAACAAAACCAGACCAAGGAAAGACTTGCTAAGAGGTGGATACAATGTAAAACTATATTCTGAAATGACTTGAAGGAAGTAATTATTAAGGGGCCAATTCATAGAATTCAGCGCACAAGTGGCGCACGCGGCTGGCGCACAGTGTGCGCGTGCGAATCCCTGCGCCAGCCGCGTGCGCACAAATCCATTTCCGCGCACAGCGTATTCATGGATTCCAGCCACCAAAACCAGCCGTGGCGCACAGTGGCGCAGCGACCCTGCAGCAGCGCCAGTTACGCCCCCAAGAACGTCTCTCACGCAGGGAAAAGCCATCAATATACCCAATCCAGCGCAAAGGCCTGCGCTAACCCTGTACCAGCACAGCAAGCGGGCTACGTGTATCACTGGGGTGCGCGGGAAGTACCTCACGCGATTGGCCCCGTGCGAGCAGGGTACGCGTATTTCAGGGGTGCGCGGGAAGTTCCACACGCGATTTCATCATGGCACGTGTATTTCAGGGGTGCGTGGGAATTTCCACATGCGATATCAGTAGGGTACGTGTATTTCAGGGTGCAGGGGAAGTTACACACGCGATTCCAGCAGGGTACGTGTATTTCAGGGGTGCGCAGGAATTTCCACACGCGATTGGGCCCGTGCGAGCAGGGTACGCGTATCTCAGGGGTGCGCGGGAAGTTCCACACGCGATTCCATCAGGGTACGTGTATTCCGGGGAGCCCGTGAAGTTCCACACGCGATTCCATCAGGGTACGTGTATTTCGGGGTGCGCGTGAAGTTCCACACGCGATATCAGCAGGGTACGTGTATTTCAGGGTGCAGGGGAAGTTACACACGCGATTCCAGCAGGGTAGGTGTATTTCAGGGGTGCGTGGGAATTTCCACACGCAATTGGGCCCGTGCGAGCAGGGTACGCGTATCTCAGGGGTGCGCGGGAAGTTCCACACGCGATTCCATCAGGGTACGTGTATTTCGGGGTGCGCGTGAAGTTCCACACGCGATATCAGCAGGGTACGTGTATTTCAGGGGTGCGCGTGAAGTTACACACGCGATATCAGCAGGGTACTTGTATTCCAGGATGCAGGGGAAGTTACACACGTGACTTCCGCAGGGTACGTGTATTTAATGGGTGCACGTGAAGTTCCACATGCGATATCAGCAGGGTACGTGTATTTCAGGGTGCAGGGGAAGTTACACACGCAAAATCAGCAGGGTACGTGTATTCCAGGGGTGCGCGGGAAGTTCCACACGCGATTCCATCAGGGTACGTGTATTTCAGGGTGCGGGGGAAGTACGACACGTGATTCCATCGGGGTACGTGTATTACAGGGGTGCGTGGGGAGCACCACACGTGAATTGCACGTGTGGGCCCTCCCAGGTGTTCCCTCTACACCCTCCACGGCACCTGCAGGTGGCTCACACCACAGGGTCCTACCCTGCACATGTCCTGCAGGCACCCCATCCACCATGGCCATGCCCCCCAGCCAACCCACATGTCAACTTGCACTACTGCCCACCAACGCATGTCCCCCTGCACCCCCAGCCACCAGGGGCACCAACCACCAGGCCCCCACCCATGTCTCCCAACACCCACACCCCCCAGCAGTGCAGGGGCACCCACCACCAGGCCCCCACCCATGTCTCCCACCACCCCCACCCCCCACTCCCCAGGGGCAGCCTCCACAAGGCCCCCACCCATGTCTCCCAGCACCCCCACCCCCCACTCCCCAGGGGCAGCCTCCACCAGGCCCCCACCCATGTCTCCCATCACCCCCACGCCCCCAGCAGTGCAGGGGCAGCCCCCACCAGGCCCCCACTCATGTCACCCAGCACCCCCACCCCCCAGCCACCAGAGGCAGCCTCCACCAAGCCCCCACCCATGTCTCCCACCACCCCCACCCCCCCAGTCACCAGGGGCAGCCTCCACTAGGCCTCCACCCATGTCTCCCACCACCCCCACCCCCCAGGGGCAGCCTCCACCAGGCCCCCACCCATGTCTCCCAGCACCCCCACCCCCCAGCCACCAGGGGCAGCCTCCACCAGGCCCACACCCATGTCTCCCACCACCCCCTCCCCCCCAGCAGTGCAGGGGCAGCCCCCACCAGGCCCCCACTCATGTTCCCCACCACCCCCACCCCCAGCACTGTGGGGCACCTGCCAGCAGGCCCCCACCCATGTCCAACTCATGTTCCCCACCACCCCCACCCCCCAGCACTGTGGGGCACCTGCCAGCAGGCCCCACCCATGTCTCCCACCACCCCCACCCCCCCAGTCACCAGGGGCAGCCTCCACTAGGCCTCCACCCATGTCTCCCACCACCCCCACCCCCCAGGGGCAGCCCCCACCAGGCCCCCACTCATGTCACCCAGCACCCCCACCCCCCAGCCACCAGGGGCAGCCTCCACCAGGCCCCCACCCATGTCTCCCACCACCCCCACCCCCCCAGCAGTGCAGGGGCAGCCCCCACCAGGCCCCCACTCATGTTCCCCACCACCCCCACCCCCAGCACTGTGGGGCACCTGCCAGCAGGCCCCCACCCATGTCCAACTCATGTTCCCCACCACCCCCACCCCCCAGCACTGTGGGGCACCTGCCAGCAGGCCCCACCCATGTCTCCCACCACCCCCACAACCCAGCCACCAGGGGCAGCCTCCACCAGGCCCCCACCCATGTCTCCCACCACCCCCACCCCCCGGCAGTGCAGGGGCAGCCTCCACCAGGCCCCCACTCATGTCCCCTATAACCCCCACCCCCAGCAGTGCAGGGGCAGCCCCCACCAGGCCCCCACTCATGTCTCCCACCACCCCCACCCCCCAGCAGTGCAGGGGCAGCCCCCACCAGGCCCCCACCCATGTCTCCCACCACCCCCACCCCCCACTCCCCAGGGGCAGCCTCCACCAGGCCCCCACCCATGTCTCCCACCACCCCCACCCCCCAGCAGTGCAGGGGCAGCCTCCACCAGGCCCCCACCCATGTCTCCCACCACCCCCACCCCCCCAGCAGTGCAAGGGCAGCCCCCACCAGGCCCCCACTCATGTTCCCCACCACCCCCACCCCCCAGCACTGTGGGGCACCTGCCAGCAGGCCCCCACCCATGTCCAACTCATGTTCCCCACCACCCCCACCCCCCAGCACTGTGGGGCACCCTCCACCAGGCCCCCACTCATGTCCCCTATCACCCCCACCCCCAGCAGTGCAGGGGCAGCCCCCACCAGGCCCCCACTCATGGCTCCCACCACCCCCACCCCCCCAGCAGTGCAGGTGCAGCCCCCACCAGGCCCCCACTAATGTTCCCCACCACCTCCACCCCCCAGCACTGTGGGGCACCTGCCAGCAGGCCCCCACCCATGTCCAACTCATGTTCCCCACCACCCCCACCCCCCAGCACTGTGGGGCACCTGCCAGCAGGCCCCCACCCATGTCCAACTCATGTTCCCCATCACCACCACCCCCCAGCGCTGTGGGGCACCTGCCAGCAGACCCCCACCCATGTCCAACTCATGTTCCCCACCACCCCCACCCCCCAGAACTGTGGGGCACCTGCCAGCAGGCCCCCACTCATGTCCAACTCATGTACCCCTGCACCCCCACCCCCCAGCACTGTGGGGCACCTGCCAGCAGGCCCCCACCCATGTCCAACTCATGTACCCCACCACCACCACCCCCCAGCACTGTGGGGCACCTGCCAGCAGGCCCCCACTCATGTCCAACTCATGTACTCCTGCACCCCACCCCCCAGCACTGTGGGGCACCTGCCAGCAGGCCCCCACCCATGTCCAACTCATGTTCCCCACCACCCCCACCCCCCAGCACTGTGGGGCACCTGCCAGCAGGCCCCCACCCATGTCCAACTCATGTTCCCCACCACCCCCACCCCCCAGCACTGTGGGGCACCTGCCAGCAGGCCCCCACCCATGTCCAACTCATGTTCCCCACCACCACCACCCCCCAGCACTGTGGGGCACCTGCCAGCAGGCCCCCACCCATGTCCAACTCATGTTCCCCACCACCCCCACCCCCCAGCACTGTGGGGCACCTGCCAGCAGGCCCCCACTCATTTCCAACTCATGTACCCCTGCACCCCCACCCCCCAGCACTGTGGGGCACCTGCCAGCAGGTCCCCACCCATGTCCAACTCATGTACCCCACCACCACCACCCCCCAGCACTGTGGGGCACCTGGCAGCAGGCCCCCACTCATGTCCAACTCATGTACCCCTGCAGCCCCACCCCCCAGCACTGTGGGGCACCTGCCAGCAGGCCCCCACCCATGTCCAACTCATGTTCCCCACCACCCCCACCCCCCAGCACTGTGGGGCACCTGCCAGCAGGCCCCCACCCATGTCCAACTCATGTTCCCCACCACCCCCACCCCCCAGCACTGTGGGGCACCTGCCAGCAGGCCCCCACCCATGTCCAACTCATGTTCCCCACCACCACCACCCCCCAGCACTGTGGGCACCTGCCAGCAGGCTCCCACCCATGTCCAACTCATGTTCCCCACCACCCCCACCCCCCAGCACTGTGGGGCACCTGCCAGCAGGCCCCCACTCATGTCCAACTCATGTACCTCTGCACCCCCACCCCCCAGCACTGTGGGGCACCTGCCAGCAGGCCCCCACCCATGTCCAACTCATGTACCCCACCACCACCACCCCCCAGCACTGTGGGGCACATGCCAGTAGGCCCCCACTCATGTCCAACTCATGTACCCCTGCACCCCCACCCCCCAGCACTGTGGGGCACCTGCCAGCAGGCCCCCACCCATGTCCAACTCATGTTCCCCACCACCACAACCCCCCAGCACTGTGGGGCACCTGCCAGCAGGCCCCCACCCATGTCCAACTCATGTTCCCCACCACCCCCACCCCCCAGCACTGTGGGGCACCTGCCAGCAGGCCCCAACTCATGTCCAACTCATGTACCCCTGCACCCCCACCCCCAGCACTGTGGGGCACCTGCCAGCAGGCCCCCACCCATGTCCAACTCATGTACCCCACCACCCCCACCCCCCAGCACTGTGGGGCACCTGCCAGCAGGCCCCCACTCATGTCCAACTCATGTACCCCTGCACCCCCACCCCCCAGCACTGTGGGGCACCTGCCAGCAGGCCCCCACCCATGTCCAACTCATGTACCCCACCACCCCCAGCCCCCTGCACTGTGGGGCACCCTCCACCGGGCCCCCACTCATGTCCCCTATCACCCCCACCCCCAGCAGTGCAGGGCCAGCCCCCACCAGTCCCCCACTCATGTCTCCCACCACCCCCACCCCCCAGCCACCATGGGCAGCCTCCACCAGGTCCTCACAATCCCCATTCATGTGCGTTATGGTCAGCCTCCACAGCCAAAAAGCCCTACAAAGTAACCCATTCACCCACATGGAAATAGAAATTGCATGTTACACCCCCAATGTTCATAAAGCAAATGAACCCATGTCCGTCACACACAATGGTTGCAATTGAATGGGAAAACACCCAACATGAAATGCATGAAACCAATGAGATGATACCACACAGTGAAGTATGAAAACAAAATTGTATTAAAAAAAAAGAATGGAAATGAAATGAAACAAACTACAATGGCAAAGAAAAAAAGAGAAGCTGCATGTCTGTCTAAAAAAATAAAAACTACAAATCCAAATCCAAAAAAATGTTGTCCAAAGTTACAACAAAAATAAAATCAATCCAATGGAGAACTATGTACAAAACATCCAAGGGTCCATGAGCCCAACTGAACAAAGGAAACCTACAAAAAACCCTAACTAAAATGCAACTATATACAAAAAGTGGAGCAGTGTCCGTCGACTCCAAATCATAATAAGAAACAAAGGAAACCTAAAACTAAAGAACTATATACAAAGGCGGCGGGCAAGTCCAGCGGCTCACTCCGTGGTGTTCCGGGCCAGGGCATCATCGAACTCCTGTTCGATGTCCCGGAGTCGGTCCTGTTCCATGGCCCAGAGGGTCCGGAGGGACGACGCCGTCTCCTCCTCCAACCCCCTGCGGATTGCCTCGAGGCACTCGGCCCGCCTCAGGGCCCTCCGCATGGAGTTCTCCGCCCTGACCATTGTGAGCCGCGCCTCTTCCGCCCTGCCGCCGCTCCGCACATATCTGCTGGCCCAACCACTGCCACACAGAAGACACACCCCGTCCTGGGTCAACCTGCCCTCCGGCCGATGCCTGCCCCTCCGATGTTGAAGGCCCCGAGCCTTCGTGGCTCCCACCACCTTGCTGCTGCTGCTGTGCCTCTGCCCGTGCACTGCCTCCTGCTGCCTGCACATCCTCCGCCGGCTGGGGTGCAGTTGTTGATGTGGCCACCCCTGCTGGACGTCCGACTCCCGACTGTGGCAGGGATGCCTCCTCCACCAGCCTGGCCGCACCGTCAGAGGCAGCTCCACAGGGCACCCAGGTGACTGATGGGTGGGAAGATGGCACAGAGGACGACTGGCGCGTAGGGGTTCCAGTTGAGGAGGGGGTCGGAGCAAGCCCCATCAGACGGAGGAATCCGGCCTGGGTGACCTGTCCCAGCAGGCTGACGTGGTCAACGAGCCATTCGAGATGACGTGCAGTCTCTCCATGAAAAGACTGCAGGTCACCTCGCATGGCCCGTTGACGCAACGCCACACCAGCCAGGACAGGCTCAACCCGGACCTGGATAGCCACGTCCGCAGGCAGAGGAAGGCCAGTTGACGTCAGCTCATCCCCTGCCTGAAAACGGGTCTGGACGTAGGCATCCCTGCTGGTGCAAGATGATGCAGGGACAGGATCGGGGACAGGATTGCACACAGGCACCTCCGCGGCAGCCTGTGCTGCCTCCTGTCCCTGGTCCTGCACTGCACCACTAGCACCAGTGGGATCCCCACCTCCAGACCCCGTCTCTGGTGCTTGCACGGCCTCCTCCTCCACCAAACCCCCCACCAACCTGGATGACTCCGTGCTGTGGGGTCCCAGCTGCCCCTTCTGCTACCGAGGAGTCCAACTCCAACCTCCGCCTCTTGGACCTCCCCCCGGCAGCTGCGGCCTGGGACGCGGCACCGGACTTCTCACTCCCCGACGAGATGACAACACGGGAGGGGAGCCGGGCCTTGCGTCTCCGGCTGGTGGTGGGATCCCCGCCGCTGTGCTCCACAGCACCTTCTCCGCCCTCTTCATCAGTTGACGCTGCAGACAGGGAGAAACAAAACACAGGCATCAGGGCACTGTACAATGGACACATACACACATGACAGTTGCACATGAGTGGCATTGGCAAACCTCAGACATGTCATCACAATCCCCAACACACATGTCATTACAACTCACACACATGAGCCATATCACTGCCATATCGCAACTACCACCACCATCCATACACATACAACAGCATGAGCAGCCAAAGGTGAGCCAGACATCACATGCAACACAGGAAGTGCACCACACATGTACACACACCACCATACTTGCATGCATGTGTACACCTCTGCCAAGTGTCGCACTGTTCAGACGGGCATCCATGTCACATCTGCCAATCAGGCTTCCACATACCGCTGTCACATGCATCCATGTTGCATCACTGTTGCACCCTTGTCAAATACACACACATGCACATGTACACAGTGCTGATACATGCAGCCGAAAACAACATACATGCGTGACATCACGGACATGTCTACTTAGATACACATTCATCCAAACATGTGTGCCCACACAACTGCATTTGGCATGTAAGCCTACACACACAAGCACCATCCATGTCTCACACATCACAGCCCTCGCATGTGTCAGCCCCACGGCCCTGTACACCCCCACCCATACTCGACCCCATACAAACAGACGTGCAACCTGCACACTACTGAATAATCACCACACGCACTGCTCACAATCAGGATGCATGTACACTCACCGCTCGACTCCAGACGGGTCTGCTTCTCTAGGACCTGGACGTGGAGCGCTGGGGATATGCGTTCCAGGACCCTCATCTGTTCTTCCGACAAGTGGCCCCGGCGCCCCTTGGCATCCGCTGCCTTCAAGAGGCGCCGGGCCTTGTTCAGGGTCCTGGACCTGAAGTCCTCCCAGCGCTTCCTGACATGTTGTAAGACGCGTACAGACGTGCATGGCCATTTCAGCGTGCGTGAAAAACTGCACGTCCGCGTGTAATA
This sequence comes from Ambystoma mexicanum, assembly GCF_040938575.1. Taxonomy (NCBI): domain Eukaryota; kingdom Metazoa; phylum Chordata; class Amphibia; order Caudata; family Ambystomatidae; genus Ambystoma; species Ambystoma mexicanum. The sequence goes on along the minus strand of NC_090923.1, from coordinate 218,137,076 downwards.
CGAGGAAAGGGCCCATACGCGTCACGTCACAGGGGCGCTTGCGCTTGAGGGGCCTTCTGTCCAATGAAAATGCGTATGCGTGCAGACGCGCTTACGCGCTAAGGGCCTTTCCTCGAATTACACGCTGACGTGCAGATTTTTCACGTGCCAAATCACTCCGTATCAAGCTGGCCACGCGTAAGCACACGGAAGACCACGCTCCTGCCCAGAAGGCCGAACTACTGCCCCCCAGAGCCCCGAGCATGCTCCCACCTGCCATCTGCTGCTGCCTGACTGCCTGCTGCCCACGTGCACTGCCATTTGCTGCCTGCACATTAGCCAGTGGTGCTGTTGCTGTGACCACCCCTGCTGGAACCGAAGACTCCCGACTGGGATTCCATCGCTCCACAGCCCAGCCCCAGGACCCAGTTGCCCACCCACTCCTGCCTCTGGGGTTGTCATGTCGGGGCAAACACCATCTGTGACCACTGACAACCCCCGGCCAGAGAGGCAGAGGGGCACCAGCTTCAGTGCCACCGAAGTTGGTGTCCTGGTGGAGCAAGTCCTGGGGCAGTATGATGCCCTCTTCGGAAGTTCCCGCGCCGACAAGGAAGGACGGACTCGGATCTGGACTGACATCGTGACTGCCATCAACGCGGAGGGGGTGGCAGTCCGCGACTTACAACATGTCAGGAAGCGCTGGGAGGACTTCAGGTCCAGGACCCTGAACAAGGCCCGGCGCCTCTTGAAGGCAGCGGATGCCAAGGGGCGCCGGGGCCACTTGTCGGAAGAACAGATGAGGGTCCTGGAACGCATATCCCCAGCGCTCCACGTCCAGGTCCTAGAGAAGCAGACCCGTCTGGAGTCGAGCGGTGAGTGTACATGCATCCTGATTGTGAGCAGTGCGTGTGGTGATTATTCAGTAGTGTGCAGGTTGCAAATCTGTTTGTATGGGGTCGAGTATGGGTGGGGGTGTACAGGGCCGTGGGGCTGACACATGCGAGGGCTGTGATGTGTGAGACATGGATGGTGCTTGTGTGTGTAGGCTTGCATGCCAAATGCAGTTGTGTGGGCACACATGTTTGGATGAATGTGTATGTAAGTAGACATGTCCGTGATGTCACGCATGTATGTTGTTTTCGGCTGCATGTATCAGCACTGTGTACATGTGCATGTGTGTGTATTTGACAAGGGTGCAACAGTGATGCAACATGGATGCATGTGACAGCGGTATGTGGAAGCCTGATTGGCAGATGTGACATGGATGCCCGTCTGAACAGTGCGACACTTGGCAGAGGTGTACACATGCATGCAAGTGTGGTGGTGTGTGTACATGTGTGGTGCACTTCCTGTGTTGCATGTGATGTCTGGCTCACCTTTGGCAGCTCATGCTGTTGTATGTGTATGGATGGTGGTGGCAGTTGCGATATGGCTGTGGTATGGCTCATGTGTGCGAGTTGTAATGACATGTGTGTTGGGGATTGTGATGACATGTCTGAGGTTTGCCAATGCCACTCATGTGCAACTGTCATGTGTGTATGTGTCCATTATACAGTGCCCTGATGCCTGTGTTTTGTTTCTCCCTGTCTGCAGCGTCAACTGATGAAGAGGGCGGAGAAGGTGCTGTGGAGCACAGCGGCGGGGATCCCACCGCCAGCCGGAGACGCAAGGCCCGGCTCCCCTCCCGTGTTGTCATCTCGTTGGGGAGTGAGGAGTCCAGTGCCGCGTCCCAGGCCGCAGCTGCCGGGCGGAGGTCCAAGAGGCGGAGGTTGGAGTTGGACTCCTCGGAAGCAGGGACCCCACAGGGCCCAACAGGGAAAGATGGCACGGAGTCATCCAGGTTGGTGGGGGGTTTGGTGGAGGAGGAGGCCGTGCAAGCACCAGAGACGGGGTCTGGAGGTGGGGATCCCAGTGGTGCTAGTGGTGCAGTGCAGGACCAGGGACAGGAGGCAGCACAGGCCGCCGCGGAGGTGCCTGTGTGCAATCCTGTCCCCAATCCTGTCCCTGCATCATCTTGCACCAGCAGGGATGCCTACGTCCAGACCCGTTTTCAGGCAGGGGATGAGCTGACGTCAACTGGCCTTCCTCTGCCTGCGGACGTGGCTATCCAGGTCCGGGTTGAGCCTGTCCTGGCTGGTGTGGCGTTGCATCAACGGGCCATGCAAGGTGACCTGCAGTCTTTTCATGGAGAGACTGCACGTCATCTCGAATGGCTCGTTGACCACGTCAGCCTGCTGGGACAGGTCACCCAGGCCGGATTCCTCCGTCTGATGGGGCTTGCTCCGACCCCCTCCTCAACTGGACCCCCTACGCGCCAGTCGTCCTCTGTGCCATCTTCCCACCCATCAGTCACCTGGGTGCCCTGTGGAGCTGCCTCTGACGGTGCGGCCAGGCTGGTGGAGGAGGCATCCCTGCCACAGTCGGGAGTCGGACGTCCAGCAGGGGTGGCCACATCAACAACTGCATCCCAGCCGGCGGAGGATGTGCAGGCAGCAGGAGGCAGTGCACGGGCAGAGGCACAGCAGCAGCAGCAAGGTGGTGGGAGCCACGAAGGCTCGGGGTCTTCAACATCGGAGGGGCAGGCATCGGCCGGAGGGTAGGTTGACCCAGGATGGGGTATGTCTTCTGTGTGGCAGCGGTTGGGCCAGCAGATAGGTGGGGAGCGGCGGAGGGCGGAAGAGGCGCGGCTCACAATGGTCAGGGCGCAGAACTCCATGCGGAGGGCCCTGAGGCGGGCCGAGTGCCTCGAGGCAATCCGCAGGGGGTTGGACGAGGAGACGGCATCGTCCCTGCGGACCCTCGGGGCCATGGAACAGGACCGCCTCTGGGACATCGAAAAGGAGTTCGATGATGCCCTGGCCCGGAACACCACAGAGTGAGCCGCTGGACTTGCCCACCGCCTTTGTATATAGTTCTTTAGTTTTAGGTTTCCTTTGTTTCTTTTTATGATTTGGAGTCGACGGACACTGCTCCACTATTTGTATATAGTTGCATTTTAGTTAGGGTTTTTTGTAGGTTTCCTTTGTTCGGTTGGGCTCATGGACCCTTGGATGTTTTGTACATAGTTCTCCATTGGATTGATTTTATTTTTGATGTGACTTTGGACAACATTTTTGTGGATTTGGATTTGTAGTTTTTATTTTTTTAGACGGACATGCAGCTTCTCTTTTTCTTTGCCATTGTAGTTTTTTTCATTTCATTTCCATTCTTTTTTTTTAATACAATTTTGTTTTCATACTTCACTGTGTGGTATCATCTCATTGGTTTCAAGCATTTCATGTGGGGTGTTTTCCCATTCAATTGCAACCATTGTGTGTGACGGACATGGGTTCATTTGCTTTATGAACATTGGGGGTGTAACATGCAATTTCTATTTCCATGTGGGTGAATGGGTTACTTGGTAGGGCTTTTTGGCTGTGGAGGCTGACCATAACGCACATGATTGGGGATAGTGAGGACCTGGTGGAGGCTGCCCATGGTGGCAGGGGGGTGTGGGTGATAGGGGACATGAGTGGGGGCCTGGTGGGGGCTGGCCATGGTGGCTGGGGGGTGGGGGTGGTGGGAGACATGGGTGGGGGCCTGGTGGAGGGTGCCCCTGGTGGCTGGGGGGTGGGGGTGCTGGGAGACATGGGTGGGGGCCTGGTGGTTGGTGCCCCTGGTGGCTGGGGGGTGGGGGTGCTGGGAGACATGGGTGGGGGCCTGGTGGTGGGTGCCCCTGCACAGCTGGGGGGTGGGGGTGGTGGGAGACATGGGTGGGGGCCTGGTGGTGGGTGCCCCTGCACTGCTGGGGGGTGGGGGTGGTGGGGAACATGAGTTGGACATTGTTGGGGGCCTGCTGGCAGGTGCCCCACAGTGCTGGGGGGTGGGGGTGGTGGGGAACATGAGTTGGACATGGGTGAGGGCCTGCTGGCAGGTGCCCCACAGTGCTGGGGGGTGGGGGTGCAGGGGTACATGAGTTGCACATGGGTGGGGGCCTGCTGGCAGGTGCCCCACACTGCTGGGGGGTGTGGGTGCTGGGAGACATGGGTGGGGGCCTGGTGGTGGGTGCCCCTGCACTGCTGGGGGGTGGGGGTGGCGGGAGACATGGGTGGGGGCCTGGTGGTGGGTGCCCCTGCACTGCTGGGGGGTGGGGGTGGTGGGAGACATGGGTGGGGGCCTGGTGGAGGCTGCCCCTGGTGACTGGGGGGGTGGGGGTGGTGGGAGACATGGGTGGGGCCTGGTGGAGGGTGCCCCTGGTGGCTGGAGGGTGGGGGTGCTGGGAGACATGGGTGGGGGCCTGGTGGAGGGTGCCCCTGGTGGCTGGGGGTGGGGGTGCTGGGAGACATGGGTGGGGGCCTGGCGGTGGGTGCCCCTGCACTGCTGGGGGGTGGGGGTGGTGGGAGACATGGGTGGGGGCCTGGTGGTGGGTGCCCCTGCACTGCTGGGGGGTGGGGGTGGTGGGGAACATGAGTTGGACATCGGTGGGGGCCTGCTGGCAGGTGCCCCACAGTGCTGAGGGGTGGGGGTGGTGGGGAACATGAGTTGGACATGGGTGGGGGCCTGCTGGCAGGTGCCCCACAGTGCTGGGGGGTGGGGGTGCAGGGGTACATGAGTTGCACATGGGTGGGGGCCTGCTGGCAGGTGCCCCACAGTGCTGGGGGGTGTGGGTGCTGGGAGACATGGGTGGGGGCCTGGTGGAGGCTGCCCCTGGTGGCTGGGGGGTGGGGGTGTTGGGAGACATGGGTGGGGGCCTGGTGGTGGGTGCCCCTGCACTGCTGGGGGGTGGGGGTGGTGGGAGACATGGGTGGGGGCCTGGTGGAGGCTGCCCCTGGTGGCTGGGGGGTGGGGGTGCTGGGAGACATGGGTGGGGGCCTGGTGGTGGGTGCCCCTGCACTGCTGGGGGGTGGGGGTGGTGGGAGACATGGGTGGGGGCCTGGTGGAGGCTGCCCCTGGTGGCTGGGGGGTGGGGGTGGTGATAGACATGGGTGGGGTCCTGGTGGAGGCTGCCCCTGGTGGCTGGGGGGTGGGGGTGCTGGTAAACATGGGTGGGGGCCTGGTGGTTGGTGCCCCTGGTGGCTGGGGGGTGGGGGTGCTGGGAGACATGGGTGGGGGCCTGGTGGTTTGTGCCCCTGGTGGCTGGGGGGTGGGGGTGCTGGGAGACATGGGTGGGGGCCTGGTGGAGGCTGCCCCTGGTGACTGGGGGGGTGGGGGTGGTGGGAGACATGGGTGGGGGCCTGGAGGAGGCTCCCCCTGGTGGCTGGGGGGTGGGGGTGGTGGGAGACATGGGTGGGGGCCTGTGGAGGGTGCCTCTGGTGGCTGGGGGTGCAGGGGGACATGCGTTGGTGGGCAGTAGTGCAAGTTGACATGTGGGTTGGCTGGGGGGCATGGCCATGGTGGATGGGGTGCCTGCAGGACATGTGCAGGGTAGGCCCCTGTGGTGTGAGCCACCTGCAGGTGCCATGGAGGGTGTAGAGGGAACACCTGGGAGGGCCCACACGTGCAATTCACGTGTGGTGCTCCCCGTGCACCCCTGTAATACACGTACCCTGATGGAATCACGTGTCGAACTTCCCCCGCACCCCAAAATACACGTACCCTGATGGAATCGCGTGTGGAACTTCCCGCGCACCCCTGGAATACACGTACCCTGCTGATTTCGCGTGTGTAACTTCCCCCGCACCCCGAAATACACGTATCCTGATGGAATCGCGTGTGGAACTTCCCGCGCACCCCTGGAATACACGTACCCTGCTGATTTCGCGTGTGTAACTTCCCCTGCACCCTGAAATACACGTACCCTGCTGATATCGCGTGTGGGACTTCACGCGCACCCCTGAAATACACGTACCCTGCTGAAATCGCGTGTGTGACTTCCCCTGCACCCTGGAATACACGTACCCTGCTGATATCGTGTGTGGAACTTCACGCGCACCCCGAAAGACACGTACCCTGATGGAATCGCGTGTGGAACTTCCCGCGCACCGCTGAGATATGCGTACCCTACTCGCACGGGCCCAATCGCGTGTGGAAATTCCCGCGCACCCCTGAAATACACTTATCATGATGAAATCGCGTGTGTAACTCCACCTGCACCCTGAAATACACGTACCCTGATGGAATCGCGTGTGGAAGTTCCCGCGCACCCCTGGAATACACGTACCCTGCTGTTTTCGCGTGTGTAACTTCCCCCGCACCCTGAAATACACGTACCATGATGGAATCGCGTGTGGAACCTCCCGCGCACCCTTGGAATACACGTACCCTGTTGATTTCCCGTGTGTAACTTCCCCTGCACCCTGAAATACATGTACCCTGCTGATGTCGCGTGTGGAACTTCACGCGCACCCCTGAAATACATGTACCCTGCGGAAATCGCGTGTGTGACTTCCCCTGCACCCTGAAATACACGTACCCTGCTGATATCGCGTGTGGAACTTCACGCGCACCCCGAAATACATGTACCCTGATGGTATCGCGTGTGGAACTTCCCGCGCACCCCTGAGATACGCGTACCCTGCTCGCACGGGCCCAATCGCGTGTGGAAATTCCTGCGACCCCTGAAATACACGTACCATGATGTAATCGCGTGTGTAACTCCACCTGCACCCGAAATACACGTACCCTGTTGGAATCGCGTGTGGAACTTCCCGCGCACCCCTGGAATACACGTACCCTGCTGATATCGCGTGTGGAACTTCACACGCACCCCGAAATACACGTACCCTGATGGAATTGCGTGTGGAACTTCACGTGCACCCCGAAATACACGTACCCTGATGGAATCGCGCGTGGAACTTCACGCGCACCCCGAAATACACGTACCCTGATGGAATCGCGTGTGGAACTTCCCGCGCACCCCTGAGATTTGCGTACCCTGCTCGCACAGGCACTATTGCTGTATGTTGCCACTTTTGTAATGCGCAGGGACGCTACCGCCTGCCTTCGTGTGGCGGGCGTGTTTGGGCTTGTGCGTGTCATTCGCTGTGCGTGGCTTTGCCCTATTCGATTCCATGAATACGTGTGGTTCGGGTGCGTGTGGGCGTTCCGTCTGCTTCCCTGCAGTACATCCCCAGTTACGCCCTTGTTTTCGCGAGTTGTTCCCCATTCCGCGCGTTACGCCCCGTGTTCCGCCCACTTTCTAGTGTATGCGCAGAGGTTGTGCGCTTTCACTGTGCGCGTCGCGCACGTCTTTCGGGATGTTGCAGTGACGTGTGCGCCATGCACGGGTTTGGCGCACATCCCGAGGAAGACACGCGCAGGGACTACCATGAATCGCCTGTTTTTTTCCGCTTGCGCCTGCTTGCGCCTGCTTGCGCGTAGATTTTCGGCGCACGTTTGTTCCATGAATCGGCCCCTTAATGTATATGTAAAAATTGTCAGTTTGATTTTAATGTAGAAAACTGGGAACAAAAAGTGACATTTAGCTGAAACCTGGCTTAATGAAACTGGATTCTGCCTGACAACTACCCCCGACAGGAGTTGAAACCTGCTCAGCCACTCCCCTTGCCAAAAGGAGTTGCCACCTCTCTGATTAGATTAGGGGTGGAGCAGCTGGGGACTACAGGGAGTTGAACAAAGGCCTGTCCTGGACTCAGGCAAATGTTATATTGGGGGCGTCCCAAAAGTGGCTTCCTCTTAGGGGAAACTGGGAGGGGCAGTGCCTCTGCTAGCAGCTGAGCTTGGGGGAAGAGGATAAACCAGTTATTCCACCCTGTGATGTGGGAAGCCACACCCCTTTTTGACCAGAGCATAATTTTAAAAGGATAGATAACTCATAGTGCGGCCTTGTCAGAATTATATAAGTAATATCATTATTTTTGTGATTTTTCTGTGAACATTTTGAGAGGTGTTAGGACCCTGTGGTGTATTCTGGGGGGTTGCTAGCAGAAAATAGGGTCTCACTCCAAATGTCTGCTTGTTAAAAATCTGACACTTCATCAATTAATGTCCATACTCCTTGCGCACATGTGTGTAATTTTGGGTAAATGTCCAATATTGCAAAACCAGTTAAAAAGCGCAAAATGTTGTCATTTTTGAATGCAAGCCCCCAGGAAGATCAGAGGCGGACAAGCATGGACCATAAGGAATATATAATGTGCACATGTAATTTCAACAAATTGTATATCTGGGAAGGATGTATTTGAATCAAATATAAATTTGTGGGCAAACTGACCAGGGGAGGATCCTCTGACCCATAAACAGACTTCATCATGCTGACAATCCATTTCCTTCCCCCAAACATGGGAGAGGGGAGAATTGGGCCAATGACAAGTAGAGAGGGGCAGGCTTAGCTAGGCCCAGGCACACACCCATTTTCAAAACACATAAAAAGAGACTGGTGGGACAGGTAGAGAGATTCAATTCCATTTGCTGCGGAGCATGCTGACCGACAACTTCACATCCAGAGATCCAGACTTCAAATCCATCAATCTCCAAAGACCAGAACTTTACTTCAGAACTTAAAGCAAGGGCCTAAACCCACAAACTGAGAACTCTTCTCAGCAGGCCTCAGCAACCTTAGAATCATTTGAAAACTATTCCACAGCTGGGCAAGCTGTTTCAATTCTTTTGCCAAGAACAATTCCCAGAGACCAGACCAGAGATCCAGAGTGACCCAGACTGCTGTGAGCAGAACCAGAGAGCTGACCCAGATCACTGTGAAGTGCAGAGACCAGAACCGGAGTCCAGTCCAAAACCTGACCAGATCTGTGGCGAGGCCTATTTCAAATTTATATTGTGAGTACCGAGCAGAACAGAACTGTGCAGAACCAATCTCTTAGTTAAAATAATCTAATCCAAACTATTTTAACCTAAGTAGAACAGCCTCCTAGAAATCGTGTCATCTGTCATTTGTAAAGCTGCACAACTGTCACCTGTCAATTCTGAAGCTGCAAGCTGTCACCTGTCAATTCTGAAGCTGCAAGCTGTCACCTGTCATTTTGAGTTTACTTTAAATCCGAAAAACTACCTTTATTTAATCGTCCGTATCTCTGGAACCGTTTGGGCTAGGAACGAAAAGTAACTTAGAATCTCAGATTCCCAACGAACCTAGAAACGACTTGCTACCCCTTATACTTTTGCCGTAATCACGATTCACACACTCGCGAATTTTGCCGCGATTTGCGATTTGGCCTGATTTCTTTACCTGTAAAAAGATAGCAGCTTTTTGCTTTGCTCTGCTAAAAATTTGTTTGCCTCTTAATAACCATCCCTGAATCATTGCTAAAGTGAGCCTGAGCTCATCCCAAGTATCTCTCACTCACCCTGAACCTCCTAAAGGGAGTTAAAAGCATTTTCAGCATATTTCTCACTTCATTGCCACCACATTCAAAGCACTTGGGCCTGTGTTTTAAAACTCATACCGGTTTTCTCTAAGCTTGCTGGGGTGGGAATTCAATTTCGTATTGTATTTGATTGCATTCCTGAGTACTGTGTGCGTTACTTCCATCTCCTCCCATTTCTTACAATGCATAGGGGAGGGGGGTGAATTGCCAGAGAAAAAGTGATTATCTTATCTTTTGCTAAAATCATATCAAGTATTTCTGTACTGCATTTTATTCCTCATTGCTTTTCCCTTGAAATCATAAAAGTATTTTTGCTACTTTATCCATCGTATACTAACTCCTCATTGATTGTAAAGAAGTGTGCTAGTGCCAGATTACCCATTGTTGATCAACATCATATGTCTAAGTGTACTATCAGATATTAATTTATTATAAAGTGCGATATATATATATTGTTTAAATTCTCAAATAAACCTTTTAATTTGCAAAACAAACCTACTTCTTGGCTCAGTGGGGTCAGGGGGATTCTAAGAGGGGGGTGTTATACAAGGGTGGTCATCCAGAGTACTGAACTGGACATAAAGATATATCAATAAGGGTTTCCATTCAGTATCCCAGACTAGGCATTGACTTAGCTGTAGTGTTGAATTGAATCCTCTTACAGTACGCCTAATGTTTTTACTTGCTTGAGTACTGGGATTGGAGTGCGTCGATGTTGATCAAGGAATAGCTTGGGTGGAGGTTAGCTATTTTGGCTGGGGAACTCACAATGATAATTTCTGTCTTCTCTTTGTTGAGGCAAATACTATTTAGCTCCATCCAGTTTTGGATAATGGCATAGATTTTATTAATGGTCACAGTGTCCTGATCATAGTTTCCCATTTAATGCAGAGAAAAGGAGCTTTGTGTAGGCATTGTAAAGAGTTGGAGAGAGACATGATCTTTGCAGTTCTCCAATTGGAACTGGGATGGGGGTCAGCAGCTTCTTTGCATATGGCAACTCTAGAAGTGCGATCGGCAAGGAAGGATTTCACCCACAAGGTGGCATCTTTAGAAAAGAGGAAATCATTGGCTAAGGAAGTGCACAATTTGTCATGGTCCACAAGGTAAAAGGCGGCGGACAGGTCTAACAACAGGAGAATGCAAAGTTTCTCTGAATCTCTGATATTGTCCATTTGGATTGTGAGATCGAGTAGGGCAGTTTCCGTGCTATGATTGGGCCTGAAGCCCGATTGTCTGGTTCAAAGTAATTGGCTCTGTTCAAGATGTGTTTGTATTTGTGTGTAAGCTATTTTATCTATAAGTTTGAGAAGAAATGGGACCGTTGTTATTGGACAATAATTGGTAGGTACTGTTTGGTCTAATGCTGCTTTTTTTCGAAGTGGGGTGACCCAGGCCTCTTTGATACTAGCTGGGAATGTGTTGGTGTTAAACGAGGAGTTGACAAAGTTGGTGATAGTGGGGGCGAGGGAGTATGCGCATGCTTTTACTAGTTTAGCTGGGACGTTATCACCTTTAAAATTGGATGCTTTAAGCTTGGTAATGGTGTCCAGCACTAGTTCTTGAGAGACCAGTGAGAAATGGAATAGAGAGTTAGTGTTATTGTCGGTGGTGGGGTAGGGGTTAGTTACTAAAATGTTTTTGTCTACTAAGGAAAGTTTTTTGGTGTTTATTTTCATTTGTAGCACAGTAATTTTAGAGGCAATTGTGTCTTGTATAGTGGTGCACCACTCTTTACTGGAATTAGTGTGGGTCGCAATTGGGGTAGGATTTTCTAATTCTAATCTGATTGGGCATTATTGATGTGAGTGTTGTAGGCATTGGCTTTGTGGGAGATAATGGGTGATTTGTATCTTATGTTGGCATCTTCAAAAGCTGTGGCAGAGTCAGGGGTGGGGTGTTTGTATTGGGCATGTTCCACAGAGCGTTTAGTCCTTCTTAAAGTGGCTAATTCTTTGTCAAACCAGAAGTAGGAATTTTTGTTGGTGTGTCGCATTTTAATTGTGATGGGTGCTACTTTGTCAATGGAATGGGTGAGGCATCTGTGGTAGTAGTTGGCAATGGTACCTGGATCGTTGCTGGCAACTAGGTTGGTTGCTAATACTTTATTAAGAGTGGGGTCAAAATTTCTACAGTAAGCTTTCGGGGGTTTCTTGTTTCGAGAGTATCCATTACTACTGTCTTTGGCGTATAGGGTTCATCACTCATGAGGATGAAGTTGATGCAGAACTGGTCCAACCAGCCAAGGGGAGTAATGGTATCTATGGTTACTCTGGTATTAAGTGACAGGATCCAATCCAGGGTTCTACCTTTGATATGAGTGGGAGCATTCACCAATTGGGTGAAGTTCAGATCTTTGAGTGCTGAGTGTAAAGCAGCAGCTTTGAGGTCTTGGTCGTCATTGAAGCCTAAGTTCAGTTCTCCAAGGATAAAACATTTTGTGATAGGTTTAATGAAGGGTGCAAGAAGAAGTGGGATTTCTGTTTCAGGGTGGCTATTAGAGCTAGGTGTTGTGTAAACTACCACAAAGTTAATTGTAGTTTTCTCATCAAAGGCGAGTTTGGCTAGCAGATGTTCATACCCTGTGAGGACCTCTAGGGCACTTCATCTAAGTTGCAGATTACTCTTAGCTATGATGGCTACACCACCTCCTATGGAATGGGTTCTATCAGCTCAGAGGATGGTGTAGTCGGGAGTGATAGCCAAGGATAGAAGAAGTCCCGAAGCTTGATGAAGCCAGAATTCAATAATTATCAGTAAGTCAAGATTTTGTTCAATAATAAGGTAATGTATTTCAATGGCATGAGCTCCAGGCGATCAGGCATTAATGAGGGCACATTTGATACTAGCGGGTGACTTAGTTTCCACTGCGGTTACAATTTTGGCCATTTGATAGTGAGAGGTATTGATGTTTTTTTTTTTGTGGACACGGTAGTGAGATGCATATATTTTTTGTTTTGCCATAGTTCATTAGATTTAGGAGGTTTGGGTACAAGGAGCAGGGTGGTGTGGCGATAATGAAACAATTTAGTACGTGATCTTAGGCGACTGTCATTCCTCTTAATGGGATGGGTTTTGAGTTCTGCAGTGGTCATGTGAGAGAGTGGGTGGTCAGCCGTAAGATGCTTAAGAGCGAGTTCTCGACGAAAGGTCATGGTGGTGAGGCTGTCTTTGGTGGTCTGTTCTGAACTGGTTGGGAAAGGTGCGGTCGGTGGGATGAAAGGTGTCGGGCAAGGAATGAGATCATTTCTTGGGCATGCCATTCTGGACAATCCATTTTTATGGGTGAGGAAATGGCTACCTGTGCATGTTGTATTGTCTAGGACAAAACAAAATGGGAACATGGTGATAGGTCCTGTAGTTGATTATAATGTCTGTTGATTCTGTCCTTTCAAAACATTACATTATATTGTTTTCATTTCATTCGATGAAATTACATTGTGGCATTTTTTCATTTTTTTTATAATGAGGCAATGCCCCAATATCGACCGGCCACCCTGACCCTAAGCTTCCATTCTAAAGCCACCATTTTATCGCGTTTAGACTATGGAAACACACTACTTGCAGGTGCCAGCAAGCAAAGCTTGCACAAGTTCCAACTGATTCAAAATCATGCAATAAGAGTTATTAAACAAAAATCAAGGAAAGTTCATATTAGCAAAGCCAGACGTGACCTACACTGGTTGAAAATGGAAGACCGCATACAATTCAAGTCCTTGTGCCTAACCCATAAATGTCTATATGGCAAAGCACCTGCCTACTGAAAGGCCAACCTCACACCCTACAATCCCACCAGGACACAAAGATCTGAAGTTAAGGGCTTGATAAAACCTTTGAAACATAAAAAAAAACTCAGATTAGGAAGAGCCTTCCCCAACCGTGCGGCAGCTGGAACAAACTGCTGTCTTGTCTCTACTCTTTCCGCAAAAAGCTTAAAACCATGCTCTTTAAATAATTCCAGATAAGATTCCTCGACCACTGCTTGCCTAATACTACTATATTCTGACTTGTCCCGTCACTTGTTTGTCATTTTTCATATGTTCTTGTCTCTACTAATGTGCCCTGATGCTTGCGAGCAGTCAGCGCTATACAAATAAACAAATAAATAAATAATAATAATAATAATAAATAGATAAATAATAATCAGTATGTATTACATTGCGCCAGCATCTACCCTGTGAGAACAGGCTCAGTGCCTCTGCATGTCTTTGAGGTCTTGTGTGTTATGTCCTGGGCCAGCTTTGGGACAGCAACTGAGATTACACCAAATGCGGGAATTCCTGCACCAACTCTCACCTTTGAGATACACTAAATGAGCCCCAGGGCTCTTCCTTTGTGTGTCCAGCTGCAGGCCGCTAGCTGATGGTTGTCACACTCTTATATGCTGGCTCTGCTGGTAATAATGCAATGAGCGCCGGTAGTTATTCACCCGGTGACTTCCCAGTCATCCGTGGGTCTGGTCTCCTTTATTCTCTTGGTGACATGATCTTCAGATCACACCACAGGTGTGCATTTACGGCTATCTGCCAATGGCACCAGCTAACATAGCTTAGAAACCACTGTTGTTGGCACTGTAGGGTATTTTGTGTAGATTTAGGGCCCAGCGGTATTTTCTTACCGCCAAAAACAAAAATAATTGATCAATAATCACTCCTTGCATTTAGATCGGGTTTGGTATTATAATGGCATAGTGGCTATGCATTATTTCAGTACACAGATACATTTGGTTTGTATACATTTCGTTGTGGTATAGTGAAGAGCATGATTTTCTGTTCTACTTGTGGTCCCCAATATACAAAACCCCCTTCTTCTTGCTTGGTCTGTTTTTGTGATCACTAGAGAGACTTTGGGCCTACATTTTATGGATACCACAATTGTCACATAGAGTGCCGCCTATGGCTGTTATCACTAATGTATTTACATTAGTGAGACTATGTTTCAATGGAGTATTCACAATAACATGTGGTATTATCACTAATTTATTTACATTAGTGAGACTATGTTTCTATAGGCCTCTCTCTGCTGATTCATATATGCTCAGCAGACTATTGCATTATATTCCACTCAGAAGCCACACACAAATACATACCTTGAGTGGAACCACTCACCCAGCTATTTATAATTGCTCATAACATGACTTCATCTGCATAGGAAGTTTGGCACATATATTACCTAATAAGCTCCCCTTGTATTATGTGATGTGGGCTAAATGCACCATGGAAAGACAGAAGCAAAAAAAAACCTTTACACAGTCTGTGATTTATAACAGTTTCATTTCAAAATAATACATTACCAGCTTTGCGAGGCAGTCTTTTCTAGAATAAACAGAAGCGAAACAGGTGCAAAAATACAAGGCATTTCATTTTCCCATTGCAACAATAAAAAAAAACAGTCAATTAGATAGCTACATTATAAAGTGGCATTTAAACACAGGAGAATTCCCTATCGCTACACTGCCTGTCTATTAGTAGATCATTCGTCCGGCAGTCACAGCCATCTCTTTCCTTTTGTATACTTACCAGCTATTTGTAGCTTTTCAGCATGCAAAGTCTCCTGGCTTGTCGTCTTTGAGCAGTGACCCAGGGCTCTTTTTTTTCCTTTCTTTAAAGCACCCAGCGAGAACATGCAGTTCTCAAGCCGGTGCCAAGTGACTAAGAAACCCCAGTCTCTGAAGGTCAGTGGTCCAGCTCCTCACAGCAGCAGAATGAAGGCAACCTCACTGCAACTCGAGTTGCTTCAAGAAACATCTGTTACAGCCCCTAAGGTGACGTGTCACCAATCAAAATACACAATAGTCCACCCTCCTTCCTGAACAATGGCTCACTTTTACAGTAAGCAACTGTATCTAACTGATTTCCTGCTACTCGAATTTTGCTTCCTGCAAAGACTGTGAACAGAGCAAAGAGAGAGAAATAAAAATCTGAACACACGTTTAAAATGAATCTCAGCCTGCCTCATTTTGCACATGGAGAACACATTATAATGTTAAGGAGTTAAAATCGTGTTAGTATTTGTTAATCAAGTTAATTAATTAAGTATCTAATGTTTCTCCTGTAATTGAGGCATTTCAGGTGAGAAAAATAATGTGCTGTTCTTTTAACATAGATAGCCTGTCTTCATATCCCTGTCCATATGTTACCCTGGCAACACATGGCTTGCTGTACCACCTTACAGAATAATGTGATCCCATGCAGAGGTGCTGCACTTCAAAACACGCTAAATTATACTACAGCACTCTATCACCTCGAATCAACATACTACATGTTCAAACGATTTCACAGCTGCACCGCACTAGCTGTGTGTGTCATTGCCTCAGCTCGAACTACATGCTCATAATTGCATCTCATACCTTGGAACCACCACTCAAACCCCCAGCATCATGTCTGCTGATTTCCATTGCTAGTTGAGAAAACATTGGTGGTCAATAGAGCCCCTGTCCTCGAACGCTGCATTGAACACTGTATCGATCCACACAAACCGAAATTCGCATCCAGTCTGCAGCATCTTCTGGACTGACTCTCAACCTGACCCTGATGGCGTTTACAATTGAGAGCTCCTCAGGTGTTCAGTTGAGCTGATCCAGTGGAACTACGCATTAAGTCTCCAGCATCTTCACAGTGTACCAACCATTGAACCTATGCTGGTGGCCCTTACAACTCGACCTTCTCAAGCATTGCATTTGAAATGCAGCGAGCCCCTATTCAAACCCAAGTGAACACTGCACCCATCAAGAACAATGTGAATGCTTCTCACAGACAGCTGAATGGCACCTGCACACCAATTTGCCATTGAAATGGAAGCCCATTGAAGGCCATTGTTACAGCTGCCGTCTTTGAACCGCCAGCATCTTTGCTTCAGATCTTCATCAGCAGTTGACCAGACCGTGGAGTCGTTTTCAAAGCAAGATATTCGAACACCAAACTCAAGCCATTTGACTCGAACTGCTCACTCACAATCCTCATTTTTTGAATCACAACAAACTTCAGCTCGACCCGACTCAAAGCCTGCTCCGCGCCTGGAACATTGCACCTGAACCAGTCTAACCCCATTCAAATCAGCAGCCAAACTCCTCATCCGATCGCTAAGAACCATAAAAAGATACTACAGACTCTTAACTGCCCCCTGAGTCCAGTTGTGGGCCCTAGAGACTGGTTTGAACACTACATCCCGGATTTACCATGGGATTACAAGTGGTGGATGGTGTGTGGGATGTATTGACCCACTTTTGCACTGCTATGCTGCATCACTCTGTTATGATGGTGCCAGAAACAGCAAAATGGCTGCAAAAACCTTTTGTGCGTGTCAAAACCCCTGAAAATCGTGCTTTTCTATGAACAAAAAGATGGCTACCCAATCTGCCACACATGTTGTCGGTGGTG
Organism: Ambystoma mexicanum; assembly: GCF_040938575.1. Classification (NCBI taxonomy): domain Eukaryota; kingdom Metazoa; phylum Chordata; class Amphibia; order Caudata; family Ambystomatidae; genus Ambystoma; species Ambystoma mexicanum. The sequence continues at coordinate 218,120,455 of NC_090923.1, read as the reverse complement.
GAACAGAGCTCTCACTACTGAAATGTGTCACTGGGCTCCACAACATTTGAAAGTGGAGTGCAGAAGGAAAAAGCAGTGCTTTGCTAAATGAAACTCCAAGATTGCTTTAAATCTCATTTTCTTTGCTGCTGAAACTTCAGAATGGTGGTACAAAACACCTTTAAAAAAACTAATAAACATTCTTACTGGGTGCTACAATTTGCTTAGTTATGAAATCGTTGTGAACTTACAAGGTCCTGAAAAGCACAGAGAGATTTTCACAGCAAATGTGGCCTGCCTGTGGATCGTCAAAAATCTCTGCGCAGCAGAGGGCTACTGTGATGACAGCTGTCAGGTGCCTGCCTGATTAAACTTTACCATGTATAAACTGAAAATCAAATGTTAGCAATCTAAGAGGCCTGTTACTGATAGTAACCCATGTTTTAATGGTTTGATCCCATGGTTTAAAATCTTGAATGAGAATTCTAGCTGTTATTTGATACAAGTTTGTTTGGTGCTAAGGAAAAGGACACATAATTAACAATTACATTAAACCTGGCTGAAGCTGCAGAACTTGAATAACAGGTTTTTCTCAAAGAAGGAAGGTCTTTCCCCCCCAGCAGGAAATCACGCAGAGGTGTTAATTAGAGAGTCGGAAATAACCTGGTTTACAGAGGCAAAAGGAACAATGACAAGCTGCAGAGAAGGAAATTTGAAGTGTGAAGACAGTCGTAAATGGCCTCTGCAAGCAACAAACCTGGGGGATGGCTCCTGGGCTTCCAGGGAGAGACCAAGGGGTGGAGACAAACAACCATTTGTTGATTAACATGGACAAAGAACACATTTTAAAAAGATTGATAGCTTATTATTTAAAATTGTGAAAAATATAAAAATAACAGAGTTGTTAACTTACTATGTGACATGTTCTGGACAGCAATGGCAAGAAATGTGATTTTACGCAAAATGTATTTCCGTTAGAGTTGTGAAACTTTATACACTTATTCCCATGTTAAACACACACACTTGTAGAAATTTGCTTGCAAATTGGACATTGTGTTCATAATGAAAAGGGCAAAATTCTGTGAAAAGCGGATAGAAGATCCCACAGATTTTTGAGGGGTTTTGAAGAATAGCTGCTATGTAAAATATGTAATCTGTATATGTGATTTTTATAGAGGTTGCACATGTGGAAATATGTATTTTTCCAAAAGTAGACTTTGTTTTTCCAGGGGCTAAGGGTGGATTCTCAGCCTCATAAAATTGCATCATAAAGATGACACTCTGTTTCTCTCCTCCTATCAATGCAGAGAGTAGACTCTGACCCAATCACCTTTCAAAGGGGCATGCTCAGGCTAAACCGGCCCACACACCCCTTTACGATGTCATTTTGTTGCATAAATAGAGACAGCTCACCACTCATAAGGACAGACAGTTTCACTCACTATCCTGATGCTGGCGGAGCACCCTGCTGCTGAACTCTACATCTTCCTTGCTCCAAACTCTAGAAACTTGGCAAAGCAAAAGGCCTACTGCATAGCTGAATCATTTTCAGCCAGGCCTCAAATTCCAGAACAGAACCCCAAAAGACTAAGGGGAAGCAACATAATACAGCCGGGCTGTGCTGTTACTGCTTGCCTGCTGAAAATATATATCCTCAGAACCAAGAAGGGCATATCCGATCCAGTCCTGTGCCGTGCTGTGACCAGAGCACCTTGCTGACCCTGTCCAGTTCTATGCCATGCTGTGACCAGAGCACGGTGCTGACCCTGACCAGTCTGATGTGCCCAGCCGTCTGTCCTGACCCAGATCCCATTCCCTGACCAGAATTTACGGTCCCATTTAAAAATCTATCCAGGGAGTATAAATAGGAAGAATTGTATCACTAGCATATGTACTTTGCATAGTCTTATCCCTATCTTAGACCCAACCTATCTTTTATTCAGACCCTATATTGTTAGGAATTGTCTTGAACCCTCTATCCAACCCATCCTATCTTTCCTCCAGAACTAGTACTGTTAAAACATTCTTTGCGCTGATCCTTTTCTCTTCTGAAGAAGGCGAGTTTCCTTAGTAGGCAGTCACCCTGATCAAGTGACTGTGTTCCTGTGTGGTATTTGTTTTGTTTATAGTCATCCTCTAGTGTAAGCAACCCATTTGTCATTTTAAAAGCGCATTCCTGTTTTCTCGAAAAACGACCTTCACTAAAACGTCTGTAACTTCCTCAGATTCTCCCGTTATTGCGAATATCGTGCAGTGAAAAGTTTGCCGCGAATGTTCGTTTTGGAAAATATTTACACATGTAAAACAGCTTTAATTGCTTCCGACTTGAATTTTAAGATTTCAAACGTTTTCTAGGGATAAAATCATTGCTTGTGTGTGTGTGCAACTATCCAAAGTGGCTCCCATAAGAATGTATAACAATTTCAGCAATTTTGACCACATTTGGTGTTTTTGCCCAGGCCATCCTAAAGATAACTTTAAAAGCCATTCTGACAGCTTGACAGTCAATTCCGTTTTCTCTTGTGTTTGAAAGGGGAAAAGTGGGATTGATATTCTGTTTGAATTCTGCCATTCCTGAATATCTGCTCTCTCCTCCTATCTCTTTACATTTCCTATTGGGGGTTGAGGGGTGTGCAGGGGTAACCTATAACTACAGTGCTATCTGATCTGAACCAACACAAAAGTATTATTTTCTGTGTTGAATGGTTTTGCTCACTAATTACTCCTTGTGTATTAAAGATAATGTTAAGTGTTACCTCACCCCATTAGTGATTGCTGTGTACCTATTAAAACATACGGTGATTACATTTTAAATACATGAATAAATATGTACCTTTGCAAACCAGCCTGATTCCTGGTTCAGTGTGACCGGGGGGTTCCAGGAGAAAGGCGTGATATGAGTGGTATATCGTTCAGAATACAGCACTTTTAGACAAAACTAAATAAGGATTTCAATTGTGCACTACATGCTAGGCGTTGACTTGGTTGGGTGCCGGATTGAAATTACGTGCAGCTTGGGGGCTCGTCACGAGATCCTGAATTAAACATACCGCTTTTGACAGTCTAACACAGCGTGCTAACTGACGGGGTACATACACCTTGTTGGGCTACCATACTGTGCTACACTGTAAAAACACCCTTCAATAGAAATACTCAAAGGAGTTAGGCCTGTTTTGCAAAAGTAAAGTAACCCTGATATAAGTCAGAAGCAAATTATTATTTCCGGAATGGCAACCCTAGTGGAAATCAATATTGCAAGGGAACACCCACTGCACAAATTGTTTGTCAGGGGTGAATGGGTAGAGCAAGATGAGCAAGTTTGGCTGCAGGAAATCAAGCAACAAGTCACTGCCACACAATTAGATGCATGGCAGGACCAGGGTCCTTTACACTAGGCACTTAGTGAATTGTATATGGCCCCAAAAGTAAAAGAAGAGCAATGAAAATTTCCAAAATAGTGGCTTACCTGTACCTCCACATTGAAGTAATACAGGAAAAATATGCTGAAAGCCTAGATCTGGCAAAGGGGCAAGTACAATCCCTAGAGAAAACCCAAACTGATCTGTACTCTGCAGAGCAAAGGCTATAAAAGAGCCAAGAATCAGAGAGAAACCAGACAGTACCTGAAAAAGTAAAGGAAGATCTGGATCTCCTGCAGCAAGAGAAGTCAGAGCAATATACCAAAATACTGACACTTCGAAAATAGTGTCAAGAAAGGTTGGATTCTCTACAACAGAGCCAACAAAAGCTGGAGCAGCAATTAAATTATAATAGAGCCTGCACAGGGCAGATGGTTGCGCTAGAAAATCAGATTGAGGAACTAAAGGAGGAAAATAATAAATTAAAAATGAAGGCTCTCCACACTCAAACAGATTTTGAAGAGGAGCGCCAGAAATTATATGCCATTAGAAAACAAAGGGACGACCTGGTTGCACAGAGGGGCACTCTAATTTAGGAAAGGGACGCCTTAGGCCAGGAAGTGAGCCATTTAATACCAAGTTAGAAGAAAATCACCTGACCATTCAGGGACTGGGTGAACTCAAAAAGGACTATGAAAAGCTGTTAGAGCATACCAGGAGGGTGGAAGATGCTCTGGCAAAGAATAATCAGGCCAGTGAGGACCAAACTCAGGAGGTGAGTCTCCTGCAGCAAAAACTGGCCCCGTACTGATAATTCAGACAGGAAGCACAGAGAGATAATGAGGCTCTCTGTGAAAAAAATGACAGGCTCCATAGACAGACAGCCATGCAGGAACAACTCATAAAAACCAGTCAGGCCTTAATAGAGGAACAAAAGTGTCAAATTAGTGTATGTCATCAGGGAGTAGGGACTGAAAGAGATGAGGTTAGATGGGAGATGGAAACCCCTGAGCATAACCTCAGGAACCCTGGAATCATGGACTTTAATCCCTTCAATTCCATGGACTCTGCCACCCCCATGTCCATTGGCTCATTGAATCAAGGGCCACAGGGATGGTAGACTACAACACAATGGGAAATATGGGGCTAATAGGTCAACGCCTCCCAGAAATGGATGGGCAGGCATCTATATACAGGTTCCCAAGTGTTAGGACCATCTTCTCTGATCAGGGAGACTCCAGTGAGGGGAGAATTTGAGAACTGGATCCTCAGAAATATCACATACCTAGGGATCAGACAGTGAAATTTGGTGGGGAATTCCATGAGACTAGGCCCACGAAGAGCATTCTAAAAACCTCTTCCCAGCTCGGACAGGGGGGGGGGTACTCAACCAATCCTGGGAACAAGGAAGAGTCAGAAGACTCTTCTGAGCTCCACAGGTCCCAAGAGACTATGCCCCACATTCTGCCAGCCATTCCCAAGATCGCAGGATCCGGGAGAATCTAGAAGATCAGACGGCCACCTCTGGTGCCAGTGCCTCTGAATCAGAGGATCAGTGGACCAGGGTGACCAGGACTAAAAAGGCTAACAAAGTTAAGGGAGCTTTACTCAAGGATCCCCTGAAGCAAATAAAAGCTATTAGGAGCGTCATCACGCCATACCACAAAAATGCCAAATATTCGATTTGGGAGCACTTTGAATTATTTGAGCAGATGATGGAGACTTTCCACCTGAAGGACAGCCAAAACTGTATTCAGTATGTAAAGTGGACATTTTCACCTGAGTACTCCAGCTTCTTTGCAGGGCTGGAGGATCAGAACCATTCCAGATGGTCCACCTACAAGGCGGCCATCCTGAAACATTTTTCTATTCATAGAAACCCTCAAGAGGGCCGCAAGGCATCCTAAAACCTACAATGTGGGGAAGACCAGGCCCCACAAGAATTTGTCGAGGAATTGAAAAGCGTCTTTGCACAGATCACTAGAAGGGTGCGCACTGACAGTAAGTGTCATGATGCCTACACCCGGGAAGCCAGTTCAGGGCCAGTGTCCCCGAAAGCAGACATCATGTCCCCAGGGAGGGACCCAGCAACCCCTTGTAGGGGCTCTTTGGACATTGTCCTGGCGCCTTTGGTGCCAGGCTCATAGAAGGCATCAGTCATGGCACCATAGGCGCCAGGCTCATTATAGGAGTGCTTGGATGGACTTACCTGATGCAGACCATGCTGCCGGATCCGGACCTTCTTGAGGTATGAAAGGGACTATTTTACCTATGGGACTATTTTACCACTCGGGCGTGGCTGAGGAAGAATACTTATCTGGAACTACTTTGGGGGGGCTATTTAAACCACGACCAGACAGCAGCTCACGCTTCGCGTTGTTCTGCATCTAGCAGCTGGACGCTCACCGTGTCTGCTCCTGCATCCTGGCTCCAGCCACGCCCGCCTGACACCTGGAACACCTGAAAAGGAAGGAAAGGAGAGAAAGGTGAATAATTGAACTTTACCTACCTCCAGCCGGAGTCCGGAACCATCACTCCGACGATCCTGAGAAAAGACATTATTTTTAGAAGCGCATCGCATCGCTCGCTGCAGCGCCGCATTCCACTCACCTTCACAAGGCGCCCTCGGGCTCTTCAGCGACCATTGGCACCATCCGTCGCCTTTCAGCGCCTAAGGAGAAAAAGAGACAAAACAAAGGTGAGCGAAGGAACAGATTGAGGAAGGCCTGATTATTCCACCTTAAGACTTACCTGACTTTTGTTGGGACAATCTTTCCACACCTCGGGTCAGCGCCGCTTCTTTGGCACTGCTGTACCCTGGCCCCTAAGGGGAAAAAGAGACAAAACAAAGGTGATCGAAGGAACAGATCGAGGAAGGCCTGATTCTTCCACCTTAAGACTTACCCGATTATTGTTGGGACAATCTTTCCTCACCTCAGGTCGGCGCCGCTTCTTTGGCACTTCCGTACCCCGGCCCCTAAGGGGAAAAAGACACACGCATTAGTGGGTGAAAGCAAGATCACTAAGGGAACCATCCATCAAAAAGACTCACCAGAGTTACCTTCGGCGAATCCATACCTCTACGCGGATTCTTCATCCTACATCTGAAATAGAGAAAAGGACAACGGACAATTAAGGCTTGAACTTTTGCAACTGAATACTTACGGCCTCATATCGGAAAAGTCAAGCAGAGTTGAATACTCACCAAACCCGAGATCCAATGAAGTAACTGGAAATCAACGCGCCCCTGCATTGGAAGCAGGATGGAGAGCTCGTCCTTTCAGACTCTAAGAAGGATTCTTCTACGGGCCAGACAGGCGAGGTTTGGGGGTCCGATCCAGTCCGTCTTCCGAGTCCTGCGCATCACCTTAGAAGAGGTCATAGCAGTCCAGAACAGATTGGCGCCTCTGTGGGAATCAGGTGAGCGTTACAGAACGCGAAGCCTACCTACAATTTCCCACCTGGGGCGCTATGGAGACTTCCGAGACAGACCAGCTGGCCCAGCTATTGGGGGAATTACGGGCTGAAGTTCATTGCGCTCGCCAGGAGACGAATGCCCTCAGGAGAGAGTTAATTGTATCTAAAGAACGAACTGATGATCTTGCCAGACAGCTATTACAAGGTAAGGCTGGTCAAACTCCTTTACCAGGTTCTGGGGGTAATTCCGCCCCAGTGGTTTAAAATAACCCTGTGCAAATGAATCTACCTGGAAATATGCCACTGGCCCCACCGCAACGTTTTGCCGGGGACCCCAAAAGGTTCGCCGTATTCATGAATCAATGCCGATTGCACTTCCTCTGCAGACCTGGGGCCTTCCTAACGACCAAACCAAGGTCGCTTTTGTACTATCATATCTCAGCGGCTGTGCTGCGGATTGGTCATTTCCACTGGTTACTCAAGATGACCCAATTCTTCGGAACTTTCAAGCCTTCCAGACAAGCATGGAAACTTTTTGCGCGGCATTCTCAGGGACAGGCCCTGGACAACAAGCTTCTATCCCTACGATAGGGTAACCAGGACCTCTTAGCCTATATCGCGACCTTCAATAGGTTAATTGTGGAGACTGGATGGCCGGAGCATAAAAGAATCACTTTATTCCATCGAGGTCTACTTGGAGAACTTAAGGATGTCCTGGCCCAGGTCGTAAATCCACCCCAAGACTGCTCTGAATATATAGACTTGGTGGTCCAATTAGATCACAGGCTTCAAAACAGAAAGGCAGATCGGTCCAAGTTTGAGACCCGGGTTTTGGTCAAAACCCATGTTAACCCCAAGGGTGCCGATGTTACTGAACCTATGCTAATTGGAGGGGTTAAAGGACCTTTAACTCAAAAAGAGCGTGAACGAAGACGGCAAATGCAATTATGCCTTTATTGTGGGGCTTCTGGACACTTTTTACGAGATTGCCCTATAAAACCATCTAAGAAGGCAGTAGGAGTCGCTGATAAGAACCTGATGGAATCTGAGTCGGGAAACGACCACGCCCGACAAGCGTAGGGGTCTGCTTGCCGAGCTTAAAAACTAACTCTCTGACGTCACATTTCATCATGCCAATGGTCCACGTAAATCCGAAGCAGCCTGGGCGGTTACATGCCATGAAGGCATACATCGATAGTGGGGCTATAGGAAACTATGTGGATCGTGAATTGGCTTCCAGGATCAACCTCCATCTTTGCCCTTAAACCAGTAAGGATGTCATCACCACAGTGGATGGAACCGAAATCGCCTCTGGGATGGTAACACACTCCACTACTGAAGTGACATTGTTGGGTCAAGAAGGACATCGGGAGGCAATTGTGTTTGATGTAATCAAGGCTCCGCAATTTCAAGTAATTCTCGGAATCCCTTGGTTGGAAACACATAATCCTCGAATTGACTGGCGAGCAAAGAGGATAACCTTTCCAGATTGTGCACAAACCTGTTATCCAAGAAATCCAAATATTGGCCTAGTTACAGTAACCCCTGTCATTTTGCAAATACCGCCAGAATACCAAGAATTTCAAGACGTCTTCCAAAAGGAACAGGCCAACACTCTACCGCCTCACAGGTCGTACGATTGCCAGATCGATCCATTGCCCGGTGCACAACCCCCTTGCAGCAGGATCTATGCCCTTACCGAACCCGAGAATCTTCATTTACGACAATATCTAGATCAGTACCTAGCCAATGGTTTTATTCGCCCGTCTAAGTCTCCTGCACCCTCGGCTTTATTCTGCGTGCCTAAAAAAGAAGGCGACCTCAGAACTTGTATTGACTACCGCGCATTGAACCAGATAACTGTTAAAAACCAATACCCTTTTCCTCTGATCCCTGAACTCCTTGACCAGGTGAAGGATGCCTGCATATACACCAAGTTAGATCTCCGGGGGGCCTACCATCTGGTGCGAATAAAGGAAGGCGATAAATGGAAAACTGCCTTCCGCACCAAATATGGGCTATTCGAGTACCAGGTGATGCCTTTCGGATTGTGCAATGCACCGGCTGCCTTCCAATACTTCATAAACGATGTCTTTCGGGAACTCATCGACATTTGTTTTGTTGTATATATCGATGACATTCTTGTGTACTCCTCTTCGGAATCTGATCATAGAAAACATGTCAGGGCAGTTCTCGAGAAATTGCGCCAGCACAAACTATTTGCTAAACTTGAAAAATGTGTTTTCCATTCCACGGAAGTCGAGTTTCTTGGTTTCATCCTGACACCTAAAGGAGTCCGCATGGACTCACGAAAAGTGGATGCTATCCTCAAATGGCCATCACCTAGCTCCGTGAAAGGTGTTCAAAGCATGCTTGGCTTTGCCAATTTTTATCGCAGGTTTATCCCGGAATTTTCTCGTGTGGTTCAACCCATCACTGCGCTCTTAAAGAAAAATAAACGTTTCGAATGGTCTGAAGAAGCCGAGCAGGCCTTTCAGGAACTAAAAGCTAAATTTACCTCTGCACCTGTATTGAAGCACCCGCGCCCAGATCTTCCTTATGTCATCGAAACTGACGCATCCAGCCTAGCCATGGGAGCTGTCCTGTCTCGAAGAGATCCCGAAACTAACCAACTGCATCCCGTTGCATTTTGGTCCAGAAAATTCTCAGCACTCGAGGTTAACTACGCAATCACTGACAAAGAACTGTTAGCCATTAAATCCGCCTTTAAAGCCTGGCGGCATTATCTACTTGGCGCTAGACATATCATCACGGTGATTACCATCCACTGGAACTTACAGTATTTAAAGACCGCCAAGGCTCAGTCATCTCGACAGCTCCATTGGGCTTTGTTTTTTGCGGAATTCGATTTTGTAATCACCTACCGTCCTGGCTGTAAGAATGGCAAAGCGGACGCTCTATCCCGAATAGGATTGGGAGAAACTGATACTAACTCAGAACATGTACCGATAATTCCCGAACAGAGAATTTTGGGCATGACTTCTTTACAAACGCTTGAAGACATTCAAGCTAGAGTTAAACAACTCCTGGACCCTACAGACTTACAGGATTGGGTACAAAAGGGATCTGAATTTACTATAAATAATGATTTACCTTATTTCCAAGGGCGCTTATTTCTGCCACACAAGGAATTACAAGAGCTCGTTATTTCTCGTTATCATGATACACAAATAGAGGGGCACCCCGGTATTGCCAAGACGGAAGAAAAGGTGAAACGACAATTCTGGTGGCCTTCTTGGCGAAAAGATGTTAAATCATTTGTGATGTCCTGTGATGTTTGCACCCAAAATAAAGGCCAAAAGAAAGACCAGCCGGTCTCCTTCAACCTCTAGACATTCCGCCAGCACCTTGGCACACCCTGTCATTGGATTTTATTACGGACTTACCTCCTTGTTCAGGATATAATACTATTCTTGTTATTGTGGATTTATTTTCCAAAATGGCCCACTTCATTCCATTGAAAGGTTTACCTTCAGCTTCAGTTCTAGCCAAAGAATTCCTTGAAAATATTGTTCTTTTACATGGATTCCCATCTGTACTAATCTCAGACCGGGGAAGCCAATTAATTTCCCACTTTTGGCGTAGATGTGTCAATTGGCACAAATCGATGTAAGAAAATCCACTAGTCACCACCCTCAGACCGATGGTCAAACAGAGAGGACGAATCAGACCCTTGAGCAATATTTACGGTGTATGTTGCAGCAATCTGAATGTAACTGGAAAGACATTCTTTGGATAGCCGAATATGCATATAATAATTTGGTACACTCTGGAACTGGGCAAAGTCCTTTTTATACTTTATATGGGCATCACCCTCGAACCTCAGACCTTGACTCGCCTCAAGGCCTCGGAATGCCCGCAGTGGACCATCTGCATTCTACAATTACCCAAGCCTTCAAAGAAGCAACTACACATTTACAACAAGCCAAGAGAAAATACAAGAAGAATGCTGACCTGCATCGGAGTGAAGCACCTCAGTACCCGATTGGGGACCAAGTATGGGTGGCTACCAGGCACTTATCGCTCAAGGGACCTCGAACTTTTAATCCAAAATATCTGGGGCCTTACTCCATTACGGCCATAATCAATCCCGCGGCCGTTAAACTTGATTTACCAGCTAACATGCGAATCCACTCTGTTTTTCATGTGTCACTTTTGAAACCAGTGCAACCTGGAACCAGACTAATCAAGCCTCCAGAACCCATTCAAATAGAAGGAGAACCTGAATTCAAGGTGAAGAACATTTTAGATTCAAAGATGTTAAGGTCAAAACTTTTCTATCTAATCGATTGGAAGGGATACGGGCCTCAGGAGAGGTCGTGGAAACCCAGTGACCATGTACATGCACCTCGATTAATTAAGAAATTCCACTGGATCTTCCCAAACAAACCAAAACCCCCGGAGGTAACAATCTTGGGAGGGGCCTTGGAGGAGAGTGCTGTCATGATGCCTACTCCCGGGAAGCCAGTTCAGGGCCAGCGTCCCCGAAAGCAGACATCATGTCCCCAGGGAGGGACCCAGCAACCCCTTATAGGGGCTCTTTGGACATTGTCCTGGCGCCTTTGGCGCCAGGCTCATAGAAAGCATCAGTCCTGGCACCATAGGCGCCAGGCTCATTATAGGAGTGCTTGGATGGACTTACCTGATGCAGACCATGCTGCCGGATCCAGCTCTCCTTGAGGTCTGAAAGGGACTATTTTACCTATGGGACTATTTTACCACTCGGGCGTGGCTGAGGAAGAATACTTACCTGGAACTACTTTGGGGGGGCTATTTAAACGATGCCCAGACAGCAGCTCATGCTTCCCGTTGTTCTGCATCTAACAGCTGGACGCTCACCGTGTCTGCTCCTGCATCCTGGCTCCAGCCACGCCCGCCTGTAACCTGGAACACCTGAAAAGGAAGGAAAGGAGAGAAAGGTGAATAATTGAACTTTACCTACCTCCATCCGGAGTCCGGAACCATCACTCTGACGATCCTGAGAAAAGACATTATTTTTAGAAGCGCATCGCATCGCTCGCTGCAGCGCCGCGTTCCACTCACCTTCACGAGGAGCCCTCGGGCTCTTCAGCGACCATTGGCATCATCCGTCACCTTTCAGCGCCTAAGGAGAAAAAGAGACAAAACAAAGGTGAGCGAAGGAACAGATTGAGGAAGGCCTGATTCTTCCACCTTAAGACTTACCTGATCTTTGTTGGGACAATCTTTCTACACCTCGGGTCGGCGCCGCTTCTTTGGCACTGCCGTACCCCAGCCCCTAAGGGGAAAAAGAGACAAAACAAAGGTGAGCGAAGGAACAGTTCGAGGAAGGTCTGATTCTTCCACCTTAAGACTTACCTGATTATTGTTGGGACAATCTTTCCCCACCTCGGGTCGGCCCCGCTTCTTCGGCACTTCCGTACACCGGCCCCTAAGGGGAAAAAGACACACGCATTAGTGGGTGAAGGCAAGATCATTAAGGGAACCATCCATCAAAAAGACTCACCAGAGTTACCTTCGGCGAATCCATTCCTTTACGCGGATTCTTCATCCTACATCTGAAATAGAGAAAAGGACAACGGACAATTAAGGCTTGAACTTTTGCAACTGAATACTTACGGCCTCATATCGGAAAAGTCAAGCAGAGTTCAATACTCACCAAACCCGAGATCCAGTGAAGTAACTGGAAATCAACGCGCCCCTGCATCGGAAGCAGGATGGAGAGCTCGTCCTTTCAGACTCTAAGAAGGATTCTTCTACGGGCCAGACAGGCGAGGTTTGGGGGTCCGGTCCAGTCCATCTTCCGAGTCCTGCGCATCACCTTAGAAGAGGTCATAGCAGTCTAGAACAGATCGGCGCCTCCGTGGGAATCAGGTGAGTGTTACAGTAAGGCATTTGTGAACACCTTCTTTCATGCTCTCCCTAAATACATTATGACCTAGCTAGTGAGGGACTTTCATGAGAAAAGATCACTAGACTGGGTCATTGAACAAGCAACACGCATCTATGAAGGGCAGAAGCCACTAGAAAGTAAAAATATTAGCAAAAGCCCCAAACCGACCAACACCCCTGCTGCTGCCTAGGTGGCGGAGGTGAAGGTTGCCCCCATTTTAGATTTGGAGGTGGGGGGGCCTAAAATACTTCCCGTGCAGAACCCGACCAAGCCCAGACCCTGAAGGCCGTTGGGTCAATCCCAAACCGGGAGTCAGGGAGGTAACCCCACAAATGGGACCCCTAACTCCCCTGACTACATCAGCCCACACTACAAGGGCAACAGACCAATGCTGGGCTATGTGTGGACTCCACCAGGCAAAGGGGGGGGGGGTCCAACCAGACAGCTGGAAACCCAGGAAACTTCTCTCCTCACTTTCCCCAGGAGGGCAGTAATCCCCCAAATGCCAGAGCACGCCAAACTTCAACCCCCAAAACAACCCCTCCTTTTCCCCACTTTCCTGAGCCCAGACAGCCCAATCAGGGAGAGGGGAGGCCAAGGGTGGAGGGGTACCCAAACTATCCTAACCAGGGGTATTATACGAGAAGGGATAGTTACCCTACCCTTCCCGGGATCAACCCAGGGTAGACCAGAGGACCCCGTACCAGCTAGAGCGGGTGTCCAAACTGGAGCGCCAGGTCCGGAACATGACACAGGATTTGGGTTGCTTGCTGAGGGTTCAACAGAACCCTCAGATCAGCATGGCGGCTCAGAACTCCTCGAATCCAAGGTCTGGTGCTCCAGAACAATGACGGGGGAAGAACCCTGACAACCCACCAGTTCCCAGGAAGGAGGCACAGGGGGAAGGGGAGCGTAAATCCTTACAGGAAGCTTCCTTCCCTACTTGTGAAAAGCCCCTGGAAACCCAGGAACCGGAATCAAAATCTCCTGCCTCCAAAAGTCTGCAACCCAAGGAACAGATGGGGGAGGAGAAATAAAGAGCCTATAAAGGCCCATTTTGCAGAGGAGGTGAAAATCTTCCAGTTTGAAGGAGAGGGGTCCTCAGAAGATACTGGGAAAAGGATCTTCTCCTTCAGGGATGGTGGAACACCTCTCAAAGAGAAATAGGTGCCAAAGGATCCCAATCCAGACTGGGAAGATGTGGGGACCATGTTAAAACCGCCCATCATCAAACCCCAGGATAACCAGCACGAAAATCCCCTGTTTCAAACCCATTCTAGTGACTGCCTCCAAAAAGGGGGGGGGCAGAATCAGAACTAGGGGAGTCCAAAACTTCCCCCATATCTAGCTGTCACCTCTTACAGGTTCCCAAGATCCCAAAAAAAACCCAGCCGAAATCACCTCTCTGTCAGTATCCAAAGCAAATAAATTAACCCACCAATTGGCCAAAAATGTGCACTATCTTTGCCCCCTTGAGGAAAAGGAGGGAAGATTTTATTCCCTGGTCCAAATACAGGGGCAATGTACAGTTTTGGCACAGGTGGACGCTGGATCCCAAGCCACCCATCTGTCAAAAAGGGCCTTTGATCAGCTGAATTCGGGAAGTGGGGAGAAATACCACATCCCTATCACCCCTCTTCCTGGACAAGTTCAGAACTTCGATTCGATGGGAAGGAAATTCCTGTCGAGGGGACTGCGGATTTAGACCTTAAAATTGGGTGACACAAGGTGAAGCAGCACCTAGTCATAGTTGTGATTCCATAGGGCACACCATGTTTACTAGGAAATGGCATCCTGCGTAGATTGTCTCCCCTCATAGATTGTGTAAACAAGGTCCTCTGGACTCAGATTAACTGACCATTAAAATTGAAACAGTGTGTCAACCATGTTAGTTTAAATGGCACATGCCACATGGTTGAACAAAAACCTGACCAAGTTGAATTTCACTTCCAGAATAACAAAATCTCAGACGTGACAGTAATTGCAGTAGGACAACAAACTGGTGATGGGGAGCGCTCTCTATTTCTGAAAATCAACCTTCCATCCAATCTAAGGTAGCATTCCACACTGGAAGGAAACACTCTGACATTCTATACAAATTCACAATCAGAAAATCCCATTCCTATAGTCCAAAATGATGAGAAATCAGCTCATAGCTTGGCTGATATTCAGAAAATTAGAGAGCAGTTGTTCATCCCTATTCAGTTAAATGAGGGGAAGGACTCTGTTCTCGCCCGAGTATGTGTGAACAACGGTAAGAGCTTCATCAGCGAGGCCATGTTCCGCAAACTCCCAAAAGATCCAGCCATTCCCACATTTAAACTATTAGACAGATGGGAAATGGATCTGGAAACAGCCAATTCCAAACATCTCCTGCCTAGCAGGTGTATGCTCAAAATGTCCATAGGCAACAAGAGCATAGTCCATAATTGTTGGTTCGTGCAAGATGTCCCTGTTCTATTTTATTTAGGCAGTGACATTCTCAATCGCTTTGCCATTAGTTTGGACCTAATACACTTCAAGCCTGGTCCCGATTAGTGGGTAATCCCATGGACTTTGATGACCCAGAGAAAGCATTTTGGTCAGCTCAACTTCTGCCATATGCAGTTGAAATTCAGATTGGAGAGGAAGTCACCATCCCAGAACGGACCCGACAATTCTCACTGGAAGTAAAAATTAAAAGAGGACAGAAACTGAAAAATCCTGATGCCTATGTCCATCTCAATGCTCATTTCCAACTGCAAGGGTTGGGGTAAACCCAACACCACTGGTCAACATAGAACACAACACCATTCCAATAGAGGTGGATAACAGCGACCTAAAGAGTATCACTCTGGGCGCAGGCACCATTATTGGAATGGCAGTTGATGACCGACATTTTTCCATAGATTTAGGACCAATCCCCAAGGACTGTTTTGACAGTGATAGTGACGATGACACAACACCAGACAGGATCTTCACCTGGCATGGGGGGAATTTCCATGTGTACTCTTCCTGCCCTTATGGTAAGGAAGATGTGACCTATGACATCAGGAGGGATGAGGTGATCTTTCAAGTCCACAAAGACTGCCTTCCCCACCTGAAGCCATTAGTCCAAGTCAATACCCTGACCAGATGCTTGAAGAGAGAGTCAACCTAGCTGATGCCTGCGAGACTCTGGAGCAAAAATTGAAACAAGTTTTCTTAGATTTTCAAGATCTCTTTGCGGTGGACTCATATGACCGTGGTCGCACTGACATCCACACAACAACAATTCCCACGAACCCTGACATGACTCCAGTGTTTGTGAAGCAATATCGCTTGCCTCTCGCATCAATGGAGTCCTTTACTGAAATAATTAAGAACCTTGAGTCCCGTGGGATAATTCGTCCAGTCCACAACACCTTCAACAATGCGGTGCTGGGGATTTTGAAACCAAACAGCCAGTGGAGACTCTGTGCTGACCTGAGGGAGCTCAAAAAATGGGTCCATACTTCCTGATGCCCTCTTCCCTACATTGACCAAGGGCTGGCACAGATCCAGGGGTCAAAGGTATTCACTGCCATTGACCTGACCAATGGGTACTGGACTGTACCTCTCAGTAGGGAGGACCAATACAAGCTGGCCTTTACTTTCGGGGGGCAGCAGTACACTTAGACCTGGACTCCCTTCAGATACATCAACTCCGGCAATTAATTTAACATCTTTATACATAAGGCCATGCCCGACTTGGGTGAAAGGGGTAACCTGGCCTATGTAGATGATGTTCTAGTCAAAAGCTCAACTGTGGAGGAACACATAGTGGAGATCTGTTATGTTCTGACACAGTTGAGGGCTGCTGGAGCAAAACTCTCTTTCCAAAAGGCACAGTGGTGCAGAACCCATGTCAATTTCTTGGGGCATGAGATAACTCCTCAGGGTCTCTGTCCCCAGGAAAAGAAAATAGAAGCCCTCCAGAAAATAAATAAAAGACCCCACAACTCTGAGGGAACTAAGGAGCCTCCTTGGACTAACTAATTATAGCAGAAAGTTCATTGAGGACTATGCAGCGATCACAGGACCCCTGATCCATCTTTTGAAGGGGGGGTCAAGTGGGAGTGGGGTCCAGAACAAGCCGAGGCAGTAAGACAACTTAAAAGAAGCCTCTCACTAGCGCCTTGCCTAGCTTACCCTGTCAAAAACAAGGAGTTCTTCTTGGAGACAGGGTTCTCAAATACATGCTTGACTGCGGTTTTATATCAAAAGCATGACAAGGTCAATAAAGTAATCTCCTATGCGAGTAAGACTTTATCCTCTGTGGAGGACAAATTCAACGATTGTGAGAAGGCTTTCCTGGCAACGGTGTGGGCATTGAAGAATTACTGCCCGTTTATCCAGGGGGAACACATCATAGTGGAGACTCCACACCAGCCCCTGCAATATCTTCAAAGTGACAGAATCCGGCCCGGAAATGTGAGTAATTCCCTAATTACTTCCTGGACTCTGTCAATGCAAGTCTTTCCTGTGGAGGTCAGATATGGCCAAAACAAGAAGAGTCTCCTTGTGCACGGTCTGGCTGACTTGCATGATTGTGACAGAGAAAACTGTCTCGAGGACGAAAGTCTTAAAACCAAGGACATCATGGAGGCCTACCTTAATTCCCCACACACAGTCTATGAAGAAGACCAGTGAGAGGGAATGCCCACTGTCTATGTGGATCGGTGCTCCTACCATGCTGACAACAACGGGGAAAAGATACTTGTGGCCAGCGTAGGGAATGCATGGGTGGATGATGCCCCAGAACCCTCTGCTGGGTACAAAATCGGTCCCCGAAGTAGTTAGTGGCAGAGCAGATGGCTGTGCATCAAGCCATCCTCACTGCTGCCCAATGCTAACTCCACAAACTGGTCATAATCACAGACTCAGATCATGTACGGAACGGGTTTGTGGAGCACCTGGTTAACTGGACAACCAGAGGCATGCTATGTGCTAATAATAAACCTTTAAAACACGGAAAATTAATACAAAATATTGATGATCTGGTCACCTCGAATGGGATGACCATCTACTGGAAAAAGATCAAGGTTCATTCTAAAGTAGAGGGGCCAGGCAAAACTGGAAATGATCTAGCTGATCAGCTGGCCAAAACCAGAGCCATCCAAGGGGATCTACTTGAGATTGAGTCCCTGTTGGGGGAAATCCAGGTCACTGCTATCACTAGGTCCCAGACAAATGCTCACAATGAACTCTCAACTGCACAATGAAGTAAGGAGACCCCATATGCTGATTTGATTATGGCTCAAAAAGGGGATCCAATAATTGGTACGTTTTATCAACACATTGAGGACCCTGAGAACTTTCACCTGACGGATACCAATTACATTGGGAAAGAGGACCTCAGAGTGTTGATGAAATGTCCAAAAATGTTCCGAATCCAAGACAGTTGGTTTCTGAGGAGATCCATAGCTGGCCATGACCAGTGGGTTGTCCCCACCTCCTTCTGAAGACTGATGCTAAGTCACGCCCATGATGTGGCTACATCCGGTCATCAGGGGTTTCATACGACACTAGTAATCTTGCGAGAGGTTGCATACTGGCCACACATGGGGCAGGATCTCGACCAATACTTGGAGGGGTGTCTTGTGTCTTGCAGCCAACCTCACTCACGCGCCATGCTCCCCTGCAAAAGAGGGGGGTGGCACTGCCTTGGTCAGATTTATAAGTCGATTTTATCGGGCCCGTGATTCACTCCTCTAGGGGGAACAAGTACATGTTGACCGTAACATGCTTGTTCACTAAATGGGTGGAATGTCTCCCGGCCCCAAATTGCAAGGCAGAAAGAGCAGCCGCCCTGATGATCAACCTCATCATGTCAAGAATCGACTATGCAACCAGCCTCTACCTCGGAATACCAGAATACCTCCTGAAGAAACTACAATGGATCCAAAATGCAGCAGCCAGACTACTCCTCAAACTATCCAGAAGAGACCACATCACTCCTGCCCTACAAACACTACACTGGCTCCCAGTAAAGCTTGCATCACCTTCAAAACCATGTGCATAACGCACAGGGCAATCAGTGGACAAGGATCAGGATTCCTACAAAAAAAAGTAACAATCTACAAACCAAAGAGGCCCCTCCGATCCAGCAACAAAATCCACCTGGAACTAAAACCATACCTTAAGAAAAAATGTGGAGGCACCTCCTTCTACCCATTAGCTGCAAAAACCTGGTACAACATCCCAAAAGAGATCAGAAATCCCGAAGATCACCACAAATTCAGGAAATTACTAAAAACCTGGCTCTTCAAGACCACAGACTCAAACTGAAAACCGAAACAACAGAGAAAAAGGATGACGGAACTGGAAAGGACACTGACAGCCCCAGAACCGACAGGGAAGCTCCTGCAATGCCGGACCGGTGACACCGGATTGACTGAAACACAGGTGACACCCACTGAGACGGAGTCAACTATCCCAGCCAATCGCATCTCCATCGCACCTTAGTTGCTACCAGGTACCAAAGTATCAATTGAATTGCAGATACAATGGCAATCACCACACTAGCTGAGTGGTGGACATTGGCAGGTGCACTGGCCACAAGAGGAAAGGAGGACAAGTGGGGTTGTGCTGAGGCTGGTTGAGGTGGGGGCCAGATGTGAATGGGACCTTAGTGCAAGATGGGCCCAGATCAGGACAGAGGAGCATCAGGAGAGACTTTGCAAGCCCAGCGCCTCAATTCAGGATAGAGATGCCAAGTAACCATTTCTACTAACAATTTCCACCTCTGCACACCCCTCTCAAATGCCAAACCAAACACAACCACAAACCTACAGCACAACAAACCACACAAGTTTCACTACATTGCAACAACAAAACAAAAACACACATAGACTTCCCCAACAGTACACAATGACTACCGGCTGCAAACACCCCAACCAGCACACGGACCCACAGGGCTGTGGCCGTCAACAGCACATCACTGCTCTCCTGCACTTTTCCTGCTTCCTCCCAATAACTCACCCTCCCTTCCTCTTTCAGAGCCGCCAGTGCGCCAGGGGACCAATCCTTTGGTGATAGTGTGCGGTACAAATGTCCTTTAACATTAACATAACATTAACATCTTCTCGCGTTTTGGACTACTCCAAAGGATTGAGTCAAACTGAGGTAGTTACTTCACTAGCGAAGTGATGACAAAGTTGTGGGAGATACGTGGGGTCAAAAGGAAACTACACATTGCCTACCGGAAATCCTCTAGTGGTGGAGTTGAGAGATACAACAAAACTGTTGTGAGCATATTCAAAAAGTTTGTGGCAGATTCTGGGCCAAGTTGGGACATTCAATTACCCCTTGTCCTGATGGCCATCAGATCTACACCTTCTTCTGCAACAAAAATGTCTCCATTTGAGCTGATGACTGGACGAAGGATGGTGCTACCCCAGCATCTGCTCTATAGAACCCAAGAGCAGAACTTGATAAATGCCTCCACAACTCATGAGTATGTTGAGAATCTGAGAGACCACCTTCAACATGCTTTTGCCCAGGCTCATTAGAATCTAGAAAGATCTGCAGACAGTATGAAGACCCACTATGAACTTAAGACAACTAGAAAAGAATATCAAGTAGCAGACCGGGTCTACTTGTACAATTTCCAAAGGAACCAAGCCAAAGAGCGTAAATTCCTCCCAAGTTGGCGGGGTCCTTTTGAAATTGTGGACAGAATCTCACCAGTCGCCTACAGAATCCGCATCTCCAAGGTCAGTTTAGAAGAAGGGTAAATAAGTGGGTCCACATAAACCAGCTGAAGGGTTGCCATCCCAGGCAACTTTGCTGCAAATAGAGGAGCCAACCAGAAACCCAGAGAGGGAAATTCCAGATCCTTAGAAAAATCCACCTGTTAAAACCATTAGTAATATTGTAAATTATAGTCAATGGCCCTCATTACGACCTTGGCGGTAAGAGAAAAATGATGCCGGTAAAGGATTACCGGCATCGCCTACCGCTAGGGCTGATTATGACCCGAGATAGCGCTATTAGCGGCACCGTAATCAACAGTGTTGTTAAAAGTGCCAGTGTTGTTAAAAGTGTTGTTTATGGCACGCGACTCCCATGCCGTAAATACTGCCATGGCGCTAAATTGGGAACATTACGAGTAACGCGGACATGGAAATAACGCCTTTATGAAGGCCGTAAAGTACCTTACCGCCATGGCGCTAATACCTCCATCGCGGACCAACCGTAAATAGCCATGTGCAGTGTTCCCAGCTGCCACAGGTGCACACAATCAGCACAGGTGGAGGCAATACAGACTGGCCATGCACAAAAGGAGCACACCCCACCCCTTCCCACACACAGTTACACTCCACATTGAATCCAATACTACTAGCAATGCTGGGGCTGGAGGACCTGATTGCAGTGGAAGTGCTTCAACAACAACAATAAGAAGTACAACAACAGGCAGCACAGAGGAGACGCAGGAGGAGAAGGAGGGCCAGCATGCCCCACCAGCACAGCCAGTGCCACCACGCAGGCAGCCCCTAATACCACGCATCAGAGCCAGTCCATTCAACTCAACCGCTGAGCAGATCCACACCCTGTACCGCCTGGACCGGGACACCATCACCACCATTGTGGACATGATACATGACGACATAAACAGCCTCATTGAAAAACGCACTGGCATCCCACCCCTACTGAAGGTGGTGACTGTGCTCCACTTCCTGGGCACACGCACCTACCAACACACAGTGGGGCAACTGCATGGTATTTCACAACCATTATTCTCACGTACGTTGAACCAAGTGCTTGATGCCCTCCTCAAGCACACAGACGAACACATTTCCTTACCACTGTCTGCCCAGGAGATCTCAAACACCAAAGTGGATTACCATTCACTGGCCAGCATATTGCATTGGCGCCATCGACAGCACCCATGTGGGATTGGTGGTCCCACATGCCATGGAGGTAGTGTACCGCAACCGTAAACTATACCAACCAATCAACGTGCAAATGGTATGTGACTCAAACAAGATCATCACACATTGCTGTGCTTGATTCCCTGGATCAACCCATGATTCAATGGTCCTGCGGAACTCCACGATTCCACGCTACATGGAGCGACATGCAGGGCACAGATCCTGACTTCTCGGTGAGTCGCATGTTAGGCACATAACCTAGCTGCGAGTTGAAAAGGGAATGGAGGAAGCTCACACCCCAAAATACGCCCAGACTGGACCTGACACCTGACCACATAATGCAAGATGCAAGCAGCCCTACCATGCGAATGAAGCAGTGTCCCAACCATCCCACAGATATCTGCATGTGCACTGTACCAAATCCGACTGCATCCCCCACACGAAATACAGCCACAAGTAACAACTATAGCCAATACAAAGCACAAAACACCATGAACTGAAAGGCCAGTCCCCCATTACTGCGTACAGTCACTTGAGGGTCAAATACATCAATACACCGCTACACTGACACAGAAGCCCAAATAAATTGCATGACACCATTTGTTGTGCGTAATGAGAGCATCATGAGGCTGACATCAACCTTGCCAGGATGACAGCATACAAATAAGTGGACATCTGCAAGATCACAGAAACAACGGACGTGGACTGACACAGTGCATGTGCACTCACAAGGAACTGGACCCCCCCGCGCACACTAATCAATGACATGCAAAACAGTCCATAAGAGGAATACACACATAGCAGTCTCATCGTGTGACTCCATCCATGCATGGAAATGGGGTTCAGATGAAGAAACAAATGTTTGCCATGGTATCACTTAATGAGGTCAAACATGATGAGTTAATTTACACATACATTGTTGCCCATATGCAGGTGATGCAGGCTATCCCTTGAAGAAGTGGCTCCTTACCCCAGTCCGGAACCCACAGAACAGGCACGAGGAGGACTATAATCGTGCCCATACACGAACCCGTGTGGTGATTGAGCAGACATTTGGCCTCTTGAAGGCACGGTTTCGCTGCCTCCGCAGGTCTGGTGGGGCACTCCTGTACCGCCATGAGAAGGTGGCAAAGATTATTCTGGCATGTGTGATGCTACACAATATGTGCATCAGACGGAATGTTCCCCTGCCCCCTGACGCAGAACAGCAACCACCTGACGAAGAGGATGAGGAGGATGGGGATGGGGCAGCACCTCAGGGAGGAAGCGAAGCACAGGAGGGACGTGACATGCATTGGACTCTGATCAACCAATTCTTCTAGCTCACATGGATGGGGGGTGTCACATGGAGATGGCACTTGGGGCATTGGGTGTGTCAGGGACATGGACACTGTAGACTGTTCACCAATAAAGCACACGTACACAATGAGCAATGTCCACACATGTGATTTGTGCATAATCAAAAAGTGTATTGAAAAGGTAAATCTAAGTGAACACACCCACTCTCCCCTCCCCACTCTACTCCCCAACACACCCACTTCCCCCTACCCCCTCTACTCCCCAAAACACCCACTCCTCCCTCCCCCATCTACTCCCCAACACACCCACTTCCCCCTCCCCCCTCTACTCCCCATAACACGGTGTGGATGACTGTGCACAAGTGCATCATGTGGCATCAGTACACGAGGCTGCGTCTATTGGAACCCCCCTCTCCCGGCACCCGGTGCACCCCTGTCGGTATGCCGCAGGTTCCTGCCCGATCTGCGGACAGGGCTGGTTCGGGTTGAACTGGCAGCTGAGGAGGAACTGGGTTGGTCACATGGCCGCATGTCCCGAATTGTTTGGACTAGCTCTGAAAGTACGTGCCGCACCGCGGCCAGTTCGGCACAAATGTCCTTAGAAGTGGACTCAATGGCAGACCTAACAGTATCAGCACATTCGCGCATTTCCCCCTAGCGGTGGCGCATTCTGGAACATGCTGTGTCAACAGGGCTGCAAGTTGCTGTTGACGCGTGATTATTTCCTGCATGGACTCTTGGCTGTTGTGGCCTGTGCCTGATAGTTGTGGCGTGTCTATTATGCTGCTCCCCTCCTGCACATCTGCTATTGGGCAGGGAGTAGCCGGCCAAGAGTTTCCAGGAGATTGCCCCTGTATGCTAGTGTCATGCTGGCTGCACAGAGACATGTAGGGGGAATGCAGAGGGTCAGTGGGGGGAGCCACGACAATATCTACATCCCCTTCCTCGTTGTCTGAGATGGCTGCAGTGGCAGCAGTCTCACCAATGGTGCTGCTTTCTGCGGATCCAGTGCCTTCAGTGGACACCACTGGGCGGATGGCTGAAGTCGGTGGCACCTAAGTGGTTGACTTGCTGGACATCGGTGCCATGGCCTGTGCTGTGCTGTGGGATTTATCCTGTTGTGGGGGTTTGCTTTTTCTACCTGAGGTGGAGGGACGGTGTTGTGGCTCTTCGGGCCTAGGCTTCTTGGCAGGTAGTGTGCCTGTGTCTTCATCGGCACTGTCCGAATGAGAGCCTGTGGTGGACCAAAGGAGGGAGAGGGTTAGTGATGGGTCTACGGACATTGAGCAGGCATTGTGATGGCTGCATTCATTTTGATTGCTAGATTGTTCACATTGGAGGCAGTGACATACAGGTTGTCTCACTCTAAGGTGGTAGAAGCATGGAGCCATATGGGTGGCTACAGAAAGGGGGTGCATTATGCATGTGTACAAGATGGAGGTCAGCACTGCCTGTAGACAGTCTTGTGCTAATGTGTCCGGTGGACCCTGTTAGGCATCATTGCACTTCCCAACCATCTGGACATCATTGTGGTGAGATTGGCATAGTTGGACTTAAGGCACCTACCTGCGTCGCCTGATTTCGGGGCTCCTCTCTCTATATCTCCAACACCCTCAATGCTCTCCGTGCCTATGGTGGCGGCACATTTCTCCTCCCACGGCTGTAGTTTGATGGGCGACTCAGCTCTTCCACCAGTCGCCATGCCGAGATTCCGATTGGCCGCCAGTATGCACCTGACCCGGAGCCGTAGATCGCCCCACCTTTTTCGGCATTGTCTGGCATTGCGGGGTGTTGTGCCGACGGCACTGACCCTCTGGGCTACCATGGCCTATATGGCCTTTTTTCGCTGCAGTGCCGGTCTGGTCATCTCCGTGGAAAACACAACATCAGCGTGCTCTTGGGTTTCCCCCAACATAGTTAGCTCCTCCCTTGAAAAGCGCTCCTGCCGCAGCCGATCTCCGCTCTTCTTCAGAACTTTTGGCATTGTGATGTGGAATGGGTGGTGTAGAAGGTTTGTGGAGGTTGTGGGGGTCAGGTGTCCACTGGTAACAGAGGATGGCAATGGATTGTGTTTTTAAAGATGGCCACCATGCTCTTTCCCGTTCCTGTGCGGTGACGCTACTTCCGGATCCGCTTGTTTACAGTCGCCGCTAATAGCAGTTCCCGTTAATTGCGGTTACCGCTATTAGCGGTGACCGCTAATGTCGATGGCTAGGGTGACGGAGGTGCTATTTGCATGGTATACGATACCGGTAAGTGGGATTTTATGGCCTTTAGCAGCATGGCAGAGATTACATTACCGGCATGGCGCAATGCTCGTGCCCGAGAAGTCGTAATGTGCCGCTTTTAGCGGTCTCTGGGCAGCATGGACACGTTATTTGCGCCATGCCGGTGATGGCCGATACTTACCGCCAGGGTCATAATGAGGGCCAATGTATGCATCTGCCCCACTACACCCTCGGGGAGTATTAGTGGGGAAATGTCCATAGCCATGCTATGTTCTGTCTCCTAGCATTGGAACTTAGAAATTCTAATTACCAAGGAGGACCACTCGGGGACCGGGAGGAAAGACCCAAGGAGCCCGGAGTGCCGTTCCATACTCCCAACCAGAACCGGCGAGGAGAGCGTGTCCATTCAGCACTGACAGGAGAAGCAGACGACTTTCTCCACCTAGATAAAAAAAAAACAGAACCAGTATTGATGGTCCCATTTAAAAACGTATCCAGTGAGTATAAATAGAAAGAATTGTGTCACTAGCCTCAAGCAAACTAGCAACTTAAGACTCCAGTACCCTCCTTCAACACCCTAACAGTGTGACTCTCAATTACCCTCCTCAAACATCTTATATCAGCATTCAATGCATTTAACTCTCTCACAACACATTGCCTCTCATACTACTAGTAAGTCTCTATTACCAGCCTCCCTAACACTGAGCTTTAAGCACACACCTAAAACCCAGTGCTTTACCAGTGGTTATGAATGATTTTAAACCTTCCAGTCATCACATTTCTGGATGTAGGACCATCCTCTGGCATTCCAATCCACCTTGGCATGGTGCGGAGGAAGACTGTTGATTCAATGTGTATGCTGTGACTTGTCGAGTACTGGGCTGATAACATACATTTGTCAAATTCATATACATGACTAAAGGGATCAATGAAATGGCGAGGATGGGCAATGATGTCCAACTGCTAAACCTTACAGCCCTCTGTGCTTTTACAGAAATCTGCATGGTTTTAGTTGGCATAGCAAAACCCAGAGCAGTCTGTCAAAATCTACTGATGCCATGGTCCTTGGGATGTCCATGCAACCCTGTATGAAGGGTCACAACATTGGCGAAAAGGGTGCTTGCATACATTCAGCGATGCTCAGTGACATGTTGCACTGACATTTCCTATCACTTGGGATTCCGGACGGTTTCTTGAAAAATAAAGATTTGTGATATACATAAGCTTCCAGAACTGACAAAGGCGGCCGTTCAGACATATTGTGGTGCATTTTTACAAGACCATGGACTATGAATTGAATGACTTAATTATTGGCCAAGGGTGTGTTTTCACTTAAAATGATCTCATACCTATGAAGGTTTGACCATGTTTAAAACAACATCTGGCTACCTCGAGGCTAAGAAACTTCTGTCTGGAGATTAACTAATTTACAAGACCCCCTATCCCTTAAAACATATCCAGGAAGGAAGGTTCATGATCAGCATGCAATTGTTTTGGAGGTGGGTTATCAGCACATTATTATAGATTGAATTTGCCAGTGACTTCGTTGGAGGCAAAATGTGTGTTTTTCCCCTATTGGAAAAATGGAGAAAAGGTGGGCAATACTGTTGGTTTTGATTGTCTTAAAGAAAGACTGTTGCTTCTTATTCTTTTACTGGGTTCCTGATTGTATATGGAGCTTACCGGGTTGAAAAAAAGCCCAATGACATTCAGGCAAGTATAACGGCAAGAAAAACAGAGTGGAAACCACCCTGTAAAGCCCAGTGCTCCTTATTGCTTCCTACAAGGAAGCTAAATTCATTCCTTTATATTTTTTGTAACTGCATATCAATATTAATAGTTTGTAGATTTTTCACAATATTGTGGAAATTGTAGTCATCTTAAAATTCAAAAAATGAGATTCAAGCCACTGCTTTTCAGATTTTTACTAATATAATTGTGTTTGAATCACACAATAATTAGGCGAATGCACAATTCCTCTATTTAAAGTCAAAGCTTTTGCCAATGCATTTCGGTGCCTAGCACCATCTTCAGGGCTACAATTTAACATAATGCATATCGCAAACAAAATAGTGTAAATAGTAAATGTACGTACCATCACGTAAATAAATCCCATCATGTAGTGAGAAAATGAAAAATAAATCACAGTACATTCATTAGTATCCCAAATGTTTCCCCTATTGCCCACTGACATTTGAGGAAGACATGCATTCCTATTGAATACCCATTTTCTTCTGTAGCTCCTGCATAAATGAGCTGGTAATCGGTAAAAAGGAAAGGTTCAAAAACTTCAGCGTAAACTGTGACATGGCAAAAAAAAAAAAAAAAAAAAAAAACATGATGCCCAAAAAAGATACCGCCATTTCATAAAAAAATAGAGGGATAGTTCGATCTGTGAACTGAAAAATTTATGAGAGAAAGGAAACAGAAAGCATCCTTCGTTCATTCGTTTTGCTTACGCACTCATGGCCCGATTCTCATGAAGGTGGTAAGTAGCGAAAAGGTTGCAGAAAGAGTTACCAGCCTTTTCGCTACTTAATACCTATTAATACCTATTCTGAAGGTGGCACATTCTTCCGGAGTCAGAACGAATTCACCACTTTCAGAATATGGGTGCCAGCTGCTAGGAAGTGATGCAAATCGACCTAGCAACTGGCACTTTCGTTAAATAGCATTTTGCATGCTAATTCTTGTGCCATTACTCCACTTTCTTAAGTGGCAGAAATTGGTGCCGTAGTACGGTAATAAATGTGTGTCGTTGCCGTAGGACTACCACCAGGAGCACGGTTGTTTGGTTGTGCAGACGGTGACAGGTTGGTCCTTGAAAGTATTGCTTACACTTTAGGAAACTCATACGAATCATATTTTATTGTGACAGGAATTCCTACACAAATAACATTCGTATGTTGTCCATTATGTATGCTGCCAAAAGATTTCCAATTCGCTCAAAATGCATGGCTGCCACTGCCTTCCTTCCCACTTGCCAGCCTGCAATCAGAACGTGTGTTTTGTTTTGATTTCAGCAGCACTTTTATTAAATAAAGAATCCCTCGTTATTTAACGAAAGTGCTGTCGAGATTCTGCAATCTGCCCGTTGTCACTAGAAACAGGCAGATTAAAGCAAAAGCACTGTTGTGCTTTACGAAGACGCCCAGGCCAACTTGTGAATAGTCATGGTGCCTAGGGGTTACGATATGGCACAGTGAGACATAGTAATTAACACGCTCACTGCGCCATCATGAGAATTAGGCTTGTAAACAAGCAATGCACTGGCTTTAGAAAACAGGCTGCACTACTGCGCTGCAATTTAAGTGCCAGGAATGTTTGCGTGTGTTGTTTTGTAGGAATATGCAGGGCCCTCACCCGCAGGCCCCATTTGAGTAAGGCGCGGGCAGGCAGCTGGGAAATCACAGTGAACCGAGTTAAAGTGGATTCTGACTGGAAAGTGGTATAAAGTGATAAGCCCGTCCAGCCTGCCACAGACAGCATTGCAAGCTGATCACCTCTGTGAGTTCAAGGACAGCCATGGACTTCACACCCATCGCACACCCGCTGTCTTGGTCAGCTGAGCAGCTATATTATAATTAATTCAGCTCACTGCCTGCTAATGACAGGTTTCTAATAACTCACTGTAACGTTGAAGCTCCACAGGCTGGTGCTGCATCTGCGCTCACTCACACACGTGCTCGTACACTGGAGCTGCAACAAAACAGATGGAGCCCAAAGTGTGCCGTGCAGCATGACCTTGGTTTCAAATTAGCCACGCCCCCTGGGTTTGCAGAGATTAGAAGAGGGTCACACAAAAATTGCTGGGGTCGCCATAGCAACCCCTAGCGACTCCAGAAGGATGTCCCTGCCAGGATTCATGGAGAGCTTCTTGGTTCCTACACATGGGATCAGGAACTAGGGTACCCCGAGAGTACACCCCAGAAGCTCTCACACACACCCTCTCAATCATTCAGGGCTGTAGTACCGCAGCCTACATCTCCAATGGGCCATGCAAGACTGGATAATCAAAATCCACCTTCCATGACCCATTGGACATGCATGCTGAAGAATGAACTGTGAAAAGGAAACCACGTTATCTCTGACCCTTTAAGCCAATTCAGGATTGCTCCCCCATCTGTTTTTTGGTGCTTATGGTTTAACTGGGCTGGCTCTTCCAAAAAGGGTGTGTTGTTGCCCATCGGCCATTATGGGTGAATCACTCCTGGTAACTGGGAATTAAAAACTCATATAGGGCACTTGTTTTCATGAGGCGCTGTTAAGGAGATCCCTAACAAATGGTGCAGACAGGTGCATGGATCACCATGGTGCAAGCTAGGAGCAAATATCAGGTGGTGCAGGCAAGCTGAATACTGTAGCTGATTTCACAGTTGTGTAGATGTGACAATGATGCAGCCAAAGATAAAATAGCGCATTTGTGCAAACATGCATCAAATATCACAAGAGTGCAGTCAAGTGTGGGCATTGAAAGTGAGCAGTCCCCAAAAATACAATACAAAACTACCCAATGAGAGTCAATAACGGGCACACCCCAGTAGGGAATGAGACCAAGACCAAGTGCGGGTGAAGTTAAGAGATATGTTTATCCAAAATATAGGGCATACAGAGGACTCTGCATACTCCGAGAGCGCTCTGCCAGAAAATAGAAAAACATTCATATTTATTACAAAATCACATCATCGATGATGTAGAATATAGGGGGCACATGGGTTGTGGGGAATGGATGGTGAGGACTTGACATTATGTATTCTTTAGGGCTGGTGCTCCAGGATCAGCAGAGCTCCACGTGGTGCCAATGTGGAGTGCACAGGTTAGCTGGGCTCTTCTGGGTGGAGCGCAGGGTCAGATGATGTCCAAGCTGTTACAATTTATGCTACTTAACAATGCCCCTTTGGCCACAAATACTCTGACTTTTATTGGCATATCTCTAGCCATTTAATATATCTCACACTCAAAATTATATACACTTAAAACGGTTACTTCATGAATCAGGTGCTTTATCTTGGGGTTACATTCTAGGGCTATCTGCATCAACTCTTTTGTTAGACCTATTAGGGGACAGCTTAATAGTGTGCTAGTACAAGAAAGGATATATTATCACTTGGAATTTGAACGTTAGGGGTGAGCTGGGGTGATACTTGGTCGAGGGGGACACAACTGGCACATCAAACAGAACTTAGGGTTAGGGGGCTGAGGGCTGTGTCCCTGAACCTGGGGGTCTGCTGGTGCTGATTCAGAGTTATGAAGATGGAAGGTATTTTCCAGGCCAGAGCAGCAGCCCAGTTCACTCACAGGGCAGTGATGTAAAGGAAAGACAAAGGATACAGCGTTCAAAGTGTTACTTTTTACACTCAGACATCCATGAGAACGAGCTTGCTGCAGCAGCAGCACAGGGAGGAGGAGGGGGTTTGGCTGGCTAACTGTACGCGGACCCAGGGGGAAAGGTTTCTGCATGGCCTACTAGAACTAGTACAAAATGGAGTCAGTGACCATAAAAAATTGAGTCGGGAGTCAATTTTCTTGGGGGTGTTGCACGTATATGTGTCGCCCCAAGGATGTCCAGAACCGTGGCCAGTGACGCATGGTCAGCTGCAGAACGAGCATAGTGTGCATGTGGGTATAGGAATGAAGGGGAGGGGGCCAAAAAGACCTTTCCTCCCATACATTCCTCCTTTTCGTTACTTAAGTAACAAATATTGTAACTCTCACAGCCTTTTACATTTGTTTTCTTCTACTTTTGCTTCATGCCAGGTGGGTGTTCCCTTTCGTGGCATCCAGGTCCTGCACATTGCTCTTAGGCGTCCCCTGCTCGTTGCTCGTGCATACTCATCAGGGGTGCTTGTCATACAGCTACGACCCCCATCTCCCTCCAGATCTACCCAAACCTTATCATACCATTGCAATTCTTGGGGCTCTTTAATTGTAGTGTGATACAATGGGTCTACAATATACCCGGTGCTATATATAGCCATCATTCTATATTTTGGCTCTGAGTCGTCCCCAGTTTGAACTTGTGCCTCATATGTCATCTGCACCACTCCTGTCGCACATCCCATTGCACCATCATCATTGCACTATTTGGCACTACATTTGCACAGCATCTAAGTCCTAATTGGCACACACAAAAAATTAAAAGAAAAAAGGTGATGATGGGTATCAGCAACTTTACAGTCATCCCAAGCCAGGACGGGATCCATGGAAACATATTGTCGAACCAAGTGCTGGGCTGCACTCCTCCTTCTTCTTTCATCGATTCGCCAAGTTTGCGCACTGCTGCTATTAGGTGGCATAGAGTTCAATTGTCCGCATCTGCAGAGGGTACGAATGTGCAACATGCGGTCCCGATATTTTGGCAAACACCACTGTCCATTGCTGTTAACAGGTCTAGAACATACCTGTTCTGAATTGTCATCAGCCGCAGGGCCCATAGCTCCACCTTTATCACATTGAACCTTTCTTCTGTGTCATTGGCCAGTTGGATCAGCTCCCAACGAGTGATCTTGAGCCATTTTGCATTTGCTCGCACTGGGATGCTCGGGATGAGGGACACGAAAAACGTCTCAGCAGACATACAAAGTTTGAAGTGATCAGGAACTTGGGGCAAGAGTTCAGAGGATGCTTTGGAAATGCAGTTTGATGATCTTCATTTTCGCAAGACTGTGCTTTGCAGCTGTTCCTCAGAGGAGACGTATGTGTAGGGTGCTTCAGTTGTTGGCAGGGGCTCAGGATACTTGGTTACCGCCAGCCCCCTGCCCCCTTGGATGTGGCTCTCAGGTATCACCATTAGAGCGGAATGCAGCATTGCCAGGGCACATGTGCCACTCCAGGACTGTGGAAGGTGCAGGTACGCCTGTTTGCCGCAATCCCAGTAGGTGTTCATCAGTGCAGCGGTACCCTTTTTCATGTCTGGAATAATGAGCATTTCATTACAGTTCTTCTTTGTGTCCAGATGTGTTCTTCCTTCTCCATGGAAACATAACTCATACAAGATTTCTCTTTTCAGCTTTAAAGGCTTTTCAAGGGCTGTGACCCACGTTAGTTTTTTGATATGCTGTGACCATATTGGGGCGCATGTTCTTTGAATCCACTGCAGCTTTTTATCTGATAGTCCTCGCAGTGCTTCTGCTCTGCAAATTATTTGTTCTTCTTGCCATTTATTGTCCAAAAACTATGTTCCTTTTATCACAAGAAAAGGCTCCTTCAGGCAGACTACTCCTTTGGGCTTGTGGTAACACGTCTTCTCGTTCTGCAGCATTGCAAATGAAACAGTGTGTGCTTGAAAAGTGTTTTTTATTCTGCACAGTGCGAGATGTAGTGAACATTGAGCCTCTGCAACAGGCGACTCTTGTGGCAACAGACTTTTAGGAGTTCTTGAGGCATGGGTTATCAATGAGCCCGCATAGCAGCTCTCGTGTGTTGTCTGCTTTGCTGTTGTACTCATATCTGTGTACCATTTGTTAGATTGAGGTGGGTGCTGGGTGTCTTCTATCATGTCTAACCCCAACCCATGATATTTTTCATATTTCTCAAATCCCGCCCCCCTTTTTCTTCTTCTTTTCCCCCTGGGCCATTTGCTCTTTCCCCTTTCACCCCGTATCCCATTAGAAGTATCCCAACCATTTTCTCCATGTCTGACTCATTGTCTGTCCTAATATTATTGTTATTAGTAATATCATTCAAGGTAGATTGTGTGGTGGTATAGAGTTCATAACTGGGCCACAAAAGTACTGGAGGGTCCGTGTCATTCATTTCAAAAATCGTAATCTCAGAATCATTGTAAGCAACTGTGGGACCGGTAAGGAGTGTGTAATTTACATTGTGTGGCATTCTTGTAGGTCTCCTGGGCCCATATTAGTTTGAATCCATCCCATATCAGATGGGACCCTTGTTTTACGAGGTCCACTCCTCCTCCCCCCTCCTTTATATCTATTGATATAAATGATACTGCCCAATATATTACAAGAGCAAACATCATAGAAAAGAAAACAATTGCACAGAAACATAATCCACATTTGTATGAATATAATTTTAAACTATTCATCCTTGTACTATCTTTATCTACACTTATGCTGTTGGCACTGGGGGCCCCCATCGTTGCCTTTGATGATCCTACAGCGTGAGATATAAAGGGGCTAAGTACACATATCTTGCTTGTTCATTCATATTTGATCTTTCATTTTCATTTTACATTACTCTTTATTATTCATTTTAATTTTTAACAGTGCAAAATAGAGAGAGAGAGAGAAAGAGAGAGAGCACTATAAATCTTTGTTACAATTCATTTTTTGCTTTTCATATTTATTGTATTCTTAATATTACACCTCTCTCTCTTATATACATATGCTTCTCATTTTCATTATTATCACTTTTTCATTGCAGTCTTTTATTTCCCATCCCTTTTTTCTTTTCTTACAATTGTGTAGTGCTCTCTGTACTTTTCTGCTTTTGATTGATTGATTGATATTTTATTTCTATTGCGCTCGTACGCAAGTGTTTCAGAGCGCAACAAGGCAAGGGAGGGGGACAGGGGAGAACAAAACAGCGATCTTACTAGGCCCAGTGACATTGAGAATGCACAAGTGCATGGGAGAGGGGGAGGGGAAAAGTGCATGGAAGGAGGGAGAAGTGGAAAGTGCGAAGCAGAGGAGAAACAGATAAATAACAATACATAAATAATAAAGGCAACAAACAGTGGTAATGCAGCCAGAAATTTGCAAGTGCTAGATTTAAGGCAGCAGACAGGGTAGGTCTGATAAGTGCATCAAGAAAAAGGGGGGGGCTGCATGGGTAGGCATTGCGGGAGGCAGTGCGGGAGGTAAGGAGTGTGTAATTTACATTGGTAAGGGTGATTAGGTACCTGGGCCCGAAGGACAGAGGGTGGCCAGGTGCACAGTGCCAAGAGAGAATAGATCAGCAGGGGAGATGGGGAGCGAAGGCAGAAGAAAAGAGGAAGGTATTGAGTTGCTTCTGGATCCAGAGATGGTTCTCCTCAAGTTTTAGAGTGGCAGGGAGGCTATTCCAGAGGTGGAGGTAGAGGAGCAAAGAGCTCAAGAGGGGAGGTATTTGCAGAGGGATAGCTGAAGGTATTTTGGACCCAGGCCCCAGAAAGCCTTGTGGACAATGCAGAGGGTTTTGAATTTAATCCTTGCATCCACTGGGAGCCAGTGGAGAGATTTCAGAGCTGGAGAGATACGATCCCACGGCTTGAGGCCAAGGACAAGTCTTGCAGTCCTGTTCTGGATTAGTTGCAGAGGGCGGAGAGTAGAGGCAGGTAGATTTAGAAAGAGGCTGTTACAATAGTTCAAGCTAGAGAGAACCAGAGCTTTGGATACCATGAGCTTCTGGGGGAAGGAGAGGAAAGGCAGAGTACCTCTGAGGAGGTGCACTCGGAAATATGACTTTTTAGAGACCTCAGATATGTGGGCGGAGAAGGAAATGGTGGAGTCAAAGATGACCCCTAGGTTCTTAGCCTCGCAGGTGGTGGTAGGGGGAGGGCCAGAGAGTGAGGAGAAAGGATGGTGAAGGTGTGCCGATGAGGAGGATCTCCATCTTGCTGGCATTCAGACTAAGATCATTGGCGGAACACCAATCTTGAATGGCAGTTAGGTAATCAGAGATGAGAGAGGGAGAGGAGGTGGCAGAGGGCAGCCTTAAAATGAGTTGATTGTTGTCAGTGTAGCACTGGAAATTTGAGCAGAAAGTGGCAATGCAGTGGGCGAGAGTTAGCAGGTATTGGTTGAAAAGCCAGGGCGAGAGGTTAGACCCCTGGGGAACACCACAGGTAGAGAGGAAGATAGATGAAATGAAGGACCCAAGTTTGACCTGGGAGGGTCAATCAGAGAGGAAAGAGGTCAGCCAGGCCAGAGCCTGATCAGTGATACCCAGGTTTTCACAGAGACAGTTGGGCAGGATGGTATTGTTGACCGTGTCGAAGGCAGAAGAGAGATCGTGGAGGATGAGGACAGAGGGAATGTTAGAGTCAAGGTTGGAGAGCAGATCTTCACGGATGTTCAGGAGAGCAGTTTCCGTGCTTCTGGTAGCTCTGAAGCCAGACTGGTGGTCATGGAGACAGCCAACAGAATTGGAATGAAGGTTAAACTGAGAGATGGCTAACATTTCCAGGAGTTTGACAAGAAAGGGAGTAATGGAAATTGGGCGATAGTTAGCTGGACAAGAAGGATCATCTGTGGGTTTCTTGAGAAGAGGATGCTCAAAGGAGTGCTTCAGAGGGGAGGGAAAGGATCCAGAGGCAAATGAGTGGATGCAGAAATCATCAAGGGCTGTAGAGAGGGTGTCAATGTGGTCCTTGATGGTTTTAGAGGAACAGGGATGAACCTGTTTTGACAAGGCTTTCATAGATCGGACTTGTCTAGCGACCTCATCAGGGGTGAAAAGAGGAAAGGACGAGAAGGATGGTGGGAGGGTGGCTAAAGGAGGGTCAGCAAGCACAGATGGAGAGGGGAGAGGAGGGGTATCAGTGGACAGGATGTCTTTGAAATGAAGTGAGAGGCAAGGGCATTGCAAAGAGCCTGGGAGGCAACAGGAGGGGTAGAGACTAGGGCAGGGTTGACCAGCTCCTTGTAGATTTTAAAGAGTTCAGCTGAGTTGTTAGATGGTGCAGAGACATGAGCTTGAATGTGGACTCTCTTCTTGGTGAGGACAGAGAGTCGGTATTGCCTTTGTAGCAGGTCGCAGGCCAGTTTGTCAGAGGATGAACAGGAAGTCCTCCATTTTCTCTCAGCTGCCCTACGCTTATGTTTAAGTGTAACTAGATCAGAGTCATACCAGGAATTGCACTTTTAATTGCTCTTGTTCTGGCATTACACTGCCGTAAGCCTTTCGTACGTCCGATAAATGGATCAAGTATCTAAGGCCCTTCACCTTCACTGTGGTGGATGTGCAATATATTACTTCATAAGGGCCATGGAATTTGGATGTATTTCACCGTCGTATAAAGCTACGCATGTATATCATTTCTCCTGGCATCAATTGGCAGTTTGGTCTGTCTGTGGCTGGTGTCATAGTGTCACTCTCATTCTCCTGTGAGAAGGGATCAGCTAGCTGTTTTGCTATCATTCTTGCTGCTTCCGTCAGTTTTCTTAAGTATTCTTGAAATTCTTCCTGCAACACTGTTGCGCTCGTGTATGCATCTGACTGTCTACACAGGGGGAAGTGTCATGATGCCTACCTCCAAGGAGCCAGGTCCGACCCAGCAACCCCAGAGGCAGGCATCATTCCCCCCACAGAAGTGCCAGCGGGCCCAAGCTGGGGCCCTTTGGACACAGTCCTGGCACCTTAGGCACCAGGCTCATGTTAGACCCCTGTCCTGGCGCCTTAGGCACCAGGCTCATAAAGCTAGACATGTGTTCAAGTGTTTTAATGTGCACTTCCCTGATGCAGACCATGCTGCTACATCCAGGCCCTATTGAGGCCTGAATGGAACTACTTTACCTGTGGGACTACTTTCCACCTGGGTGTGGTCGGGGAAGGATACATACCTGATCGGTGGAAGGATACATACCTGGAACTTCTTCCAAAGCTATTTAAACCACGCCCCATCAGCAACTCACGCTTCGCGTTGTTCTGCTTCTCGCTGCTGGACGCTCACCGTGTCAGCTCCTGCATCTGGACTTCAGCCACGCCTGTCAGCATCCTGGGTCGCCTGCAAAGGGAGATAAGAGAGAATTGGAGAGAAAGAAGACCTTACCAGCTAAAGCTGCATCACGGAGACATCACACCGACGATCCTGAAAGGGAAGACATCATTTTAAAAGCATTTTGCTTCGATCGCTGCAGCGCTGCATTTCACTCACCTTTCCTGGGCGCCTCCATCTTCAGCAGCGATCATCCGGATCCGCACCCACTTCTCAGAGCCTAGAGAGAAAAAGTCAAGAAAACAAGGTGAGAGAAGGAAGGGAATAGGAAAGGCTCAGTTTCCTTCTAAGACTTACCTGTTGGGTTATTCCCATTTCATTTCGGGTCCTGCCGCTTCCTGGCATTCCGGACCCCGGCCCCTATGGGGAAAAAAGACAAGGACATTGAATGAGCGAATGCAAAGACATTACCTGAACGCTCATCCAGAACTTATCTGTCATTTACTGGAACTGCACGTTTCACTTCGGGTCGGCGCCATATCTCCGGCATTCCGAACCCCGGCCCCTAATGGGAAAAAAGACATAAGCATTAGCGCTTGCTGCAATAAGACAATGAACATTATTATTAAGCTTGAACTTTTGAACTTGCAACAGAACTCTTACAGCGCCTCACCTGAATAGTCAAGCTTATTTTGAACTCCCATCAAACCTCAATCCAGTGAAGTAACTGGGTTTCAACGCGCCCCTGCATCAGAAGCAGGATGGAGAACTCATCCTTCCAGACCCTAAGGGGAATATTCCTGCGAGCCAGAAAAAACCAGAGTAGAGGGGCCCTTCCGGTCCATCTTCAGAGTCCTGCGCTTCACCACTGAAGAAGCATCAGCACTCGAAGCCAGACCTGCGCTTCCGTGGGAATCAGGTGAGCGTGACAGAACGCGAAGCCTACCCACAATTTCCCACCCGGGCGCTATGGAGACTTCCGAGACAGATCAGCTGGCCCTGCTTTTGGGGGAATTATGGGCAGAAGTGCACTCAGCCCGCCAGGAGACTAACGCTCTCAAAAGAGAACTGATCCTATCAAAGGAAAGAACAGATGACCTGGCCAAAAGGTTATTGGAGGCCCAGGCAGGGCACACACCTTTACCTAATTCCGGAGGTACTTCCACATCAATGGGTTTGAATAACCCGGTTCAAATCAATCTACCTGGACACATGCCTTTGGCCCCGCCTGAACGTTTTGCGGGGGATCCCAAGAAATATGCCGTCTTTATGAACCAATGTCGTTTACACTTTCTATGCAGACCCGGGGCCTTCCCTAATGACCAGACCAAGGTAGCCTTTATACTATCTTACCTCAGTGGCAGTGCTGCCGATTGGTCTATTCCATTGGTAAATCAGGATGATCCCATTCTCCAGGATTTTCAGGGCTTCCAGGCCAGCATGGAAAGCTTGTTTGCTCGACACTCTCAAGGACAGGCCCATGATAACGAACTGCTATCCTTACGACAAGGTAATCAGGATCTCCTGTCCTACGTTGCCACCTTTAATAGACTGGTTGTGGAGACTGGATGGCCAGAAAACAAAAGGATCACATTGTTTCATCGAGGCCTGCACGGAGAGCTTAAGGATGTTCTAGCTCAGATTGTAAATCTACCCCAGGTCTGCGCAGACTACATAGACTTGGTGGTTCAACTTGATCACAGACTTCAAAATAGAAAAGCAGATCGGTTCAAGTATGAAACCCGAGTACCGATCAAAACCCACGCTAACTCCAAGAGTCCCGACGTATCCGAACCTATGCAAATCGGCGGTGTTAAAGGACCATTAACGCAGAAGGAACGAGAGAGAAGGCGGCAAATGCAACTTTGT
This sequence comes from Ambystoma mexicanum, assembly GCF_040938575.1. NCBI lineage: Eukaryota > Metazoa > Chordata > Amphibia > Caudata > Ambystomatidae > Ambystoma > Ambystoma mexicanum. The sequence continues at coordinate 218,081,940 of NC_090923.1, read as the reverse complement.
CTGTATTGCGGGACTTCCGGTCACTTTCTTCGAAATTGTCCGGTTAAACCGCCTAAGAAGGTGGTTGGAGCCACTGATAACGATTTATTGACACCTGATTCGGGAAACGACCTAGCCCGACAAGCGTAGGGGTCCGCTTGCCGAGCTTGAAAACAAACTCTTTGACCTCGCATTTTGTCATGCCAATGGTGCTCGTGGACCCAAAACAGCCTCATCAGTTGCATGCTATAAAAGCGTACATCGACAGTGGAGCTATTGGAAATTACATAGACCGTGAATTGGCTTCTAGGATTAAGCTCCCTCTCCGCCCGAAAGTAACCCAAGATGTCATTACTACAGTAGATGGAACCGAAATAGCCTCAGGGCCTGTAACGCATTCCACTGTTGAAGTGACACTGGTGGGTCAGGATGGACATCGGGAAGCAATTGTGTTTGATGTGATCAAGGCCCCACAATTTCAAGTAATCCTTGGAATTCCTTGGTTACAAACACATAATCCAAGAATTGACTGGCGAGCAAAGAAGATAAGTTTTCCTGATTGTGAACCAACTTGTTATCCAAGAAATCCAGTTATGGGTCTAGCCTCAGCAACTTCCACCCCTGTACAGCTACCGTCAGAATACCAAGAATTCCAAGACGTTTTTCAGAAGGAACAGGTTAACACGTTACCTCCCCATCGGTCTTATGATTGCCAAATCGATCTGGTACCCAACGCTCAACTACCTTGTAGTAGGATTTATGCTCTTACGGAACCTGAGAACCTGCATCTGCGTCAGTATTTAGATCAGTACCTAGCCAATGGTTTTATTCGCCCGTCCAAGTCTCCTGTCTCCTCAGCTCTGTTCTTCGTGCCGAAAAAAGAGGGCGACCTTAGAACATGTATACACTATCGTGCCCTAAATCAAATAACGATTAAGAATCGTTATCCTCTGCCCCTGATCCCTGAGCTTATCGACCAGGTGAAAGACGCTTGTGTGTACACCAAGTTAGATCTCCGAGGAGTTTATCACCTGGTGCGTATAAAAGAAGGCGACGAATGGAAGACTGCATTCCGCACCAAATTTGGGCTCTTCGAATATCAGGTGATGCCCTTCGGTTTGTGCAATGCACCTGCCGCCTTTCAGTACTTTATGAATGATGTTCTTCGGGAACTTATCGATGTCTGTGTCATTGTTTATATTGACGACATCCTGGTGTACTCTTCTTCAGAATCCGATCACAGAAAACATGTTTGGGCAGTTCTTGAGAAATTGCGCCAGCACAAACTATTTGCAAAGCTCGAAAAATGCGTTTTCATAACACAGAAGTTGAGTTTCTCGGATTCATCCTGACACCTCAAGGAGTCCGAATGGACTCGCGAAAGGTGGACGCCATCCTCAAATGGCCATCTCCTAGCTCGGTGAAGGGAGTTCAGAGCATGCTCGGCTTCGCCAATTTCTATCGAAGATTCAACCCGGAATTTTCCCGAACAGTCCAACCCATCACAGCTCTCCTAAAGAAAAACAAACGCTTTGAATGGACTCTTGAGGCCGCACAAGCCTTTCAGGACCTGAAAACCAAATTCACCTCTGCACCTGTATTGAAGCACCCGCACCCAGATCTCCCTTACATTGTGGAAACCGACACATACAGTTCGGCCATGGGAGCTGTCCTGTCGCAAAGAGACCCAGAAACTAACCAACTACACCCTGTGGCCTTTTGGTCCAGGAAATGTTCTCCTCCTGAAATCAACTACGCAATTATCGACAAAGAGTTACTGGCTATTAAATCTGCTTTCAAGGCTTGGCATCACTACCTTCTCGGGGCAAGACACACCATCACCGTAATTACGGACCACAGAAATTTACAGTTTTTAAAGACGGCCAAAGCTCAATCTTCACGACAACTCCGATGGGCTCTATTCTTTGCGGAATTTGATTTCGTAATTACCTATCGCCCTGGCTGCAAGAATGGTAAAGCGGACGCCTTATCCCGGATTGGCATGTAAGAACCCAATTCGAGTTTAGAACCTGTGCCAATCATACCTGAACAAAGAATCTTAGGCCTAACTTCATTGCAAACTATTGAGGACATCCAAATGCAAGTAAAACAACTTCTAGACACTTCAGACTTACTGGAATGGAGTCAAAAGGGTCCTCAATACACCGTTAAGGATGATTTACCCTACTTCCATGAGCGGTTGTTTCTGCCAAGTAAAGAATTGCAAGAACTTGTTATTGCCCATCATCATGAATCATTAATGGAAGGACACCCTGGTATCGCTAAAACGGAGGAAAAAATCAAACGCCACTTCTGGTGGCCTTCTTGGAGAAAAGACATAAAGTCTTTTGTATTGTCTTGCGGAATTTGCGTCCAAAACAAGGGTCAAAAGAAAAGGCCAGCCGGCCTACTTCAACCCTTGGATATTCCACCGGCACCATGGCACACCTTGTCAATGGACTTTATAACTGACCTGCCTCCTTGTGCTGGTTACAACACTATGCTTGTAATTGTGGATCTATTCTCCAAAATGGCCCACTTTATCCCTTTAAAAGGCTTGCCTTCAGCTTCCACCTTGGCCAAGGAATTTCTGGAGAATATAGTTTGCATACATGGTTTCCCTTCCATATTAGTCTCGGATCGTGGAAGTCAATTTATCTCCCATTTTTGGAAGAAGTGTTGCCAACTAGCACAAATATATGTGCGGTTATCCACCAGCCACCACCCCCAGACTGACGGACAAACCGAGAGAACCAATCAGACTCTCGAGCAATATCTTCGGTGCATGTTACACCAATCCGAGTCAAATTGGAAAGACATCCTTTGGATCGCAGAATATGCATACAACAATTCAGTGCATTCTGGAACCGGACAAACTCCTTTTTATACTTTGTATGGTCACCATCCTCGGACCTCTGACCTAGACCCACCTCTGACCCTGGAAATGCCCGCAGTAAATCATCTGCATTCCACAATAACCCGAGCCTTCAAAGAAGCTGCAACTCATTTACTGCAAGCCAAGAAAAAGTATAAAGAAAACGCTGATTTGCACCGAAGTAAAACTCCTCCTTACCAAGTAGGAGACCAGGTATGGCTAGCAACAAAACATTTACCCCTCAAGGGCCCGCGAACCTTCAATCCCAGATTCATAGGACCTTATCCCATCAAGGCTATAATCAATCCCATGGCCTTTAAACTGGATTTACCGTCTAACATGCGTATTCATCCAGTTTTTCATGCATCACTTTTGAAGCCAGTACAACCAGGGACCCAGTTCAAATTGAAGGGGAATTAGAATTCGAAGTTAAAGACATTTTAGACTCCAAGGTGTTAAAGTCAAAACTCTTCTATCTTGTTGACTGGAAGGGATATGGACCTCAGGAGAGATCGTGGGTGCCTAGTAACCATGTTCACGCACCTCGATTAATACAAAGGTTCCACCGGAGATTTCCGAACAAGCCAAAACCCCCAGAGGGAACAACATTGGGAGGGGCCTTGAGGGGGGGTACTGTCATGATGCCTACCTCCAAGGAGCCAGGTCTGACCCAGCAACCCCAGAGGCAGGCATCATTCCCCCCAGGGAAGTGCCAGCGGGCCCAAGCTGGGGCCCTTTGGACACAGTCCTGGCGCCTTAGGCGCCAGGCTCATAAAGCTAGACATGTGTTCAAGTGTTTTAATGTGCACTTACCTGATGCAGACCATGCTGCTACATCCAGGCCCTTTGAGGCCTGAATGGAATTACTTTACCTGTGGGACTACTTTCCACCTGGGTGTGGTCGGGGAAGGATACATACCTGATCGGTGGAAGGATACATACCTGGAACTTCTTCCAAAGCTATTTAAACCACGCCCGATCAGCAACTCACGCTTCGCGTTGTTCTGCTCCTCGCAGCTGGACTCTCACCGTGTCAGCTCCTGCATCTGGACTTCAGCCACGCCTGTCAGCATCCTGGGCGCCTGCAAAGGGAGATAAGAGAGAATTGGAGAGAAAGAAGACCTTACCAGCTAAAGCTGCATCACGGAGACATCACACCGACGATCCTGAAAGGGAAGACATCATTTTAAAAGCATTTCGCTTCGATCGCTGCAGCGCTGCATTTCACTCACCTTTCCTGGGCGCCTCCATTTTCAGCAGCGATCATCCGGATCCGCACCCACTTCTCAGAGCCTAGAGAGAAAAAGACAAGAAAACAAGATGAGAGAAGGAAGGGAATAGGAAAGGCTCAGTTTCCTTCTAAGACTTACCTGTTGGGTTATTCCCATTTCATTTCGGGTCCTGCCGCTTCCTGGCATTCCGGACCCCGGCCCCTATGGAGAAAAAAGACAAGGACATTGAATGAGCGAATGCAAAAACATTACCTGAACGCTCATCCAGAACTTACCTGTCATTTACTGGAACTACACGTTTCACTTCGGGTCGACGCCATATCTCCGGCATTCCGAACCCCGGCCCCTAATGGGAAAAAAGACATAAGCATTAGCGCTTGCTGCAATAAGACAATGAACATTATTATTAAGCTTGAACTTTTGAACTTGCAACAGAACTCTTACAGCGCCTCACCTGAATAGTCAAGCTTATTTTGAACTCCCATCAAAACTCAATCCAGTGAAGTAACTGGGTTTCAACGCGCCCCTGCATAAGAAGCAGGATGGAGAACTCATCCTTCCAGACCCTAAGGGGAATATTCCTGCGAGCCAGAAAAAACCAGAGTAGAGGGGCCCTTCCAGTCCATCTTCAGAGTCCTGCGCTTCACCACTGAAGAAGCATCAGCACTCGAAGCCAGACCTGCGCCTCCGTGGGAATCAGGTGAGCGTGACAGGAAGAGAGCTGTGTGCATGTGTCTGCCTGACACTATTACATGTGGGGACAAGTGGTGGTATTTACTAGGCTGGTTCCTTAGCTCAAACAGTGCTAACGGCAAGCAGTACACCCAATTTTTCTTTAGGGTGTGGCATAATTTTGACAGTCTGCTTTTCAAGAGGCAGTTGAATTTTTTCCATGACACCATTTGCTTGCGGGTGATAAATCGAGCACAATTTGTGGGTATTACCCAACATCGTTGTCACTGCTTTGAACAGATCATTGAAAAAATGTGTTCCATTGTCGGAGCGTATGATATCACAAATTCACCAGTGGGGAAACACTTCCCTTACTAAAAATGTTGCCACACATTTTGCATCTGGTTGTGCGCAGGAACCCGCTTTCACCCAATGTGAAAACGGGCAGACCACGACTATCAAGTATCGTGAACCATTGCACCTTTCTCCCATGTCTGCGTAGTCAATGTGCAGTTCAAGGAATGGTCCAATGGGCCGGAGCAGTGTTCCTCTTAGTGTTCTTAGTGTAATCCCTGATTTAGCCATTTTAGACACATTCTCGTGCAATCCGGGCACGAACCAGTTTTCTTGTATCTCGACAGCAATATGTTGTTTTGCATTGTGGGCTAGGAAGTGGAGCTGTTGAAATGCTATCTCTGATAGTTTAACTGGCACCACTACTTTACCTGTGTTGTTTTGTCTCCATAAGAGATCCTTTGTTGACTAACTACACCTGCTGTTACACCACAATTCTTTCCCTTTGGGTGGTCCTTCTTGCTGTAGTTCAATTATTTGCGAGACTGGCACCGAGTCATACCCTTCACCTTGCCCTTCATCTACATGCATTTGCAGTACAAATTTGCCAGTAATTTATTTTGCAGTATACGCGGCTTCTTTCGCGGCAGCATCTGCTGCTGCGTTCCCTAGTGAGATGACGTCACTATTATTCGTGTGGGCTTGGCATTTTATCAGTGCTACCACTGTGGTTTCTTTTGGGGCCTCAATTAGTTCCATGAGTAGCTCAGCATGCTTTACAGGGGACCCAACCGCTCGTCTAAATCCTCTGCTCCCCCAACCTGCTAGTTCCCCATGCACTGTTGTTGTCATATATGCTGAATCTGTGTATATTGTTATTGTGCTTCCTCTTCCTCTAGCTGCGTGCAGTGCTTCAAATAGAGCCATTAACTCGGCTGCTTGCACCAAGAAATGTGCTGGCATTCGTTTTTGTACTATTACCTCATATTCTCCCTCCTCCATTCTCACTACTGCTGTTCCTACATGTCTTTCACCTGTCTCACATTTATTGATGCTGACCCATCTACGAAATACACCTCTCCTTCTGTGAGTGCATCTTCATTTGCTGTGGGTGTGTTCTCATCTTCTCCCCTGTATGTGGCGCTATCATGGTTTTGCATGTCCTCAACTCTGCATGCCTCTGTGAGGAATGTTGCTGGTTTCACTGTCTTGAATCTTGCTATGTGTATGTTTGTGCTAGACAATATTATCTCATAGGCAGTAACTCTCTGGGTTGTCAGTGTGCTTTTTGATCTCTCGAGGTTAGCGAATAATGAGTGCTCCATGAACAGTGTCACGGAGCACCCCATCACTATTGTGGCACTTTTTCCAATGGCCACGCTGCGTCTGCGAGAGCCTGTTCGCATGCGAAGTGGCCTTGCATGACTGCATTAAGAGTACCACTGTAATAGGCCAATGGTGTTAATACTGCCGTCATCAGTGTTCCATTCTAGTGTGAAAATAAGTAGAATTCCCTGTCATAGTCTGATGTTGCTAGGACGGGTGCTGTGAAATTAATTCTCTTAATGTGTTAAAGGTAATATGCATATCTTGTGGCCAACTCAAGACAATGTTCTCCTTTTATGCTATTTTGAGTGCACGTAGTAATGGTTTTGTGTACGCTGTGTAATCTAATATCCATGCAAGGCAATATTTATACATGTCGAGAAATTCCTGCTTTTCCTTTACTATTTTGGGTTCACCTACTGCTCGCACTGCAGCTGCTCTGTCGGGTATTATCCGCTTACCATCCTTTGATATCAATTGACACAGATAGAGCAACTCCGCCAGACAATATTGCAATTTTTGTTTGTCCACTTTATATCCCTTGTGTGCTAACAACATCAATAACGCTATTGAATCTTGTCTGCACTCTCCTTCATTCTCTCCACAAAGCAACAAATCATCCACATACTGAATAATCGTACTCTTAGTGTCAATATTGCTGAGGTCTTCATTTAGTATCCTGTTGAAAATACTTGGGCTCTCACAATATCCCTGGGGCAATCTTCAGTGTTCCTATCTCTTCCCACCCGTGTTGAATGCTGTCTGGTAATGTGATTCAGGGCCTAGTGGTACCGAGAAAAAAACATTCTTCAAATCTGCCACTGTGAAACATGTTGCTGTTTTTGGAAAACTGCATAAAATTGATGCAGGATTTGGAACAAGTGGAAATTCTTTTATTATGACGTCATTGAACGGGCGTCGGTCCTGTATCCTCCTTCACACCCCTCACTTTGCTTTTTAATTGGGTAGATACAAGTGTTACAAGTAGGATTTGATGGTACAATGATCCCTTTCTGCAATAATGCATGGATTGCCTCTTTTTTTCCCTCTTCTGCCTCTCTTGACAGGGGATATTGCTTCACTCGGGGCAACAATGCTCCTGGTTTGAGTTTTATTTTAACTGGGGTCACTTCTCTGAGCAGTCCTACATCATGGAGGCCAGTGGTGCATAGTACTGATGGTACTCGCTGCATGTCTTCACTAATGAAGTCTGGAGGAGCACCGATGATGGCCATGAGAGGGAGTGGCACTATAATCTCCCCATCAGTGTCGGCATCAGTAAACAGCATCAGGAAAATACGTTGAAACAGTAGGAGTCTCACATAGAGGAAGAGACTGGAAATAGTATTTAGAAACACTTGTTTTCTTTTCTTTTTTCAAAAAGAGGGTCTCTGGTAAATAATGGGGAGGTCCACAAGGAATAAAGACAGGTGAATGGGAAGTGGCAAGAAGTGGGAAAAAAGGTGAGGGGAGAGAAACAATAGGGAGGATTTATGTTTAAATGTTAAATGTGGTATGTCTAAAGTTGATTGTTGTGTAATCTGTAATGTCTATGTCCGCTGAGCGCTATTCAGGTGACCGGTTGATGATAAAAGTAACACTGCATAATCGTTTCATAACATGTTCTGCTAAAATAAGTGTGTTAGGTTGTGGTTGTTAAAATACATTGTAGTGGAGGTGATATACAAAGTGGTGAATAATTATTGTGTGTTGATTAGTATTGGTGCCAGTGACGCACAAAGGAGTGAAAGTATTGTTAAAGCAGAATGGGTGCAGAAACACCACTCACACATTTGTGAGAGTTTGCCAGGGTATGCAGATAGAATTAAGAAGTATCACGATCAGTGGATCACAGAACTGAAAGGGGAAGGTTTACCTCAGGTGTGGCCCGAAGGGGGGTCATTTGACAAAATTGTATTTTATATGGTAGCAACATGTTTATTTGTAAAATACAAAAGGGAAACAGTTACAAAACAGGAGAGAAATATTGTATTTGTGGATACTGTTTGAGGAAATACCCCGAATAAAAACAAAGGGCAAGGTGCATCTCCCCTGATAGCAAGTAGGCATGAGAAAGAAGGGGAAAACAAGGAAGGGAGAACATAAGTAACAAGGCTATACCCACTCCTGACCAAGCCGGCTGAGGGGTACAGCGACCCGGTGTATGTATCTAAGCCCACTTCCCCACCAGCACCCCAAAAACGGCCCCAGCACCACCCCCATATAATCTGTGTGGAGCATTGGGACGGGTAAGTACACCAACTGGAAATATAGAACAGTTTGCCCAAGATCTAGAATCAAGGCTAACAGTGACCCAAATGGAACTGAATAGGCTGAAAGATATATGTGAACAGAGCTGCTTGCCAACACCAAGAGCAGAGCAGACGCAAATGTCCCTGACACCCCACAGGTTAATGGAGGAGGGGTGGAAAAAGGGAGAAATATTGTTCTGAATAAATGATACCCCCATGAGAATAATAGAAATAGATCAGATAGAGGGACAGGTAAGTGAGGAAGATGAAAGTGTGGTCTCAGAAAGAGAGGAGGAATATTGGTGTGATATAGAAGAACAAGAAGAAGAAGACAGGAGACTAGAAGGGGCATTGGGGGGAGGACAATTGGGAATAGAAATGTCACCCACAGGAAGGGCAATGGAAGATGAATGGCAAGGAGGGTTGAGGACGAGAGCAGGAAAAATGGTGGTGTTAGGTAATAAGGGAGCAACGGTAGATATGGGGAAAATAAAGACTTAGTTACAGCTACCGTTAATACACAAGGGAGCAGGAAGGCCCCAGTATGTCCCTTGGGCCCAAATGGATAAAGCAAACTTGCTAAAAACACTACCCCCGCTTTCGGGAGGGGCAAGCAAGTGGATATATGTGTTTGAGAAAAATACTGCCGGGGTCCGCATAGCAATAGGTGATGTCAAAGGTTTGCTGGTCTCAGCAGTGGGTGATCAAGCTAACAGGTTGTGGGCGAAGGCGGGATTCCCTAGGATAACGCTAGACTGTGATCGCCATGATAGGGCATCGTTTAACACTGTGAGGGCAAGAGTATGGGACATGCTGAGAGAAACTTTCCCAGATACACCTGACTTAAAATCAGTAATGAAGTGTACAATGGGGTAGGAGGAAGATGCAACCACTTACATTCTTTGGGTGCAGGAGATGTGGAAAGAGGAAACAAGCACTGCTTCATACCAATCAACCTCCCTGTTCTAGTTTATAATTAAACGAGGACTCCCAAATGAAGTGCAAAAAGCTCTTGATAAAATAGCTGGGATTGAAGCCATGGGCTGGCCAGAAATACAGAGCATCATAGTACACCATTGTAAAAGGATCAAAGAGAGGCAGAAGGAGAGAGCGCAGAGGAGGTTGGCAGATGAAGCAAAATTAGTACAAACGAAACTGGTGAAGGTTGCAGTGGCTGTGGCAGCCCTCCCCACAGACAGAGAAAGAGAGGGGGAGGAAGTTTTGATAGCAATACAGGTAAGGATGGCAGCAAATTGGGCAGTAAACAAGCAAGAACAGTGGGCCGGTGAGGAGCAATATGGAGGAGCCCAATGGCAGGGAAGAAATGGAAGAGGAGGAAGAGGTGGGCACAGAGGGAACCCAGAGGAGGAGGGCAGGGGGCATGCTGGAATTGCGAGAGGTGGGGACATTTTGCAAGAGAGTGTCGAAACCGTTCCATGACCCCTTATCAAAACGAGTAACAGTATGGTCATCCCCACCCCGGCAGCCCATATGGCTTGCCCATGGGTGGTTCTAGAAGAGAAGAACAGCCTGAGGTATACATATGAACAGAGAACTCAAACACAAAATGTACAACAACACCCACAATATCAGAAACACATGCCACCAGCTCATGGAAATCCCTTTGCTACCACAGCCAACGGCGCACCAGGACCCCTTAGAGGGATGATAATGGTAGGGGACAATGTATTCAGCAATGGCAAAAACATGAGATATTCAGCATAGGACAGCCCACAGAGAGCACTTGCGTGTCCAGTACTGTCAACGACCCTCAATGTAGCCGCGGAACCACTGGTGGGGGCAGAGATAGGGAACAAACAATTAATCTTAATGGTGGATTCGGGAGCGGAAAAATCATGCCTAAAATAAGTCGGTTTCCGCTGTCGAATAATAAAATGGAGATGCTGGGGTTTTCTGGGGCGGTGGTCGAGGTCCCGCACACAGAAGAACTAGACATAACGGTGGGAGGGAAGACAGTGCCAGCACCCCTACTGTATTATGAAGACTCGCCAATAAACCTATTGGCAAGGGACCTCTGTAGCAAGCTCAACATGACTATATCCTTCACAGAGAGAGGGATAGTGTGCTTAACACCTGGGATATGTGCCACGCGCACCATGCTAGTGATACACACACAGGCTACAGCACAAGTGTGTTGGATACCAGTTGACCTAGATATGTTCTCCAGGGACTGAAAGTATTGGCACACATAGTACCTGAACTTACACGCCACGAGTGGCGAGTGACATCTGAATTGGTGTTCCTACCTGTAGCACCCCCGGAAGTGGTAGCGGGACTAGTGATGTCTATAGACGTACATGGAGTGCAAGTGTCAACCCAACGAATAATTGTTATTGGTATGGATGAGCAGGGGTGTGAGTGGCGGACAGTGTTGTGTATAAACCTCAACATAGCATTGCAGGATGTTTCAGATGAGGAGCTATTTACTGACTATCTCGAATAGTACAGTATCCCAAGGGTGAAAACCATTCATTACCACAGTATTGCAATCTGGAGTAAAACAATTTCATGCAGAAATCAAAAAATACTAATCACAGGCCAAGGCTGCTGCTGATATCAGTACAGTAGTGCAAATATCACATTGGTGCAATCATTATCGAATCACAGACGTGGAAGTATAAGTGAGCGTGAGAAGAAGAACATATCAAAAGGGTGCAGTCAGGGAAAATATCACAAGTAGGCAATCAGGCATAGTAGTACATGCAGTCATGTAAGAATCGGGTATCATAGGAGTGTAAACCAGGGACAATTACATCTCACTGTGGTTCAGATGTGACAAGGGAGAAGGTAATTGGCAAACATCCCAAAAGTAAAGGCAAGGATCAAATATCAAATGGTTGCAATCACTTCTAACTCTAAAAAAACCCTTTACATCTGTATGATAAAACACACAACATGAATGACTTGATTTTGCAGATATTCATCACATTGGGAATCGTATGGGTTGGGTAATCTGGAGAACAGGCAAATAGGAGTCACACTTAGCAATTGTCTTTCGCTTCCTGACTTGGAAAAGCTGCCTTGATAGGCCTGGATTTGTTAGAAATGGTCTAGTCACAGGGTCTTGTGCTAGCCCAACAATGGAGGCTGGAAAGGGATATGGGATGAAAGATGTAGAGAGATCAAGATTGTGTCGGTGAGGTGGGTGAATGTCTCAAATTAGAGTCTTATGAGATTATAACAGGTCAGGCCCAAATGTATGTTATGTTTTGTTACTGGTATTCATACTGACCACCGCTGCCATTTGCATTGCTCTCCAAATGCATGCAGCACTGAAAAAGAGTTGGACTAGGTTAGGTTGTGAGGGAAGAAAAGAACATGCTAGCTAGCATAACTGTTGCATTGATACATGCAGACTGTATATATCCTGAGCCCTGCTTGGGTGGCTGTTTCAAGGTTTAGTTTAGTTTAGTTTAGTTTAGTTTAGTTTATTTATATAGAACTCTTAACCCAAAGATATCTAGGCGCACATTTGCAGGTTAGAATTAAAGTTCATTTTGTTTCCAGTACAAGTTTAGCAATAGCATACAGAGTGTGCATGATGATAACAGTACTGTTAATGATATGCATACAGGATAGAGGAGTAGGTACATGAAAGGCGCTAGATTAATAGTGCATAGCATCACAGTCAGTTACAATACAGGGGTGCGCGGAGAAACCTCTGTGTGTCAATGATCTGGTGTTGGAATCGTTCTAGTTCTAGAGAGACTAACAAGCTTTCAGTTGTTTCTGGAAGACCCAGTATGCAGGCTCAGTTCTTAGTTCTGTAGGCGGGGCATTCCAGCATTTGGCAGCAAGGACAGGAAAACTCATACCCCTGTTTTTTTCAAATTTGTACCTGGGAATCATGATCTAGTTGACCTGGGAGGTTCTAGTTGGTCTGCTAAATTGGTTCTTGAGGAACTTGCAATTTAGGTATAAGGGGGCTTTGGCGCGCACCCAAAGTTGATCCAAAGTGAAGCTGTTTAGCTCTACACTGTGGCATTCTACGGGGACCGCCGTCCACAAGAAGAAGTTCTTTTTGCGTGGACACACTCCATAATTGCCTAAATCCATCATTACGTAAATACTGGCCTCCACATTGTTATGAGACGCGCTGAAACTTTGTTGTGAGGAGTTTGTTGTGTCTCACGTACACTTGTTATTGTTTTAACAGCTGCATCTCCTTTCGCCTTCTGGCCCTGCCCTTCTCTGGCCCAGCAAGCCTACAACTACTTTCCACATTGCGCAACCGCACGCGCACCTGAAGTGGATCCAAAGTGAAGCTGTTTAGCTGTTTGGGTGTGCAGCGGGAAGGTGACGACTCTGAATAAATTCTCTCCCGCTCATTTGGCTCACATCCGAAACATCCCAATTTTCCCAACGTTCCCCTCCCAATGGAGGATTGTTTCTTCTGCATGACTGTGCCGCGTTCCCTGTAATCACTTGTCTGTCTTACCCTGCAAGTTAACTTGTGCAAGGTTTTGATTGCTAAATGATTGCTAACTCTGTGGCTAGTTAGTCTGACGTTGTACCATCTTAACCCAACTTAACTATTTGCAGCCTGGTAGACAATTTATATTGACCCGCATATGAACGTCTAACAGTTACACATGCTTCTAATCACCTAGGGCAACTGAATATTTTCATAACCTATTGACCGCACGTTTATACACTTTGCATTGCGTTTATAGTGCATATTCTCTGCCATACACTCCTTGCGGTCCAATTGTGCATTTGAGCACTCTTCGACCCTAAAGGTGCTCTACTGCGCTGACAAGCCGACTCCACTTCTGTTCACGTGTCAGCTTGCCGGTGTTCTCTTCAGCAAAACGGAAGATGGCCTGATGTTTAACATCAGGCATGCCATGATCCTTGTCAAAGCAAAAACAAGGACTCCCAGGGCTTGACCGCAAAATACCATCACAGAAGAAACTTCCCTCTAATACTGACTTACTTGCTAACTCTATCAATGCATCCAATCCTGATATTAGAGATTTCCTAGCTTACAAAAACAACGCAACAGTGAAGGCTAATTTTAACTTCTCACTTGTTACTCCAAATCTCCCTCATGCAATCATGTTTATTTCATCTATCAATGCTGACAAACTTCCCGCCTCATCTTTATCACTTTCTGATGTCACTATGAGCAATTGCACACTTTTGGCTCCTTTAATTGAGTTTGAGGATGACCCTGCCATATCTGCTGACAAGTCTGGTTGTAAGTGATCCGACGGCGGCTGATTTTGCCACGGATGGAAAGTTTGCATGAGAAAGGTGTGAACTACCAAAAGTTTGCACCTTTCTCATGCAAACACACTTACATACTACCGGGGCTGCAGGGGTTTCCTCTGCAGGACCCGCAGCCCCTGTTTTTTTAATTTTTTTAATTTTTTCACGGGTGCGCTGAGGGGGTGTTCCCCACAACACCCCGCTCACTATACCACACAGTATTGAGAGCAGGGTGTTGTAGAGGACACCCCCACAGTCTTGTTTTTACTTACCTGCAATGCTACCACCAAAGGTTCAAACTTTTGGTGTTTGAACCTTTGGTGGTAGCATTTTTCAGGCGTATTGTACGGTCAGACCTTTTTTTCGGTCCGATAGTACAATACCACAAGTCTGATCTTGCTATTTCTCCTTCTAAGCCTGATCATATTAATAAAGTAGATAACTCATCCACCCCACCACTATCTTCACAAATAGTAACTGGTGAGGCTCACACCGACATCTCTTCTCTCCTAAAATACTGTACTCAAATTGCCTACTCATCTCCACAACAACTATCTCCCAATGGTGTCCCTCAAGGAACCAGTCTGTCCCTGTGCATATATAATATCTTCATGACTCCCTTCTTCGCCCACCTTGCCCAGGAGGGTATTTTATTCTCCAACTACGCAGATGACACACAATGTGTCATCCCCCTCACTGGTCAACACAACCAGGACGAAAGAGAACTAAATTGCATATTCACAATCATCGAACATTGGATGATGCTGAATAATCTCACCTTAAACCGAGGAAAGACGGAATTTATGGTCGTGGGTTCTGACAACCTCTTGTCTAAATTAGACCCAGCATATAAATATTTTCAGCTGGGAGATGCTCTAATTCCCGCTCTCCCTAAAGTTAAGATCTTAGGGGTGGTGTTGGACCAATCGCTTACCATGAATTCCTATGTGGCTAGTACGGTGTTCTCGGCCACCTACTATATTAAACTGTTATCCCATATGCGATCATTTATCCCTCAACCTAACGCAGAATCCATTGCTCGTGCCATCATAGGATCTAAACTGGATTATTGTTGCAGCCTCTTAACAGGTGCTAGCAAAAAAAAACATTAGTCGCCTTCAGGTGGTGCAGAACGGAGCAGTCAGAGTTATCGCTGGTCTGGCCCATAGAGCACACGTCGGCATGCCGCGCATTTCACTGGTTGCTCGTGGATGCGCGCATCACCTTCACACTCATGGTTATTAGCTTTAAATGTCTCAAGGGCACTATGCCCACGTACCTTCAAATATATATAGGAATAAAACCTATTTGCAGAAATCTTCGCTCCAACAATCAGAACCTGATCCATCAGTCCAAAGTTAAAACCAAAAAAGCCCAATGTGGTGCCTTTGCCTTTGTGGCACCAGCTATCTGGAACACCCTACCACTGCAGTTGCGACTCTCTGTAGCCCTGAGCAATTTCAAGAAGGACCTAAAAACCTTTCTTTTCTAGTAGTAGTATATGATTCTTAATCTCTCTGTCTGCTTCCGGATCTACTAATTTTGCTTGACCTTTCTTGTTTGTCTGCGCCCTCACACCCATGGGTTTATGGTTGCGCAATAGAAATGTAATAAACATAAACATAAACATAAACAATAGAACTAATACTGACAAACCCACTGCGTGACTTTCTAAATTCCCCGATCTTGCTGCTAATATATCAATATCTGCATCTGAATCATCCTTGCTAGCCTTTTTAACCAAACTCTGGCTCGACCTTCTTTTGGCTTCCCTCTATCTACATCAGTTGCCCTTGACTCTACTTTATCAGCTATAAACACAACCATTCTCCCATTGACGAAACTTTATGAATGCCAAGATAAAAACTCCAATCTTCTAATCATTCAGCTACGCTCACCAGAAGCAAAGATATATTGGATTGCTCAATTTATTGTAAATAACATCAATAAAACAATCAAGGATTATTTTCAACAAACCAATCTAGACTTTACTGTCAACCCTTCTGCCTTATCTATCCATGTGACCGTGGCGGAGAGGTCTCCAGTATCTGCCCTACCATATGTACCACAAGTAATTACAAGTTCCCCTATACTAGATCCTCCAATCAATCAATCTGACTCACCATTGGCCCTGGTAGAAATTATCCAAGCTGATAATCTTGCGACTCCCTTATTTGAAATATTTAATGAAAAACATACAAGGCGCAACAAAAAAAAAAGGAATAGCAAAAATAAGAAGCGTGCTATTCTCCCAAAAGAAAAAAAAGCAGAACAAATTTAACAGCATCTAGTCTAAAAAATATGAATCAGAAAATTAAAAAGAAATCATTGATAACTTGACAAGTCCTAAAGCTGATCGGGCTCTTCTCCCTGGTCAACCATCACAACATAATCCTAAAAAGCGCATTCTGGAGAACCCTACAGCTTTTATTCTCCCCGCATCAAGTCACGTGGCTACAAGACAAGGGGAGACAGATGAATACCTGGTTGATTTGTCTGCATATAATGATAAAAATGCTCATGGCCTCCCAACCATGAGCATTTAAGAAGAAAGCGATTGTTATTCCAAGTGATTCAGTACTCCAAAATGTGAGTGATTATTCTACACACTCTCCGCCTATTACAGAGGTCATCTCTCAAAGCTTACATGCTCCACGTTCGCAAACAAAGAATCCAAAACAGGTTTTTGTTTCAACCTTGTTTTAGAACCATCTACCTTCATGACCTTAGATCAAAAGAGAACACACTCACAACGTTCACACTTACATACTAAAACTGTGGCGTCTCCTTAATTTCATGATATCCTGGAAAGTGAAGAACCCTTACTCAAGGCCCATAGATCACCACCTAAGCAACGTGGTTCTCCACCTGATTTCCCAGTTCATCCCACTCTAGGACTCACTCAAACTGCTCCCAATACACAAAAAGAGAATTCTATACTAAGCACCAATGGAACAATGAGAGACACTGAGATCTTGAGTCTCACAATGCTTTATAGACTGCAACATAATCCCGACCTAATAGAGCAACTCTTTTAAGCATATTTAAATCTCTCCATGAGCTGAGCCAAATCAGCTCTAGAGACATACAGTAAATGACATACCCGGATTTATCTTACTAAAACACGGGACTGAATAATTTCCATTCTGAAACTATTATCTGGCAAATGTTTGGTTCCCTCAAGTTGAATGGTATTCTATTGTAAATTTGAAACCAACTTCCTCTACCACACACATCTTAAACACAACCACAGACTAATTGGGTACAATCGTCCAAACGCCAGCAACTGCTTTACCCGGCCTCACAAGCATGCTCTAACTATCTCAACTCGGCGACAGCTCCTGTTCAATCGAAGCCTCAGCCCATCTCGAGATGGACATGGCTGTCTAAAGCTACACAAGCATCAAATACTCTATCATGATGCTAGACCACTCATCTAGTCTTACGCATGAATGCTCATTAGCAGTCTGGAATACCAGAGGTTTTTGCCATCTTCTTACATCAAAGGCCAAAAAAACGAAACAACTACGATATAGTGCTACTACAAGGAACATGGCTAACTGTAGATCCAATATGGCTTGACCACACCCTCATATGTATTCCCGCCACTAAAGCAGATAAAGGTAGAGCCCCAGCAGGACTCCTCACAGCTATTAAAACAAACACACTGATAAAATCTAGATCCCTGGCTTTTGCCACTTCATGGGATCCAACTAACCAAAATTACAACGTCGAATCTGCACCATCCATGATTCCCTCAGTCAGCCATGATAAACATATATTGTAATCCACTAGCACAAGATGACAAAACATTCCTTTCTAAAATTGAACTCGCTCTTGACAGCACAATCTGACCCACAAATCAGAACTATTATAATTGCTGGCAATTTTAATATGAACTGCTTTATAACAAATGCAGACCATCAACAGTCAAGATCCAATAAATGGGTGTCACTAATGCAAACCCATGACTTCTCAATGCTTAATGGATCTTGCCATGAGGATAAGCCACCTCTCTGCACATATGTCTTTATAACATCAGACAGTGACACGTATATAGCTTCTTTTAAAGTCATACCGGCTGAAGAGAGTGATCACTCAATTGTAGAAGTATGTTGGATCTCCCATGCTAACATTCCACCAGCATACTATGACCAGCCAATTTCTGTTAATTGTGCTAGGAACCACCTTTCTTCGTGGGTACCATAATTAATTGCAATAGGATGCTCACTACAATGAGCAATATCTACTACCTACTCCTTCCAATCCATTGATTATACTGAACATCTTCAGATAGTTAAACAAAGTATTCACCCATGGAAACAAACTCTGTCTGAACACAAGTACTGTTTCCATTCTGACATAATGAAATGGAAGCTCATATATTGAAAATCAATAAGAGCGTTAATCCCTTTTAATCAATCTGATCAGAGAGCGAAAATAAGAACTGAATATAGAAATACGACTAGACAAATACTAGCCCTCAGACAACAACAAAATGCTAAAAAAATGCTTAAGTCTCTCTCAAGAAAATCTATTGGTCAGATATGGAAGTTATTAAACAACACTCCTAATACTGCCAGTAGTTCAGTTTTTATAAATACTACCTGTGAACAAAAGTAAATTTTACACATGCCCTTCAACATTTCAGGATTAGATAATATATAATTTGATGAGTTAGATATTATGTTTATACTTAAGAAACTAATCTCATCAAGAAACCAAGGCCCCGATGGCCTATCAAATCAAATTCTCAAGAAACATCCTAAACAGTGGGCAAGCATCCTCGAAATTATATTCAAAGAAATTATTCGAACAGGCGAACTACCCTTGACCTGGAAAAAAGCTATTCTGATTCCAATTTTTAAAAAAGGGTCAGATACAATCCTGAAAACTATCGCCCCCCCTTTTGGATGCCCCGGGAAAAGTCTTTGTAAGGTTAATTTTAATAGACTTCACAACATGGCTTAATGAAAACCAACTTTTCGATTGTAATCAATTAGGTTTTATCAAAAGGCATTGGTACTGTTTAAAATCTAGTAATTTTATCCACAATAAAAAAAAGCAATCAAGAGAAAGCAGAAAGTTTTTATAGCATTGATATATTTTAAACAAGCCTTCGATTCTGTATCACAAAATATTTTGTGGGAAAAATTACAACAAGCCAACTGCACTCTACTCCTTCTCTATTTTATTCAGCAATTTTATGTAGAGACTTTGCTGAAAATTAAACTCACTACAGATGGACAACTATCAAATTCAGTCACAACTAACACAGGTCTAAAGCAAGGTTGTATCTTTGCTTCAATTATTTTTAATGTTTATAATAAAGATATTGGTAATAGTCTTCAGGCAGTTTGTGCATTCCCTCCAAAAATAGGATCAAAGGAAATGTCATGGCTCCTATATGTGGATGATTTGGCTATTTTGGACAGGACTCCTATAGGTCTACAGTGCAAGCTAACAGCAATAGGGGAATATGCAATAATTAATTAACTCGTAATGAATACCTTTAAATCAAATATTATAATTTTTCATCATCATCTCCCAAAAAACCGATTCAAATTAATTGGACTCAATGTAACACTTCACTAACTCAAAAAGATCAATATAAATATCTTGGTGTAAACTTAAACAACTATCCCTCACATCTGCCATATAAATCTGAGCTTAAAGCCAAAATAAAGTATCTAGCAACCCAATGTTTGTTTGTTTTTTTGCTTATTTATTTATATAGCACTCCAGACCCAAGGGTAAAAGGGCACTTAAGGACAGGTTACAAAAGTACAATATATATAGAATGTGTAGTTATACATTTGTAGAAGTAATATACAATATATACAGTCAAAGGTAGTTAGTGCATACGGTTAAACATTTGTGTAGAATGTACAGTATATACAGTTAGTAATGGGCTTTTAGTAAAGCTATTCAGGTCAAATATGGACCGTTTTCCTTAAAACCTGCCATTGTCTATTACAAACAAAAAGTAACTCCTATAATAACTTATGGTGCACAAAATAAATATCTGTCAAATAGTCCCGATTCGGAGATGCTTGAAGGCACATTCTGGAAACCAGTACTATCACTCCCTCTAAGCTGCCCAATGCTCATTATCAGGTTTGAGCTAGGGCTGACATCCTTAACAGTGGTAGTATCTTGGCATATTTTTGCACCCTTCAGGAAATGTATCATATCATATATTAAGCAACCAAATGTGTTCCATGCTCTAAAATCACCCATTACCTTAAATCATCTTTCTACCATCCATTATTGGAAGACCAGATGTCAGCTTATTCTCACAGAAGCCAGAATCTCACTTGAAACACTACTAGATACACCTGATAAAGCAAAAAACAAGCTCTGGCTTCATGATTGGATACTCACTTGGGATGCTTGTCAGAAATATGTAAGCTTTACAGCTGGAGCATTTCTTCAAAAGTCACTCAATCAAACTGCACCTCATTTATTAAAATTCCCGAGTAGGATTTATGCAAATGCACTCTTATGTTTTAGAAAGGACCTATGTGCAACAAAAGTGAAACTTGCAAGGATCTCGAATTACACCGCAATTGATGTGACCTGTCGTTTTTGTAATATGGTTGAGTACGATGAAACAACCCAACATCTGATAACTGAATGTCTATCATTAAGTGATAGACGAAAAGTAGCCTTTAATAAACTCCTAAAAGATTGTTTTATTAACCAAAACAGAAAATGTGGAAGCATATTTTTAATATGAAAAGTACTTCTGTGCATATTGCGACTCTAGAAATCTTATTAACACTAAATCTTAGTGATTAGAATGATTTTATTTTATTTAGATATGCATTTTAGAAACATCATTTTTATCGATTATCTATATTATACAGATTTGATAATTTTACAGGTTTTTATCAGCCAAACAATTTGTGAAATCAATTTTCATTTAACATTTATTGTTTTATAACAACCATTGTTTGGATTTTAGGAATGCTCTGT
This sequence comes from Ambystoma mexicanum, assembly GCF_040938575.1. Classification (NCBI taxonomy): domain Eukaryota; kingdom Metazoa; phylum Chordata; class Amphibia; order Caudata; family Ambystomatidae; genus Ambystoma; species Ambystoma mexicanum. The sequence continues at coordinate 218,061,100 of NC_090923.1, read as the reverse complement.
ATTTTATTGAATTCAATTCCTCTGTAGAGAGAACAAATTTGAATAATTATCTTTAGCATTGTTATAACTAAGTATCTATCACTTTGTTGTCTACGACTTGGACTGAAAGACTACAATATAACAATGATTTACAGTAATCTAACCAAATGCTGAACGTGTAATGTATGATAATAAATTGAAAACGTTGAGATAAATCAACTAAAACAATTGTAATAAATAAAAAACATTAAAAATAAGGGGCCTTTATTTGTTAGGCACTTGTGAGTTAGCGACAGTGTTTTGTAGGCAATTCTATTCACTGGAAGCCAGTGGACTTTTTGTCTGGTGGAGGTAATGTGGTTGGTTTTGGGAATGTTCAGGGCCACTCTTAATGCATTGTTCTGCAGTAAAGTTGTGGCAACTGGTACCTATGTACAAGACATTGCAGTAGTCCAATTTCAATAAAATTACGGCTCCAGCCAGGGTGATACAACTTTCCAGGGAGAGGAATGGCCTGCAAGCGGTGATGATTTTGCTGTATAAGCCACCAAGGATGCAGTGGCATTGATTTGTCTTGTTAGCGAGAGTGTCAAATCGATGTATATCCCTAAGGTTTTAACCTCTTTCGCTACTTTGATGGTGTTGTTGTCAGTGGAAAAGGCTTTAAATTATTCAGGTAACTTATTGAAGCGATTTGGGGAGCCGATTAGAAGTAACTCTGTTTTATGTCATTCAGGCAGAGGCCTCGATTGCCCATCCATGCCTGAATGACTTGGTAGATTTAATTCAGAAGTTTGGAGTCAGCTTCGTAATCATCTGTAAAGGGTTTAAGTATTGGGTGTCATCTGCATAGTTATTGTAGATGACACCCAATCTCTCAAGAAGGTCAAACATTGGCTGTGTAAAGACTTATACAAAGTGGGTGATACACAAGAACCTTGGGGAACTTCTCACAGAACTGTTGCAGGGGTGAACACTCTCATTGTCCTATTAGAGGGGAAGGATTTGATCCAGGATGTAGCTTTGGCAGAGACGTGTCCAGCTGATGTCAAGTGTTTGCACAGGGCGTTATAGTTGACCAGGTCAAAGGCCACATATAGGTCTAGTTGGAACCTTTGTTCAGAAGCTCATCCATTTGGATTTTAAGGTCTGAGAGAGCTGATTCTGTGCCATGACCTGGTCTAAAGCCTGACTGTCAAGAACATTGATGTCAAGTGCATGTGCTGTAAGAGATCTAGCATTAATGAGTGCACATCTGATAAGCGGTGATTCCGACTTGGGTGTGTCCACGATAAATTGGGCATGAAAAGATGTGTGTGCAGCAGAGTTTGCAGATAATGTCTTATTAGGTTGTGGGTCAAGGCTGTGTGAGAGGCAAGGATCTGGATTTACGCGGCTCTTGCTAGTTACACATGTCCTTGCTGAGTTGGTAGTGGGATAGGGGGCGATAGGTCGATTATAATTTTTAGATTTCCTGTGTTTCTTGAGATTCTCGCAGGTCCTTGGAAATTTACTGCTATAGGTGTCAGGAGTGAGAATCGTCGTCCAGAGTGATCTAAGTCTAAGGATCCTTAGATTAGATTGGCAAGGAATGTTAGGGGTAGGCCTGGTGGCAATTTTCGATATCCATTTGGTGGGGGTGAGCATCAGGTTCTCATGGTCTGTTGACTCAGTTAGGGGTGAAGTTGCATTTGTGAATTGTTGGAGAGGGGGCAGAAAGTCGGTGGGAGATATTAAGTGGGCTCATGGAGGCGATTTATTCAACCATAAGGTAGAACTGAAGGTGGTTGCCTTGTTGTGCACAGGGAAGATCATGATATTGGGCTAGGTTAGGCATTTCAAGGTAATGCTAGTTCAGTCGCTTATTGTTAGAGAGCAGGTGCAAAGGATTACTGAGTGCCTGGGTAGAGGTCAGGTGAGTCTATAGTACGGACAAGTACAGTTTCTAGTGAGCAGCAGATCACATTATATCACCAATCACGTCGTAGTATTTCAATACTCTAGGTACAAGTTTAGTATTTCAATAGACTAGGTACAGAGGCTGCAATGTGTCGAGGTGTAAAATACAGAGGGATACATACATATGTCACTTATAACCACTAGCTAGGCAATGCTATTTCAATGTAGATACACAAGGATGCATACATATATAACCAGTAGTCATTGGGAAGGCAATGTTATTTCAATGTTAATACAGGAGGATACATAAATATAACAGTCAAAGTTATTGGGCAGGCAGTGTTATTACAATGATCTTAAGGGACTGTGTAAGTACAGGGCTACTAGGTGGCGAGGCTCATGGTGGGTAAGGTACTTATGCATAAGAGTATCATTGCATCGAAGTAAACAGAGGGACAATCCAGTTTGAAGAACTGTAAGCAACTGTAAGCAAAGCTAGCTGCTGTTGTGGTTTGATCGGCATAAAACTCAAGAGGGCAAGTGGAGAGAGGCGATATAAGGCGATATATGCAGGTCGCGCATCTGATGCACCGCAAAATATATCTTTACTTGTTAACTGGCAATTTAGCAGCTAAGGGGACATCAGTTGGTTAAGAACTGGCATGCAACGTTGAATACTGCAGAGAAAAAAACATTGTAGCTGAGTGGTTTCAACGTAGCTGTCGCGTAGTTGTAGGGGGAGTGATTGTGACAAAGGCAAATAGAATCTCATGGCTGAGCCACGTTGCTCCAGTAGGGCATTGTAATAAGCACTTGGCTGAGGCCGTTTGGAGATTCTGTTCCTTATCTGAGCGGTGCAAGTCAATGTTTGGGGCTGATGCTTGATACGCGTGTGTCTTGAAGTTTGTGCGCGTTCACAGGGCAAAGGGGAAGAGCATGTAGTAATGAGGGGAACAACCAACAGGGTCCATACAGTGACATCATGGCAAGAGAGGCTGCAGGAGTCTAGCTTAATCCACCTTTAGGGAATAGGGCTGTGGGGTTGAGGAAGAAAGTTCTTCCCTCGTAGTCCAAGGAGATGTATCATGTTGGCCCAAACATGCCAGAATGCTTCTTCTTTAGCTTTGAGGGTGCAGAAAATTAAGCTAGGGCTGTAACTGGTCCCTTGGTTTCACTCTTGATGGGCGCAGAGAAGGCATTTGAGTGGATTAGTCAAATATTCTTGTTCGGAGCCTTGAAGGCTTTTCTATTTGGAGATGGCTTCATAGGCCTATTAAAGCTACTGCATACCTTACTAGAGTCATGCGTCACCATTACCAGTGAAACAAACCAAAGAACCAAGTTAGAGTCCTCTCTCTACATACATACTCTTAGTAATGTTATAGAACCACTAGCAACCGCTATCCATCAGAATCCTAGCATAACATTTAAAACAATCTGTGGTAAGGAATATAACATTGCTGTGTGTATGATGTACCCTGTTATTTTGGTTCTTTAATCGACAATCCTGTAAATAATGCCAACTTTCAAAAATGATCTGTGTATAATAGCCATCAAAATAAGACAGAGATTCTATCACTATTAGGTGATGACCACTGAGGGCATGTGGCATACTGGTAAATACTGTTGGGGAGGCAAATTCAAGTACCTGGGAATTTGGTTTCCAAACGACACCTCCAGTCAAATTAATGCACCCATTCACTGAGATGAGGAGAAGTGGGAAGAGAGAGACAGCAAAGGCAACACACTAGGCTTAGTCTTCACATCATCCCCCTGCATCACCTGTGCAGACCCTATCTCACTTGACAGTGCTGGCAGCGCCGGCATCTCATCATCAGTCACCCTCTCTACTATGGTTTACAGAGGTCAAGCTAAACACCCGCTCACTCAATGATTCTCATTCAAAACCGTCCTGGTCAATGAGCTAGAAGCAAACTTTTCAGACGTCCCCACCACAGCAACTCTGCTATGAAACTAATGGGCACTCATGTCCCCGCTACATACCAGCCAGGCTGAGACCAAACAATTTGCCCCATAGTACACACCCACGCTAGCCTCCAACAAATGCTCAATCAGAGCCCTAGAGAAATGGTGGTACAAAAAACAAAATCTGGGAGACCTCACCAACCTCAAATCTCTCACGGAAACTGTAGGATTGTGATTAACGAGGCCAAAACTGCTTACTACTCCACAACCATTGCATTAGCCTCTAACACGAGAAAAGCCCTATTTGAAGTAGTAAAGCATTATACCAAACCCTCACTCGACCCGAAGTACCAGCAACTCAGGAAAAATGAAACAGAATCGACAAATTATGTTTTGAAAACATTGACAAAATCTGAGAAACCATTCAAATCAACCTCTCACAGCTTTATTATCCCCTAAACCCTGGCACACACACCACCCCTCTTGACCAAATTCTCTCTTCTCTTTCCTCCGGATCTCCCCAAAATGATTGCTTCCTTCAAACCTACTCTGACAATATAAACCCGGCCCTCATCATTAAACAATTGACGGGCCCAGCTCTCAATGCACTAGTCAGCATCATCAGTGCCTCGCTCACAGAAGGATCATTCCCAGATACCCTCAAGATTGGTCTCATACAACCTCTTTTATAAAAAAAAAAACCTCAATCCAGATGACCTGGCCAACTACCAGCCAATTACAAACCTCCCGTTTTTTGGAAAAATCTTGGAAAAAGTAGTTGCTACACAAATACTCAACAGAATCTAAAAACCCCACCTCCTAAATGACTATCAGTCAGGATTCCACCCAAAGTGTAGCATTGAGACAGCCACCATCCAGGTGGTGTATTTGTATTTTGTATTTGTTTTATTTGTATAGCTCTCCTGGCCCAAAGGCTTCTGGGCGCATATCTTAGGTTGCAGTACATAATCAAAACAACAAGAACAATAGAAAACAAGAAGAACATGGAGGGAGCCTAAAGAGATAATTACAGAATGTACAATACAATATACTTATAGAATACTTTACACTATATTTACAGTCAGAATACGGGGTAAATAGAACTTACTCATGGGAGGTGTTTTTAATGTAGAGGAGGTGGGCCATGGTTGTGGGTATCTTGGGCCAAGAGCCACAGTTTAGCTTTGCTCTTGAAGAAGTGAAGTATGTTTCTGTTCTGGTTGGTGGGGGAGCGAGTTCCATAGTTTGGTGGCAAGGACCGGGAAGCTGGTACCCCCCGCTGTCTGAAGTTTGACATCTAGGTAGAGAAAGGTAGTGCATTTGGGCTGCTCTCTGTGGGAAACTGGTATGATATGAGGTGAAACGGCAGGATAGGTAGCTGGGTGCCTGATTGACCAAGCATTTACACATGAGAGAAAGGGTTTTGAGGGAGACTCGGGCTACTGAAAGCCAATGAAGCTGCATCTAGTGTCAGATATATGCTGGTTCCTGGGAATATTTAATGCAGCCCTAATGGCATTATTTTGGGTGACCTGGAGCATGTTGAGATTACGTTGGCTCGTTCCTAAATAGAGCGCATGGTAATAGTCCAGTTTGGACATGACCAGGGTTCTGGCAAGGATGGTGCAGTTGGAAGTGGACAGGAATGGACGGCAGGCTGTGATAGATTTACACATATAGACAGACGCTGAGATGACGGCATTGGTTTGTCTAGCGAGAGATAAGGTGGAATCAAGATAGATTCCTAGAGTTTTTGTATCATTGGAAACCTTAATGGTGTTGCCATCGATGATAAAATATTTGAAAATAGGGTCTAGTTTGTCGAGTCTGTGATGATAGCCCAGGATGAGAAGCTCTGTGTTCTCATCATTCAGACAGAGCTTGTGTTGTGCTATTCATGCCTGTATTACTTGGTAAACATCATTAAGGGCTTTGGTATCAACTAGGTGGTCTCCGGTGATAGGGATGAGTATCTGGGTGTCATCTGCATAATTGAAGGATGATGTCCTCCAAATCAGGGATAAGGATGCCCCCTTGTCCTCCTTTGCCTCTGGGCTGCATTCGACACGGTCAGCCACGACATATTTCCCTCTCTCCTTGCTGACAGGATGGGAATCTCTGGCACTTTCCTGATTTGGTTTACCTCCCTCCTCTCAACCAGACACCAGGCTGTCCAGATGAACCTTTTGCATTCAAACCGACTCCAGATCTCCTGCGGAGTCCACAAACGCTCCATACTCTCACCAATCCTTTTTAGCTTTATACAGAGCCTCTGGGCACCCTCCTCAAAAAACCCAATAAAGCCAGCCACCAAAACAACACATAGTGCAGGCCCTTGTGGTCTCACACATCAGCAGGGGAAATGCCCCCTGACAGGGTGCCAGCTGCTCACTTGGCTCCCTTAAAAGCAGTCCACCACTCTGCATCACATCTTATTAGGGGTGCATGGAAATGTGACTAAATCACCCGATCCTACACAACCTACATTAGTTTCCACTGCATTCCAGAACACCGTCCAAGACTGTATGCATCATCTACAAAGCAATCCCGAGTAGCACACCAGCATACCTGGTGGCTAAACTCCACATATCTGGTGGCATATCTGGTGGCACACACTCCTGGCGCAGCAAATTGACCAACGGGCTTGAATCACAGCTTTCCCGCAAAGAGAGGACCTGCAAACAATCCTTCTCTTGTCATGCACCCACCATCTGGAACTCGATCCCAGTGGTGGCTAGAATTCCCCCCGACAATTCTCCAATTTTCTCAAATCTCTCAAAACATATCTCTTTCAACAACACCTGTCCAAGGACTAATTCTAATGGATGCACATACAGATGCACAGAACGCACAGTACTGAGCTACTTTTAAAAGACGCCAGCCCTAATTCTGATTACCCACACTCTGTACAGCTCTCTGCTGCTCTCGATCTAGGTCCGTGCTTTGAACACTAAAAAAAGAAAAAAAGAAGGTTTCACCTAGAGTCCAAGTATATGTATCAGTTTGTTCCAAAGTGTCCTCTCCTTAACTGACCAAAGTGGAGGACTAAAATCCAGCATCCACAACCAGTTAGGTTGAAGGAAATAAAGTTAGGGCTGTACCAGGCACGAAATCAAGACTTCAGAGTGCCTGGTCACGAGACCCTCAGCACTTGTAGGGTGTGCTAGCACCGGGATATGAACCTACTGTGATATCAGTAAATAGGCACTTGGAAAATAATTATATGCATACCACTAAGAATGCAGCAGGGGAGAGATGAGAGAAAGGAGAAGCAAAGAGGACTAATAGAGTATGTGCTGCTCCTTGGGGGCAGAATAATACTGGTTAATAGAGTGCTTAGAATGTTTGGGAATTTTGCGTTAAGCACTATATAAGAACACACATTATGAATATTGTATGATGCCAATAGCTGAGTAGATAAGGCTGCAATTAGAAAAGTGCAGCTGAAGATAGCACATGAGAATGCTCTCCTTTAAATAACATTTAACATATATCATTTGCAACTCTGTTGTTTGATATTATCAATAGAACTTCCTGTGATGCCGTTGTGGTCAAAAGCGTGTGTGTAATATCACTTCTACTCCCTAGGCATTTAGGAGCCTTGAAATTACTGACAAGAAAGAGGCTGCATTTGGTGCCCCTGACACGTGCTTTTTCCTCGACCCCCCCCCCCCAAGCATCCAGGACCCTGATAAGCAGCATTCGGTTTTCTGCTTTACCCTTAAACACAGGCCTTCAAAGCAGGTCTCAAACATAATATATGTGCCCCCAGCAGCGCTGCCCATTTACCAGCCAGCGTCCATGGCTAGGGGCCTCCCTCGGTCCCTGTGGGAGAAGCTGTTCATTTAAAGCGTCGATAAGCGGAATAGGGCCGCCACGCTTCCAGGAAGCAGAGCTCGGGGTGCAGTCACGCTGATATATATATTTACATGCTTGGTGGACGGATCTTTACACAGGCCATTTGGGAAATCAACCCAATTAATTTTAAGTTCATCTGCCTGCTTGTCAATGTTTGATGATGTGCCAGGGTGGTCTGCTGGACTGGAACAATATTGGCCAATCGGCAGATGATGCGTTGCGCGATCAAGCTCATTATGCGCCTGCCGTTTCTGGAGACGGGTTTTCAGATAGAACACATGACATACATAGTCTTGCTGCTCACTGAAATGCTGCGTTTATCTCAGGATACACTTACCAATGTTGCCATGTGCAAGCTGGAAAGGTGCATTGTTGTTGTTGAATCGACATGTTGCAGAGTTTCCTAATATTCCTGCTATTTTATATAATTCTCTCTAAATACAAAGCATCAAAGCCTGCCATTCAAGATGTATGCTCTCTCTACCATTGACTGGATTATCAACTATGAGGGCATAAACACAGGGCCAGGAACTCTGAGATGCAAGGGAAACACTGCACCCTACTCATCCAACAGGCCCCATAAACCCTGTGCCAAGATGCATATCTACAACGGAACGCAAAGCAACCAAAACAGATTTGCAATTACAACTCAGCCAACATCAACCCAGGACTCAAAATAAGTTTTCAGTTACAACCTTGTGCAACAACTTCCTTCCCTGGGTTACATATTTACAACTGCTCTGTACAGAAAATCTACCAGTCGTGATTTCGTCCAGGTGGCAGGATGTAAACGACAACAATACGAGTGTTCAGTGATGTTCTCAGTGTTGCTGACTCAGTAAACCCATGTGTGTTTGTCCTCCTTGGTCTATTTACTGCTTTCGACAAGATAGACAGCAAGGCGTTCCTGCCCGCAATGTCCAGCTGATAAGAGTATCAGGTGTACCATTCCACAGTGGCCATCTTGCTTCCTTTCAAGCGCGCATTCATCTTTCCTAAAGGAATTCCAGACTACTTTAGCCATGGACCTGCCACATCCCCGGTGCTTAATCGTTTCTCCAATAATATTCGACCTCCCAGTAGGACACCATCTATATCGTGCATACAAACCAAAGTATTGTAATTCATTAATGCCATGATGACATGATGACACTTAAGTTCACCTCAGTGTCCTCTTTGGTGGACATGCTAAAGCTCAGATAATGCCCAAACACTAATCTTGCTGGATGCCTTCCAACCCTCTAAAACCCAAAACACACAGAACCGAGAGCGTCCAACCTGAATGGCAGCTGTTCCCATTCCCATGAAAATCCTGGCTCAACAATATGGCCAGGGAATGTGCACACCAGCCCTCACTGGCAAACCACTTTCTACATTGACGTCAGCCTTCCTTTCAAAGAACATGACAAGAATACATCACAAACCACATGGATTAAATGGCGCCTTCTCCAATATGTCAAATAATATCTACCACCAACATTCTTCTGCACCACACTACAAGGACGTTTTCCTTCGAGCATCAGCTGTTGGAATACCCTTGTCCAGGACAACCTGCAGCTGCTCTCCATATGTTTTGGATATTAACTACAATGATCCCTCATCAGTGACTATGAGTATCAGTGCTGATGTTAGTTGGGATCTAGGTCCTACTGTCGCCTCTAAGTGAGCAACGTCACGAAGGCCGCCCAGCAAAGGCTGTTCCCTACACGGTCACTCCTTCTCTTTCCTCTCATCCCCTTTTCCATTTATAGGTGTTGGGCGAGGGCGGATGGCTCCTCTTTCCACCTGTGTGGTGCCAAAAAGCTACCTCACCCCACCACTCTTTTCTCTAGTTCCCTCCCTCCAACCACCGATCTCACAGGCCGCCACTACGTCCTCACTTCCGGTCTGCAGTCCGCTAGCTTAAAGCAAGACATACTGTGCGTCAGCCTAAGAGTGGCACTCTTTTCTGCATCATGCTTCGGGCTGGCGGTCTGAATGATGAAATCAGTTAATTGTACTCCAAAACATCTGGAGAGCCAAAGGTTGCAGACCCCTGACCTAGTCAATGATTTTCCTGACAGTAATTAATGTGCGCACTTATGCTGCTGCACATTTCATTGCGGGATGCAAAACGAACGTACCCCACCTCTCCAATGCTAAATAATTTAAATTGACCACCTCACCCAGCAGATATCAATTTTAAAACAATTAGCATCATATAGAAAGCCATAAACTCCAAAACCAGACAATGTGGCTGATAAACTATGGGCATTAATCATCTGCAAATCACTAGAAGCTGCACTTGTTTTGTAATCCACAAAGCATAGAAAGAAAAAAATAATGAACAGGAATTCTTGTTTCATTTGGATAGTGTTTTATTGCATGTAACACATGTTAACATTGTTCTTCTTTTAAAACAAAACTATTTTTTCAAGAAATCAAGGGACCTCCACAAAGGTTCTCTTGTGATATTGAATTTGATTAGTAATTAGTGAACCAGCACTGGCTTTAATGTAATATACTGTGATGTAATATAAGGTGGTCTTGTACAGTACGTCACACCTCGCGGGCAACCTCATTGAGTGTATCTACTTGCTGCACTATGCACTTCCCAAAGAGATAACCCTCTGCACTTAACCCGACCCTCTTGGACTAGACTCAGTTATCCGTCCTAAATCCCTTGCACTTCCTCTCTGCACATTTGCACAAACTGAATGCACACAACCCAGTTAGTTGTCTGTCTGCCCCTTTGTCTCCCCTTGTCCCCCTCCTACCATTGTGCACCAGAAACACTTCTGTTAGTGGCACATTATATAATGCGCAACCAACTTAACCATTCCCCTTGCCTTCCCCTGATCCACTCTCCTTACGTCAGTGTCTACTGATTCTCATTCTAGCAAGACATGTTCTCTAGTATGGCTGTTGAGTTGTTACGTGCCTCCACCTCTCTCCGCCTCTTCCCTCCTACCCTCACTACTTGTCACACCTTTGCACTACTATTAGTATCCATGTACCCCTCCTCTGCTCCCCTCTCCCTACTTTCCCCCACTATCTGTTAATGCACTTGAACTAGCAGAAATGTTGTCAGGCCTAGTATGCTTATTATTGTATATAATTTGTAATTCTCCAAGGACACTATGCAGGAATACATTGGTGCATTAGCTTGCACCGTGGACTGCACACAGGTAGGGGTTAGTGGCTGTTATCTGCTTTGTGGGTGGGCGTGTCGGGGCTGTTCCGGACGCATCTTGTGTATAGGCTTACTTTGCAGGGAGAATCCCATGAATACACGGAGCTCGCAGTTATACTTATGTATGCAGGCTCACAAAGTGTCTTTCTCAGGCTCAAGTTTTTCAGGATCTATGCACACTTTTCCATGAATTGGGCCCTAAGGATCTTGGTTAGAGGTAAGGAGAGGGATATGGAGGCACAGCAGCCCGCTGAATTTGTTTGGGGTATGATAGGGGTTAGGATAAAGTTCACAATAGTGCAAGATTTTATGTTAGGTTAATGGCTATGACGATTATGGAGAAGTAGGGATGGTGTTGATTTAAGTGTCAGTTCTTTTTCTAATGATTTATTTACAGTTTTTCATTGAGTCAAATCCACAAATGATGTTTCAGAGCTCTGCAAGTTTACGTTAGGGAAGGCATTGTACATTGAACATGTTTTCCTGCCTAGCCATTCACATCCCTGTTGTGCAGGATACATTGACCAGGCTGTGGCATGAAAGCTGGATTTAGATTTGTAATGCTCAGTTGTTTGGCAGAGATCTCTCTCACACCATTACATAGATTCATTGTGCACTGTGTGCTACAAGAATTTGGAAATTGATAGATGGGGAAGTGGGCCGTCTAGAGTCCACACTCATAACCATCAGGCAAGTGCTAAAATGATATGGGAGATGTGAACGAGTGTTTCAGAGAAAGGTTGCTTGAGATATGGAACCCCATACACACATTTCACTGTGCCATCCCAAACAACACTCTAATTTGATGTGTTCAATCAGTCGGTCGGGACTTTTACGTTTCAGTAAAGCACCAGTCGGGCATTGAAATATTTGTTTCTGGCAATCAGCCAAAATCCATGGTCATTTTGTCCAGATGTTTACCCCAGTTTCTTCTCCAACAACTCTCTAACCCCTCTCACAAAGCATACACAGGAGAAAAGTGAATTCTCTGCACGCCACCACCAGACCATGCCACCTGGTTATGAGGAATCGTCTTGTCTTTGGTTTCAGCATGATGCCAAATCTCTGCATGATGTTCTTCACAGGCAGGGTGATGAGATGAGGAGCAGGAAAGACACACTGTCGAGTGCTGATTCCTGAAGTGCACCACTTAGCTGAATGCAACATTGTTTGGCTTCACACAGGTACATTAGCTGCTGGAAGGCAAATAGAATCATGCTGACATTCAGAAAAGGTGGTCTCGATTAAGATTGGCAGTCCGAAAACAGTGTAATCTCGAATTTGCAGTATCTCTGTCCCCAAACTAGGCAGTGCTCTTTAGAGCATTAGAGCTACATGTTGAACCATGTTCAAAGTAGATGTATAGCATTTGTATAATCATAGGGGCTTTCTTCTAGATACTCAAATCAACTACAAACTCGGAAATGAACACGAGGAGAGTACAACACCAATAGACTGTCTCAAAGAACTCTACCAATGGATAAACACTAAGAACCTCAAACTCAACCCCGAAAGGGCGAAAATAATGTTTACATCCAACAACCAACGATGCAACCAGTACATTCCATGGCCCACAGAACTAGGAACAACACCACACCCTCTAAAATGGTCAACAACCTTGGATTCCTAATGGACAACGAGCTAGCCTTAGTAAATGTGATAATTAATAAATGCTTCTTCCATCTACACATGATCAAAAAGATTCTACCATTCCTCTTCTTCATTCATAAAACACTGACCATCATCTCCCTAATCGCATCAAGGATAGACTACGCCAACAGCTCATACCTCGGAATGCCAGACTACTTACTGAAGAAACTTCAACATATACAGAACTCAGCTGCCAGACTTCTCCTAAAACTCTCACGAAGGGACCACATCACTCCAAGGCTAAGGATGCAACATTGGCTCCCAGTAGAAAAATGAATCACCTTCATAACAATTTGCATAACACACAAAGCAATCCACGGCCTAGAAGTGGAATTTATACAAAAGAAAATCACCATCTACAGGCCGACTAGAACACTCATCCACCTAAAACCTAAACCATACATGAGAAAGAAACTTGGTTGATCAGCATTTTCTCCTTAGCCGCAAAACGTTGGAACTCCCTCACCAAAGAAATAGGAACTATGAAGGACCAACCAAAATTCAGAAAACCTCTAAAAACCTGGCTCTTCAACTCGGAAAAGGACATAACGGAATGAACAATGTTGTCTCACCATGAAATGAACACATGACAGAGAAAGACTGGAGAGTATGCCAAATGTGAATCAAGTGCAGGGAAGATGAGAGCAGTGCGAATGGGAAGGACAACAAGGTGTACCCTTCCCTATAGAGGAAAGAACGGGAAACAGGGGACAAATATGGGTCTGATTAAATTGGACCACTGATAGATAACCTGAGTAACAAAGGGGAGAGAAAGACATCCCGATCTAAACAGATGGACCACAGGACACAGGGAGCACATCCCAACCCAGAGGAACCCATAGGGGTGGTAATTACGGTACACCGAAAATATACTGTAGGGGAAGATACAGCAATCTGAAAACCACTATTCTGCACAGATCACATGAGGGGCAAGTGTATCACACCTGTATGATAAGGCACTGCCACTAACCAGCCCTACTAAACAATCTAATTCTACTGCATACACCTCTCAAACTCCTAACTAAACACCGACTATACCTCTACAGCACAACAAACTACACACACTTCACTACACCACAACAACTAAACAAACCACACAAAGCCTCGCACAACAGCACACGACAGCTATCAACCAAAAATAGTGACAGTGAGAGGACGGAATTGGAGCAAGCATTGGCAAAGTGAATTGTATTGGCTGTTGTATGATGAAAACCTTTAGTGAGTTCATGCACACAGTGCAAAAACACTTTGGCAGGTGGGTGATGTGTCAGTAGGAAGTCAGGCAGAATGGGGAAGGGGGCAGGAGAGGTGGCTTTATTCATCAATATGAATGTGAGGATTTATGAATAAATGAGAGTCAGGGAGGATGTGAGCAGAGATGGAAGTGTAATATAAATCATTAGTATACCATACCAGTAGTTTGTTTGCTTTTTACAGAACGTTCCTTTAGTTCAAAGACTCAAGAAAAGCATCCTGGACCCTTTGTCATTCTCCCAAGCCAAATATAGAATCAGCACGGACCACACACACACACAGACACACGCACGCACGCACGCACGCACGCACGCACACACAGACACACACACACACACACTACTGCACCATGACAAGGGCAGTTTGGCATATTAAAAGCACCAGGGCAAAAATTGCCCTAGTGCAAAATAGATACATTTTTGATGCATTTTTGCATTAGGGCAAAGTTTGCCCTAGTGCTAATACTATTCCGTATTAGCACTAGGGCAAACTTTGCCCTGGTGCAAAAATGCAGTAGAAATGCATCTTTTTTGTACTATGGCAATTTTTGCCCTGGCGCTTTTAATATGCCAAACTGCCCTTGTCAAGGTGCAGTAGTTTTCAAGTGTGTGCCACTGTTTTTAAAAATAGGGCAAACTTTGCCCTAGTGCTAATACCGTGCTACTTTGCCCTTGCCTTGGCACAAAGCCTCTGTAATCAGGCCCATGATGTCTACTGGCCTGAAAAAAAATTAAGTTGCTTTATGTCACTAATCAAATGTTCTCAACATCATGAACAACAACGAGCTGGAGTGAGTTTTGTAACACACCATCTCCATATCTATCAGAGTTTATTACACAACTTATTTTATTTTTGCATGTTTTAAATCACTGAAAGTGAAGTCAGGTTAAATAGATTTTTCAGGTTTGCATTTTCTTGCATTCTGGGACTTATAGCTTACCGTTCAGGATGTGAAAATTAAAGGCACAATGATGTTCTTTTGGTCTAACATGTTGCTATATGGATATACATGTTGTCATTTGGCTTTACTATGCAATGTGTTTATTTTGTAAGAACATTGGACAAGGCAGTATTATTGTAGGACTTACAATCTTCAAACTAAATATTTGTACCAAGTAAAGCTTGGAAGGTAAATGCTCAAACTTTTAGAGTGGGTTAAATGTCCCTGCTTCTCTGTTTCGTGAGTGATCCTTGTCAATTATTTAATCCCATTCTGACTTAAGTGCAAACATTTGAATCCTTATTTTAAATAGTGCAAACGTAATCACACAATGGGCCTCATTACGACCCAGGCAGTCCGGATATAACGGTGGCGGTAAACCCGCCGCCACCGTTGTTTCCAGACCGCCTGAGTCCGACCCCTGCAGGCGGGAGGTGATGTTCAGACCTGGCGGGTTTAACACCTCCCGCATGCAGGCGGACGAGGAAACACTGGCAGCATTACGAGATGCTGCCGGTGTTTCCATGATCCCCATTTCCATCGAGTCCCATAGGACTCAATGGGAATGGGGATTTACACCATTCCGCCTCTGTGATTCCCGGAAAACAGGGGTTGTAATGCCCCGGTAATTCCGTGAATCACGGAGGCGGAATGGTAATACGAGTCCGGCGTTAACCAGGCGGTTTTACCGCCTCGGTTAACGCCGGACTCGTAATGAGGCCCTATATGTAAAATTGACAGACTTGCAATGGGATAGATTTAATGAGTAGGAACACAATAGTATACATTGATGCTCCTATTAGTGGATTGTAAAACCGTCACCTAGAACATTACTGTTTGTGGACTGCCCCCCCCCCCCGCTCTCCCTCAGTCCTATATCACTTGATTTGATATACAAATTACAGGGCCTGTGGTAGCAGCCGTGTAGTTTTGGTTAAGTTGCTCAACTCTTAGGAAGAGCACTTTTTTGGGCGGCCTATAACTTTGCACCCCCCTGGACTAATTCTTACCAGACCTTGTAAAAAAAAGTAGATGGCCAAGTTAGTTGAGGTTTCATTAGAGGGCCGGGGGGAATTGAGGGTGTGTGTGTGTCCCACATTTATTTTTTTCATAGACGAAAAAAAATGATGCTCATGCCTACAGCCCAAACCACTTGACGGATTTTCAACACATTTCCAGCAGGAGCGGCGGCTTGGTCCCAAAAGCGTGTGTTTGTAAATTTGGTGTAAAAATGTCTAGTAGTTTTCTTTAAAATGGGCCAAGAGTAGGTAAAAAATAAATTGTGATATCTTGGTTCAGTAACTGGACTCTCTTCCCAGTCCGGTCCGCGGACATGCATCCGATTGGCCTAGAGGGTGAAGTGAAGTCTGCAGACTTTGCAAACATTTTGGTAAACATATATAAAAAACACAACATTGCACTTGTCAAACTCATCAAACAATCTCTGGGAAGGTGAGGGGTGATGAGGATAGGATGGCATATAGCTGTAATAAGCCAAAAAAACCTGGTGTTTTTCAACCCCCGAAGTCCAGATGTTCGGGGCAGCCTTATGATGTTTGCAAACACATCAGATGTCTGGGGACATCTATGCCTATTTCTCCATTACAGAGTAGGTGAAAATCAGTTTTTGGATGGCTTATAACTTTTGCACCACTCAATAAAACTGCATGCAATGTTGGAATTTTATTCTAGACCTGATTCTGAATGGTTTTGGAAAGTGTGAGCTATTTTGTCAAGAGGGAACAAAATTAGAGAGAGGGTCCCAACATATTGTAAAGGCTTATAAATGTGGTGTCATTTGATGAATCTGCACACACGTTAGCAAAATGGGTTTGATTCTAAATATAAATGTCTTTGCAAAGTTTGGTGGGATTCTGTCAAGAGGGGGCAAAATTAGAGGGTGGGTCCCAACATAATTTAAAGGCTTATTTATGTAGTGCCATTTGATGAATCTGCACACAGCTTTGCAAAAAGACTTTAGATCTAGATATAAATGTGGTTATAAAGTTTGGTGTCAACATTTTTAGATGGATTATAACTTTGTTGCTGTTTGACAAATGTGGAAAAAAACATTTCAAACCATTTCAGAAAGATTATAGACGCAACCTCGAATGTTTCTGTCAAGTCTGAATGGATTTTGCGAATTGGGGGCTAAATTATATGACTATTGAACGTACATACATTTTGACACTTTTAAAAAAATAAAACATGGGCTGATTTCTATGAAACTCATGTAAAGACCATTGGCAAGGACCTTAAAGCATGGTTTTTGCAAATGTGCCTGTGTTTTATTTTTTGACAAGTGTCATAATGTAGGTACAACAAATAGTGATATATCTTTGGTGACTGTGGTATAGCCTGTTGCAAAGGGCAGCGGCCAGGTTGTCTGGGTCATGGAGCAAGGTCATGACCCAGACAATCTGGCTGCTGGCCATGACCACGAGGGATGACAAATGGGGTTAAAATGGCCATGTCCACCTAAGACAGTGGGATAGGTTTGAAAGGGAAAAAAAATGTGATTGTGGTAATATGGTCATAGGGTTCTCTCTTCGCCTTCTGCAGGCTGCCATGGAAAGGGAAGAGGGGCTCTGTAAGAGCCCCTCTTTCCTATCAATGGTGGCCATCTTGGAAAAGGATTTCCCTTCCAACAGCAGGACGCCTGCGGCATAGGAAGAAAAATCCTTGTTTTTTGAGCACGTCGGGTTCCCGCTTTGGGACCCTGGGGTGCTAATGGCCTTCATCACACATTGCAGGGGCTGTAACGGGGGATAACTGTCCGGAGACCTCATTATCTGCCCTCACTTCTCTTGGGCAAATAACTTGGGCTGCCGGGCCATTATCTGGGATGAACACCACATTATTCTCATTAGCATAACACAAAATGTTAATGGAAATTTTGGAAAATCTTATTCAGACTATGTACTTTACTGAGAAATGTAAAGTAGATGAAGTCTATAGGATTCATTTTTTTGTTCTATTTTTTAACGGTGAAAGGTATTCCCTAAAGGATTCTTTCTTTTGTTATTTTTTATGTATTTGAGGGAAGAGGCACCAAGCACTAATATGGAGGTACTCTTATTCCACTGTATATATCAGTAATTAAAGCTGATGTAGTACAAATTTAGGTAAGAATCCACAAACAGCTCACCTTGGCAATCGATGACTCCAACTGGGAGAACCAAAGCAGATGGGATGATTTCCCAGTGACAGCCCTGGCCACTAAAGTGACCCAGGCGAGAGGGCAGGACTCCCAGGGAAACCCTCAATGGGAAGAAAACCCTGGACGAAATCCCGCTCGTGCAGATCAGGCTGATGGTAGAAAGTTGGATGTCTCCAACAGGAACCCCCGGGAATCACATAAGACACCTTGTCTGCAGTTATGAGAAGGGAAGAATTCGGGAGCAGGTTAGAGGAGAGCCAAAGGACAGAAAAGGAAAGAGAGATCAATGGAAATCCTCTTACCCGAAAAGGACTGAGGGAAGAGGACGAGAGTTCGAAACTGGAACCTGGCTGAGTAGGAAAGCTTCGGGAGAATCTGGAAGGATAACAGGAGATGAGAACCAGGTAGAAATACACCAGGGAACCCTAGAGGATGGGAACTTACTCAAATGGGAGACTGGCCAGAACGGGAAACAAATGAGATTGATCCGCGAAGCTGGCTGAGAACGAAGCTAGCGAAAGCTGAGGGAAGGATCTGAAGAAGGAAAGTAAACACAGGGTAAGTCGGAACCGCAAGCAGAGAGGGAAATGCAAGCATGGAGAGAGAGGAGGATTCAGAAGCGAACTGACGGAGCGTCAAAGGCATAAGCGACGCGAAGCACTGGCCGCTTCATTTCCAGATAAAGGATCACGTGATCGATCGGCCGCATGTCAGAGGAGCGTGCAACAACTAGACCGCTACCAGCCGGTCGGGGAGAATCACAAGCTTCCAACTTGGAGGTGTTAGGAATCAAAGCGCCGCACAAGCGGGTCCGTGTCCATAGAGAGCACTTGCGGCGATGTGTAACAGGGGCCGGTGGACAGGGGAATGTGTTTATCAAGCTCCTTGATTACAGATTCAAAAGCACCTCGAATGCGCTCCCCCTGCAGAGTGGTGTGTTATAGTATGTACAGAGAACTGTTGTCTTCGAAAGATATGGATCAACAGACCTTTTATTGCTTGCAAGGTAGCTTGTGGGCTTTTGTGTACCACATAAGTAGGCTGTGTGGTTACAGTATTGGCTAAGGAAGATGAGGTGGAGGAAGACAGCCTAATACTTGCTAAGAAAGGAACAACCTTTCTGAGAGCATTGCTGTGGTTGGATTTGGTGTGGCGGCACATGGAGGTGGTCCCGTATGATTACTGTCCAGGTAGTCCGCGACTGAGTACAAAGCTGCACTCAGTGAATTTCCCTTTGGTAGCTTTAGCATTTGGTACATTCCCAATAGTGGTAAATAATTGCCACACCCATGATTCTCTCTGGGTGCTAGAGGTCGGCACTTCCTCTACCTCATCTTCTTGATCCTCTTCATTATCTTTGGAAGTACTGTGCTTTGTTTGTTGTGTAGGTCCTCCAGCTGGTGGTAGTGGTGGTGGTTCTTGGGGACAAGGGATGACAATAGCTGATGCCATTTTTGAGATGAATAGCAGTTTTGCTAATATTCTTCCAAGTATGAGCTTTTTAATAGATTGTAAATGGATAATGAGTAAGTATAGGTTTAGGAGCTGTGCAAGGGCACATTTTGAGCTTGAATGCATGGACCCAATCGTGAAGTGTGGATGCCTTTGCGGCCACACCATCATGCTGCGTGCGTGCGCATTGGCACATAGCACTGTTCGGACGTCAGATGTTCATGGATGTCGACGGATGAAAAAACTGTGGAAAAAAGTTGCAAAAAGAGTATAGCAGTGTTAAAAACGATGCTAGAAGGTGATGTTTTGAGGTGAAACTTTGTAAATTGGACAAAAATATTGCTATATTGGGGTAAGTATGATATTAGTATGTTGTAGGAAAATAAGCATACACTGGTAAAAACCCATGAAATTCACAGAAAAAACTGTCCTGGGTGTTTGTCTTAGCAGTGCACAGTGGTGGCACAAGTTATGGTTGCTTAGTTTACCATAACTGGCAAATTTCTGAGGTTTTTCAGTTTCACTTGTAACCATAACAACCCTTTAACAAAGTTTTTTCATTGAATATGTAGTCTCAGGAGCCAGTCAGTCTGATATACTAGAATCTCTGGTAAACTAACTGTGGCTGAACCAACATTAATTGTCTCCCCTTTTGCTGCCAGCCAAAGAAGTTGTCTGGGACATGCAAAGTACTATTGCCACAGTAGAATGCGTGCAACCCTTTCCTATGTGCTATTATACAATTTTATTTAATCTTTTATATCACACCTTCTGCCATTCTCTCACTTTATACAAGCTTCAGTATCTGCAAGCAGTGGTGTAGGAGACTAATGCAGAAGTGGGGGAATGTAAGATATATTTTGGGATCCTATCTATTACTGTGTGGTATTTTATTGTGGTATCTTTGCTATGGTGGTACCTGGTTGTATTTGCGGTATTGAAATGCACATTCATTCAACCTCTCTAGATAAATAGCTCACTGCTGCTACTTAGCTTTGAGATATTCCTTACCACATGTCTGTATCTCCATAAGCATGTCAAATGAAAGGGACTGAATAAACATAATGAGACTAATTATGCAAGTTACACAGTGTGACACTTATGCCCACATTGTACCTCACAGTGCAAGTACATTTCTTCTTGCAATAGCTTTCAGCTCTTTATCTTTGAAAAGCAATGCTAATTGATCTTGGCTTCATGAAACTTGGCAAGAAAAATACTCTTTAAAAAAAGAAAAAGACATTGAGAAATACAAAAAGAGTAGTACATGCACGTTGACATTAGAATCTCTAATACTGCATCTAAAATGAAGTGAACTACTTAATCTGGGCTACCTAGCATCTTTCACATCACCAGCACATCACTTAACCTCATATTTACCTAAGTCTGTTGGCAGTATTCCTGACTAAGCTTGGCGGTGATATCTTCCCCAGCCTTTCTGCCTGCCTTGCACAGAGACACCCAGATAAGGATTCTCGAGACTGCACCTTTTCTAAAGATCGTCAACTCATGAGACAGCTTTAGCTTTAGCATTAGTCTAGCATTAGTCCAGCAGGCCGTCATCTTGCAGGCACTGAACTTCGCTTGCCCAGCCAGCCCTCTCTCCTTCGTCAGTCAGTGCCAGTGCCAGAAGAGCAATGCTCCTCTACTCTGCCTCCAACCCATTTCTATGACACCCCCTTCCAGTCACAAGCACCTCGCCTTGTCCAGACCTACCCACATCACGCCATTTTTCTCTGTGCCTTCCTTATTGTGCTCACTACATTGCTGAAGAGAAACATGTTTCATTTTTCTCTTGCACTTCCTGCTCCAAAACAAAGCTATGTTTTAGCAAAATGGACCTTCACATTTTTCAGGCTACCACACAGTGCAGATCCAGCCAGCACCTTTCCCAATTTCAGCGCATTCTGGATTTTCATCAGTCTGCATCCAGCTTTTTTCATGAGCTAATTTGCACTAAATGTTATTATGGGAATCTGTTGGGTTGGGTTAATTAGTATGTTAGATTTAGGCTAGTATTATATTTAGTGCAATTCAATTTATTGAAATAACACCTTGTAGCAAAATGCAATTACAAGCAGGCACTCTGTGCATTGGTACTTATTTAATTCTGCCTGAGACTCACACTCTTGAGTCCATCATTGAGTTTCACACCCGGGGCCCCATTTGAAGTTCTACCCTCACTGTAATGTGCATGCTGAAATTATGAGTCTAGCTGTTGAAATGTAGATTCATAATGTTGCAATTAGAAACATACTCCTTTTTTAACTGCTGGGATATAACCCAAAATCACTGCAGGAAAAACAAAAACATATGCTCCCAGTACCACATCTTAATAGTCGAAAATAAATAACATACATATAGCAATATCCATACACGAGAAACATTATTTATATACTACTAGTCTTCTGCAAAAGAGTCTTTATTCTTGATAAAAAGAAAGAAACAACATCTTTAAGAAAAGAATACAGAAATATTTTTTTTAGAATGTATCTTTTTTTAATTGTTTTTAAATCTCTATTATCTCTTGATCCCCTTCATCTTTATCTCTTTTAATTGGTGATCTATTCTTTTTTTGTTTTTATTTTTTATTTTTATCTTCGGTCCAGGTGGCTTTCCAGGGGACTTCAATCCAGTTATATCCTCCAGGGATAGGGCGGTTCAAGGATCTGTAGCTGACGGGGAAACAATTATTTTTCTAGAGTAAAAAGAAAAAATAACTTAAGGATCAAGCACATCAAACCCTTTACATTTCCTTTCTCACTGGGATATCTGAAGTCAAATTCAGTTATGCACACCAATGAAGAATATACCAAATAACATGCCATGCAGCCAATGATTAATTGAAAACAACATGAAAAGCACACTACATCACATGGTATTTTTCAGATAACAGTCTCAAACACACCACTCCTTTCCCCTATTTGTTTAAATTGATTGCATTTTTGTTCACTACCTTGATATATCTTACTCTTTTTTTACCTCTCCTTTTGACATTGTCGCACTATTTACACATATCCACTTGCTATGGCAATTCTATTATTTTGTTTTACTCTCTTCTAGTCTCATCTTGCTCTATTCTTTTCACTTAATGTTTTGGGTGAAAGAGCATAATTTGAATTATATGGACAAACTTTTCCACTGTTAATCCTACCTGCTTTTTAGCAATTCTGTAGACCACAGCTGAAACCTCGATTTGTAAATTCTTTGTCCGGTCAAAAACAGGCATTCAGTCCTGGGCGAATCTTTGATTGAATGAGGAAGATTTTTTCTTATAGTGTAATTGTCGTCAATTCTGATACCTTTATTGTGACCGTAGCAATAAAGAAAAACATATTTCTGTGTTTGGTATTTTACTTATGTGTGCCAACTTCACTTCTATAAAATCTGTTTTGAAATAAGATGCTGATCCGCGAACTGAGGAGACAAGTACATCTCTGAAGCAAAAAGGATCCCTGAATAGCTGTGAAAACTGAAACAGCAAAGGAGATAAAGCCTTTATAAAATAAAAGGAAACATTAAAGAAAACAATTATCACAAAGAAATAAAAGAAAGGATTCTCTCCTTAAGATCCATGTAATACACATGGTGAAACACGTGTTGAGAGGTGACATTTGAATTATATAAAGGCTGGCAATGAGTAAAATCACTTCATTGTAAATGACTATGAGATACAATTTTGAAGTTACACAGGTGAAACCTGACCTACAATTCTATATGGCCCTTGCAATGCTGCAAGGAATTTTGAATGTGTATGTTTCCCCTTCCCGACATTAAACTTGTATACCTGGTCTCCTATTTCATATTCTCTCACAGATGCCTTCTTATCATAATATGTCTTTGCACCGTTAGCAGCCTTTTCCAAATTTCACTGTGCGAATGCAAACACATATTGCAAGTGGTTTCTCAATCCTTTCACATGAATTCTAGCCACATTTATAAGCACCTGCTCATTTGTTCGGTAAAGTCAGTGTTGTGGAAAAACCATTTTCCTTCCTGTCAAGATTTCATGGGGGCTGAGATTTGTTGATTTAGATGGTGTCGACCTGATAGCCATTAGTACCAATAAAAGCTGTAAATCCAAACTATATCTTGCTTCAGCTACAAACTTTTTAAACATATCAACTATCGATCTGTTACACCGTCCATTCCCCCTGAAGAGGAAAGTGGTAAGAAATGTGTAGCTTTCTCTTTACACCCAAAATTTGCCATATATTTCTCATCAATGCACTAGTGAAATGACGTCCACGGTCTGACTCTATTATTTGAGGTAAACCAAATCGAAAAAATATGATTTACAAGTAAAGTGGCCACTGTTTGCACACTGCAATCTGGAGCTGGAATGCACTCCACCCATTTGGACATTACACAAGTTACTGTCAGCATGTACCTGTTTACCCTTGCTGATCTTTTTACAGGCCCGCATAATCCATTTGTAAATCAGACCATGGGAGCGTCAACACCCTTTTCATCAATGGTGCTATATGAGCCGGTGACACAGGTTGAAACTATGCACACACTAATCACCCTCTGGTGTAGAGCTCAACATCTTGAGACAGGTGTGGGCAATAGGTGTACTCTTTTAAAATGTCCAAAATTTGTGACACTCTGTGTCCTGCAGTTATGGCATCATAGGAATGATGTAACATCAATCCCCAAAATGACAAAGACACTACCCATTGGATTTGGCCTGTCACAAATTCTCTAATCATCATTCCATCCTGTAACCTAATTCTGTTTCTGTTTTTCAACAGCACTCTCTATTCCTATATCACTTTGCAATCCTCTTCAGGCAGAGGATTTTGTTCTGCATCTAGCAAATGGTTGTAAAATGGGCCTATAATTAGATCTTCCTTTTGCACCTTGATAAAGTCCTGATCTGGAGTATCACATCTCCATTGTGCTACAGGTTGTTCAACTGCTTTTGGAATTTTGGAATGTGTTCTTGCATCTACCTGCATTTCACCAAGCAGGAGTTCAAAAAGGAAATAACTCCACCATTACAGCTCCAATTTTGGTTAATTGATCTGCCTTTTCATTTCCCTTCTTATCCTCAGCTGGTGTTTTCAAATAACCACGTATTTTCCTCCACTGGATTATAAGGATATTTTCAGACACAAGCTTGTCTATATCTTCAATCATCTTGCCATGTTTAAGTGGCTTCTTGTTATAGATGAGCATACGTTTGACTTTTCAGCCAGGTAAATACTTCACAAAACTATTTCTCGCATAATCAGAATCAGTTACTAGAACTATTTCTTTAAGTTTATTTTCTACTTCTGTAGCAATTGCCTTCTAAATAGCATCCAGTTCTGTCACTTTACTGCTTTTGGGGCCTATCCTCATGCTTACTCTTGGAATGTTGTCACATTTAAACCCTATGCTTCCTATTCCCGCTACAAGCTTATTTTCCGTGTCATTTTCTACATGGTATGCACATCCATCTACATACACAGTTGGTAAATCCTTCCATGTTTCTTCGTTGAATGCTTTGTTTGGGGATTGCTCAAATTCATTCAAACTTGTCTCTAGCTCTGTGTCATCATGCGCACAGACATTGGCACAATCATGCAACTCTGCTAATCCTTGAGCAACTGGGCTCTTTTTATGTTGTCCATATTTCACTTCTAGCTATACAAAAGTGAGAAACAGATTACCCCTCTCTATGCCAGTAAGGATCAAGGCTTGGTGATGTTCTGTACTATACCAAAAATTAGTACATATATCATTTGGTAGACACACAATCTTATTTCCCTTGTGCTAACCCAATGTTACATTACTCTATATTATAGAACCATCTATCTATTCACCACTCTTATTTTCAATTATCAGTACAAAATGTTATTCAATGTAAAAAATATCCATGTACGCAATAAAACCAATATGTAATAATCACAACACATTCCTAAAATACAGTATCAACTGTGAGGGGATTCGTTAAGTAAATGAAACAAACTACATCCAACTTGTAGATCTTTAGCATAAGACTTCAGTTGTTCATAAGTCTTTTGTCAGTTGTCGACATATTTCAGCCTTAAGGGATTATTGGACACTATCTCTAGTGCCTGTTAAACCGTTAATTTCCGTGGCCTTCTTCAGGACAGACAATTTCTTTGATGTAGTAACAAAACTTTCATATACCCCATAACAGGTTTGGCAGTTTGGCAAGATTAACCCTGTGGCCTTCCGCCTCAAACTCCCAGAGGGTTTACGGCCGGTCCATCCTGTATTCCATTCATCCCAACTAAAACAGTTCCAGGCTGATGAATGGTCACGGACTTCGAAGAAGGTCCCTATACCTTCTGGTTCCTCTGGTGATGAATACGAAGTCGCCCATGTGATTCCAGATACCATCAAGGAAGATTGGAATACCTTGTACATTGGAAAGGAAAATTCCTGGGAGCCAAAATCCCACATATGTGCCCCATTGTTGGTACGCAGATTCCATCGGATTCACCCTGGAAAACCCAGGGGGGTACAGCTTCGGAGGGGGCATTCTGTCATGCCCTGGAAAAATGGCGGGTCTGGGACCGCTGGAAAGGGGGCCACCATTAGTTGTGCCAGCACGTTTTTCTTTTTACATGCCTTGCCGGCCTAGTTGTTCGGCTTCGCGTCTGTTCCAGAAGTATTTAGCCAATCTCTTCCGGGTTATGGACGTGTTGCAACTTTAGGTTTCCCTGTGCTGTTACGCTCCGAGTGTTTTCCCGTGCGGATTTCGCCCGCTATCCTGTCTTCAGCTGCCTTCTTGTGTTACCCCGCTTACCTCCTGTCTTTCTGCTCTTGCCCACCATTTGGCTCCTCCTTCTCCTTCGGTCCGCCTGGCTTCCTGTTATCTTCACTGGCCCTTCTCTTTGCTCTACTAGTACCTGTACGTCTTTGTTACTTACTGTGCTTCCTCCTGATTACTTCTGGTGCTCTTGTTGTTCCATCGTTTCCGATACCTTTCATTTTGTGCGCATCTTGCCATCGGTGCCTTCGAACCTACCTGCCTTCCGTTGGGTCAATCAACAGCTGTAATCCATCCTTGTGGATTGGGGATTTTTATGCCTCTGGCTCTTTCCCCATTACTGACAGTCACGGGGAATCAACCACAGCCCACTATCCTAGTGGCACTGTGGCGTCCTTCCGTGGCCGTCCTTACCTTCTTAAATAAAAGGAGAAACCAACCCTGAGAGGAAAGAAGAAGAGAGACCCCCAAGCCAAACGTTAAAGGTGAGGAGGAAGGGGAAGGAGGGGAGACAGAGTTTTCATCAGAGGAAGAGGACATTACTGAACCTTGTGAAAGATGCTCTTACTTTGCAAAAATTGCAGAGGCTGGTGATTTGTTTCAACAATCACCCGCTCCCCTTAAATTATAGGATGGAAATGTTGTAATGCCCAGACAGTGGTCAGAAGTGCTTTTTCGCATTCACAAACAAATTGTGGTCTGTACCCGTGACAATGCTTTTCTAGCATATGCAGTTGTTTTGTTAATTGTGTCATGTTTTTGATATAACACTGCTGACATGCCAATTGATCTGTAAATCGTATTTCTACAAAGAAATCCTTTTATCCTTTTCTCATTCCCACGTTATGCCCTGCTTCTGTAATCTCGTTAAAGGTTGTGTGATCTATGCATAATTTTCAATACATTTTCTGTTGTAAATTGTCATTCCTAACAAACTACTTTCACTTTTCAAATTAGTGGGGGCTTTTAGTTTATGAATTGCCTCCACCTTTTTATTTTGTGGGTTTAACCCATGCTCTGTCACTTCCTGACCTTGTAAGTTTACCTTTTTTCTGCACCACCTGTGCTTTCTGTAAAGACACTTCTGTCTCAGCCTTCTGTAGCTAACTGAGCACATGTCTAATCTCATTGAAGTGGCTTTTCAGATCTTCATTTTTGATTAGCACATCATCCACATAGACTATTATCCACCTTTCAGCTGCATCCGGGAGCGCCTTGCTCAGGAATATCCCAAACTCACTTCCTCTATTGACATATCCATGAACTTGTGCTAGAACCTGATCGATAAATGGAAGGGGCCATCTTGAAACAGGTACATTTTTGTTTAATTCTCGTAGATCTGCACACAAGACTCATTGGCCATTGGGTTTTGGATACCTGATATAGCTGATATAGAGATATTTGATGTACTATGAATAATCCAAATGATTCCTCTAGATTCTAGATTTTTTATTATTTCAGCTAATGATCCCAAACATGCTAAGGGAAACCTATATTGTCACACAAATACTGTTTCCCTACCATGTCCTCCTGGTCGTGTGCCAACATGCAAAATGGTCAACCCGCAGGTATCTTTGGCAAAAACCTGTTTAAATGCCATCAATATTTTTCTCAATTGGTCGTTCTCTTCCTCACTTGTGCAAGCATCTACAGCTTGAATTTGCTCATCTACCATTTTAGAAAACTTTGGGAAGTCCTCCAAAGGAGAGACCTCTGTCATTTCCTCTAATCGTGCGGCAGTATCTCTTTGGAGGGTTGCTACACTCAAATATTTTGGAATATTGACCTCCATTTCAATATGCTGTTTTTTTCTTTTAGATTCACTTAATTCAAATATAATACAATCATCTTGCTGACAGCACACTATTTCACTTGGCTCATAAGGGTACACGGAGTAAACTTTAAATATACCTTTAGGCTTAGACTCCAATGATTCTGACAACTCACCCTCCACGGTCATATAGTTTTCAAGAATGTTTCCGATCACTGGGTTACTGAAATCATCAGTGTAGTAAGATTTCTGTATTGCCATTCCTATTGCTGAGTTTTCCTCCAAATGAATGTCTTGACATCCTTTATTGTCCACCGGGATTTGAATGGGTCCATCCCCAATCTCTATCAGTGGTGTATATTCACATTCTAACACTTGCTGCCTCGTGGATTCATTTGGCTCTTGATTAAGGACAGAATACAACTTTAAACAGTCTCCCTGACTTACAAATGTCTCAACAACTCAACCCCTCAATACATGACTGAAAAGTTTACCAAAAATATCTCCTCACGACCTAAGTGGAGCACCAATTCCTTCTGCTTAAGAGTCCCTAGATTCAAATAGTAAAAAGCAGGCAGCAGCAGCTTTCCCGTTATGGATGCCCAACTCTGGAATTCCCTACCTATAACCTTAAGAGCAGACCAATCCTTTTACAACTTCAGGAAAAACACCAAACATTGGCTTACCTCCAAAGACTGTGTACAATCTTGACATTCTGAACCTAGGACTTTGTAAACAACACTGTCTTGTATCTTTGTAAATAACTTCTTGTAGATATGCAATATCTTATTATGTAACCATGTGTTTGAATGTGACCTCTTACGTATGCAACGTAACTAAGAAATTGAAAATTCCTTGCAATGCGCATAGATACCTTTGGGTATAGAGTGCTTTATAAATAAATAAACAAACAAACAAACAAACAAACACACAAATGCATCAGGACCTTGTATCTGTTGTCCCTGTCTGTATTTTAATGCTACTGTAAATTGTCTGGTGAATGCAGGAATGGTAACATCCTTTTTCACATGAAGTTCAACTGCATATGGTGTCATTTGGGCACAATGGTAAGCATGTTTATTGTCTTCAAATTCAGGTGCGGCTTCACCCAACCTGAACCAAACCTTTTGATTTAGAAAGTCTAATACCATACATATCCTGTGCATGATGTCATTTCCCAAATAGAATTTGTTTTGTGTCCCGCTCACGATCCATACATTGTGATGAATACTATTAGGGCCAATTGTAATCTTTAACATGCATCTTCCTACAATCCTTTGCCCCGATTCTGGGTCATCTAGGCCAAAAATGTGTTGATTCTTTATTCTGAACTTTCGGATCTCCTTCTGCAGGAGTATATTTTCATTAATGAATCTCCTTTCATGTTCACATGGATAAGGATCCGTGGCTTCCCCTCTCCCATATGTATATCTGAAATGTTTTAAATGTGTTTTTCTTTATTTACCTCTGGAGTGACATTTGGTTTACATTTTTCTTCACTTAGATAACAACGCAATGTGTTTTCATTTATTTCTATTTGTCATTTTTTCTTGGTGTCCAAATAAATCTTCTGTTTGTCTCCTCACATTTCATCTTGACACATGGGAATGACAGTAACACTTGCTACACAGCCATTCTGAAGATATATTTCCACTTCACTTTCTGATTTAGCAACGATGTGGCATTCTTTTGCACTGTTGCCTTGTGTCATTATTTTCTTAGGTCTCCATGGATATTTAGCTAAGGACCACAATACTCCATTTACACCATTAATGAGGGACGACAACCTCTTCAGGCAATTTGTCCTTATGAGGAAGGGCATTTCATTAATGGATGTGATCAACACTTCCTGTCTCATCCGATGCTTCCCTATCTATATGTCATGCTCAGTGGAGGTACCTCTTCCCAATGGAAATTGTGCACAGGGCCTTTATTTTGCCTCACATTTATATGATTTTGTGGGGATCTCCCAACATTGATATATTTCACTAGTTCGTTTGAGATTATTGTTGCTTGGGCACCTGTATCAATCATTGCAAATACATTACATTTTTCTTCAATAGTAAAAGGAGCATAGTACCTATCGTCAACCTCTTCTAGTACACATAAAAAGTGTGAATTGTTGCTGATTTCAGGACTTAATTTCCTTTACTCTTTTTTTTTAACTTTTTGCTAGGCAAATGGGCATATGACTTCATAGCCCAAAAGGGAACCCTCCCCCATATCAAAAACTGCAGGAATAGAGATGACCACCAAAGCACAGAAAGTGGTGAAGAAACCCGCAGCAAGCGCAGAAGGAAGAGAGAGGACCACTACACCCTGTCAGAAGGTGGTGTGCCACACTCAAGGAAAAGACGAGGGATGGCAACAGAAATACAAGAAGGTGGGTAGTTTCCCAGTCATTGAAGCTGTTTAGTGCTACTAGAGCACGACTGAGACCACACCATGTCAGCAGACAGCGTTGCATCCACGTCAGGCGAAGGTACAGCTGGACACATACTTCCTCGGGCGGATGATTCCAAATACTGCATCTACCACAAGTATTTGACCTCTGTAGGAGCCATATGGATCAATGATGACGAGAAATACACTTTCCGTGGCAGCATACCCAAACCTATTTAAAAGACTTGGAAAACTGAAGAATTAGAAAATTCAGCTGCATATCAACCCAGATATCAAGCCAGTTGCACAACAGTACAGGGGCATACCCATCAATATACAATGAAAAGTCAAAGAAGAGATCAGAAAACTTCTGAAGCAGAAATCATTGAGCCAGTGACAGGGCCCACCCCCTGGGTGTCACCTATAGTCACTGTCACAAAACAATCACCAGACAGCTCCATCAGGCTATGCGTGGACATTTGGAGAGCGAGCAAATCTATTGAGTGGGAAAGACACCAAGCACCCAGGATAACTAACATGATCCACCTACTACACGGCGCAAAGTTTTTCTCTAAATTGGACCTCACGAAAGGCTATCACCAGCTCGAGATTGCCCCTGAATCATGGTACATCACAACCTTCGTAACTCACATGGGTCTCTTCCAATACAAGCGGCCTAGGATGGCATCTCGTCCGCGGCAGAAATGTTCCATCTGCCATGTCCCTAACTGCCTCAACTATTCCGACCACGTCCTTGTGTTCCGCAAGTTGAAGGAAAAACATGACACCGCCCTGCACTGGGTATGTCTGGTCCTCGAAGCCACGTCTGACTCTCAACAAGAGCAAATGTGAATTTAGGAAAGGGTTTACTTGGGTTCTTCATACACATATTTTTGCAGAAAGCAATGCGTCCTGACCCGGACAAGGTAGCAGCATTGAACACTGCACAGCCACCTCAGAATGTCTCAGAACTCCGCACATTCCTAGGATTCACAAGCTACTGCTCAAGATACCTCCAGGATTATGTAATGGTCAGCAACCTCTTTGCCTACTCACACGGAAGGACCAACCCTTTGAATGGTCAACAGACAGCCAGCAAGCATTTGAGACAATATGAAACAACATCTTCAAGGAAGAAGAAATGGCCTATTTTAATGCCGAGATTGAAGTCATCTTTGACGCCAGTCCCGTAGGGCTCGGAACAATACTGTCACAATGAAACCCCATGGACCAAACCAACCAACAAACTACTAGGTCTATGCAAGCAGAAGTATCACATCCTCAGAACAAGCATGCTCACAGGCGGAAAAGGAAAGCCTGACAGTAGTATGGGCCTGCGAGTATTTCCATATTTTCCTGTACAGAAAGGCATTTACCATTATTATAGGTCACCAGGCCCTCCTGACGATCTATGGAGCCCAAAACCACCAATGCCAGTGAGGATTGCACAGTGGGGATTAAGAGAACAGGACTACAAATTTGACATCATAGACCGTCTGGGCAAAGAAGACAACCCAGGCGACTACATGTCAAGACATCCCACAGGGCCAGCCCAAGCGGAGCCCTCTATTGCAGACACATACATCAACTATGTAATTCATCACCTACAGCCTCTGCCAGTCGACTGGACCAGCCCAGTGAATGAATTAGGACGGGACCCAGCATTTGTGATCGTGGCCCACTGCATCAAAACAAGAAAGACAACCCACCTATGGAATCAGGCCAGAAGCGAGCCGGAATTTGTAAGGAACAGCGTCAGAATCATGGAGTTGGTAAAGGACAAACCTACAATTGTGGATGATCACATCATCATGAAGGGCTATAAAGTGATAATCCCAGAAGCATTGAGAGAAAAGACAGTCATGCTGTCACATGAAGGCCACTGGCGGGTAGTATCCACAAAATGCCTCCTACGACTGAAAGTATGGTTCCCCAAACTAGATGTCATAGTAGAAGACATAATAGGCAAATGCACCATCTGCTCTCAGGACACTCCCCCCTCTCATCTTAACCCACTGCAGATATACCCTCTCCCAGAAAGATTCTACTGCAGCTATCTGTGTCACACTAGATCGCATGCTGTCAACATAAGGGAAACCAAAGATTATATTGTCAGACAGCAGCCTGCCTTTCACCAGCCATGACTTTTAGAATTGTGCATGCTATATGGGGTTCCAGCACAGGAACATAACCCCACAATGGCCACAAGTGAACGGCATTGTTGAAAGATTCATGGCCAATGTTAAAAGGACACTAAAAATAGCCAACATTGCCAACAAGCCATTTGAGCAAGCATTATATTAACTGCTGTGTGACTATCGTCCCACTCCACATAGCACCATGAGAGTCTGCTCATGTGTCCTCATGTTCAACAGTAGAACAGTAAGAACATGACTACCTGAAGGCAATAAACAGAAGCCCTTAGTACCTTTAGAACAACAGGCCAGGACTCAGGTCCAAACAGAGAAAGGAAAAATGAAAGACAGAGCTGCGAATGAGTGCAACATAGAACTGGGAGACCACATGCTAGTGCAACATTCGAAATTAAGAAAAGTATACTCCACATTTGCACCCTAGCATTTGCTTGTAACCAGCAAAAAGGGCATCATGATAACAGCCAGTGAGGACCAGCAGCAGTCTATAACGCAAAACTCCTCCCATTTCAAGAAAGTCATAGGTCCACCTCTCACTGCCTTGGGACTTTTGGGCAGCAGTCAAGTTGACCCTCTCTCGGATGACTCATAATTGGGGGACGGCGAGCAGTCAGAGGAAGAAGCCAGCAGTGGAGAGGTGGATGAACTACCGCACCTCAATGTGCACAACCGCCCCGATGCAAACTCAGCGATGTCGCTTCAAGCCTCAGAGACTGATTGAAGAAATGGGGTAAGCAGCGATATGAGGTGGCACGTTAAAAAGGGGGGAGATATCATGTTGTGAATACAAGATAAGCACCCTCCTACATCGTTATGTGGGAAGGCCCACGTTCGGGCCTGGACAAAGGGAAATGACATTGGGCTAGGGAGGGGATGGGGATATGGGGGAACAGCAGTTATTCACCATGACAGTGTGCAATAAAGAAGCAAGTTTACATCGGCTGTCATGTGTGCGTAGTCATTAAGATTGTGGGCCTTCCTGCTTGAATGGACCTCGGAGCAGGTGAGGCACAACCTTACAATCACCTGGTTGTGAATTTAGGAAGGATGAACACCAATATATAGGTAGATAGCCATCTCCTACCCAGCATTAATGACTTGATGTCTACAGTCGGGCCAGCAAGGTGGTTCACCACTGAAGTTCTCTGTTCGGCCTACCACCAGATAAATCTCCATAAGGTCACCTGTCACCTCATGTGATGCCTTTGTGGCTTATGTGGCAAGGTTGAGTAAGGAATCAGACACCCAAATAGTGTGCTCCATGATTTTTATTTTAAATAATAAGGGAACATGTCTAACTTTCCCTAGTTCTAGATAGTTACACCTACCTATTTGAAAGTAACTATGGTGTTCGTCATCCATGTTAGGGTCCCAATGAAGAGTCTCCATCCTCTGTCCAAAACCTACCCTAACCCTACCACTAAGTTACAAAAATAGTTCAGCATTTAGCGTAAACAATATACCAAGAGAATGGCTCCCTTCTCCTGTTATACTGTTTCAGTCTTTTCAATCTTTTGCTTACGCTTCTGATTCAACAAAGAGTTTTGTGATTGGAGAATGACTCCCTTCTCCTGAACCACCCAATCATCCTCAAAAGTCTCTTTAATTCCACCAAAGGAGTTGTACACACTAGCCCCACTATTCCAATGATCTTTCTTGACATATTGAAGTAATGTAACCAATGTGATGAGGGAGAGTGCTCCCGAGGCACTCTTGACTTTTATTGAGTTCACTTTCCACTTTTCCAACTGCTGCTGTAATGAGAGGGACCAAATTCTTCTTCTTTATGGCATCCCTTAGTGTCACCACTGTGAAAAGTATATTACTTCTGGATGTTTCCTCTCTTTGACTTCTCCTAGTATTAACACTGCGACAAGGGAGATTATTCCAAGTGTGTCTTCTCTTTGCCTTCTCTTAGTGTTAACACTATGAAGAGGGAGATCGCTCCTGAGTATTCTTTCTTGTTGACTTCTCTTTGTATTACTACTTTGTCTGTAAAACTAAAAATGCTATGCTATGTAAAGAAAACAGAAGAGAATTACAGAGACAAAGAATCAGATTCTTTCAAAGCAAAAAGCATCTTTATTTATGCATGACATTAGTCACTAATCTCTAACAACCATAGCACTGTGATGAGGGTGTGCAAACTTGATGTGGTTATATCCTGATCCCCTCCTGAGTCTCTTGCTATGCCCGTTAACTTCTGTCTTGGGGGAGAGCGTCACCACTTCTTCCTGTGGTGTCCAGGCTGCTTCTCTGCACCGTGGGACTTCTTTAACTCGGTCTGTGTCTTCTCCCTGGTTGTTTGACTCTTTGGTTGAGGCCTGGGCAATATCAGTGTTGTTTATGGACCAGCCTATCCACCCTCCATGAGTGACACCACTCCCTGGAGCTATTCTTCTTCAGTCTGCGTTGGCGGCTTGCCTCCCTGTAACTCATATGGTCGGGATGGGCCACTCTCCATCTCGACCATCCTTCTTCCACTCTCACTTCTGGCTTCACTGATGCCCAGCATTTGAATCTCCCAGGCTCCTTCTACTGTATACTTCTCATTCCTGTAATCCTCAATTGCATGTCTATAATTTTATTTAAACTGTATATTTCTGTAACATTGTAAGCCTTGAATATTCTTGCTGCCTGCGCCCTGCTGCCCCTGGGTATGGTGCGCCATATAAATAAATAAAGAAACGAACAAACAAACAAACTTTGATGGTTAGTCTGTTCTCTCTTTTATTCAACTACCGCTGGTCCCTCACCACTGTGTAGTCAGAGTCTTTTGTTTGTCTTTGTGGGTTGATATCTAATCCTCCTTCCCTATTCATTGTCTCAGTATAGTTGGCTGCCAACCAACAAGCACTCTTTATAGAGTTTTAATTCTTCCTCTTCTCAGTACTATTACAAAGTGTGACTGTGAATGGGTCAGTGTCACAGTAAAAAAAGAGATTTGAGGGGCTGAGACATTAGAAGGTTGAGAGGGTGTAGTGATGCCCTTTAAGGGGTTATGAGGGACTTACGCAAAGGAAAGGGTGTCCTCATCTCAGGGGGAGAGTCTCTACCTATGAGGTCCTCCCATCTTTTACTACTCCTAGGGGGAATACTGGGTAGTGGCCTCACCTCCCTAGCCTTATAGGGAAGGGCTCCCCAATGGGGAGAAGTGACGGAGTCCCATGAATTGTCACACTTACCAGTTCTGTAGGATCCCTTCTGATCTACCATCCACCGTTTTCACTGCCCCATTAAGGAATGTATTAATTTGCCATCCGGTGTGTAAAGGGAGTCATATTTAGTGTGTACATGCAGTGCTTACAATCTTGCAAGATTAAGAATTGTCAAATTAAAGTGAAAAGTGCCACAGATGTGACAAGAACGAGGTTATGGCAGATGAAGTCACAGGTCCACAGCGCTTGTATAGCAAATAAAGGGATGAAACACCAAGGCCGCAGGTGTCTGGGTGGTGTGGGTATACTGCCAGTATAGATCCACAAGGTAAGTTAAGAAAAACAAAGGAAGTCCCAGTCTCTCTGCGCCAAGGAATTGTAATTTATTAGAAATGCGAAAGAACGCCTGACACGTGTTTCAAGCTGCGTACAGCTCTTCATCAGAGGCTTCAGTTATCCAACAATTACATACAAATTATAACTAAGTCACAATTCCATAGTTGGAGCATTGTATCATAACAAACAATCAAAGCTACAAGGGAAGGGAAAGAAACCAGGACACAGTGCAACCACAATTTACACATGTACAGTACATGTAGAAAACAAATTATAATTGAGGGTAAATTACCACAAGTTGAAAAATTACATTCGTAGCAGCATGTTTGCAAGGGAACAGTTGTAAAGAAAAATAAAAGCACAATTTTAGAAACAAGGCGTTCTTTCGCATTTCTAATAAATTCCAATTCCTTGGTGCAGAGAGACTGGGACTTCCTTTGTTTTTCAGGCCACAGATGTGGTTGTTTGAAGTGATGCTAGATGTGACTTATTCTTAAACAAAGGAGCAATTCGGGTGATTCCTTCATATGGCTGAATAATACATTAAACGTATTCCTGCATGTGAAGAGAAAACTGTGCCCATGTGGAGCTTGTTCAAGAAGTATGTGCCCTTTATGTGGACCTGCGAATGCCTGTCAGCATTTCAGTTGTTCACAAGGAATATGACCATGGTGTTCCCACTTGCCACGCTTAATGTCAGGTGTAAAGCTATTTTGATGTAGGACACCAGCGATGTAGGCATGAGTGCTGTCTGGAAGAAAATGGAGTTTCACCATAATGCATTGGCTTCAAGAGTGCTAATTCTCAGAACTGGACTAGTAAAATTGATGTGGGTTGTGGTGGGGGGGATTCAAACACTGTTGCACTCTTTTGTGAGGTTTTCCCTACTCTGTGAAGAGAGAACACAAAACCCTCCCTTACCACAATCGGTTTAGAAGCCGGGTGCCTGGCGGACCTACATGTATTATGTTTCTTGGTGGTTTATGTAGCTTTTGACAAGGGGCCTTGTCACAAGTGGACGTATCCCAGCGGTATATCTGCTGGGATACTGCAAAACGCAAATAGCGTTACCGCAACTCAGGCCAGTGCTATTAGCGCCGGATCCCAATTTTCGTTGGGGTGGTAAGCCCACATTCATATTGGGTCCATTGAAGCCAAAGAGGCATTTTCAGTGATTTTACTGTGGTGCTAATAGCACAGATGTAATACCTCTGAAAATGGGTGGAAAGTGGCCAAATCTCAAACTTTCCACCCTCCTTATAGTTGGATGGATCGGTAATGCGGCAGTAGTAGCGTTACTGCGCATCGTTACTGCTCTGCCCAACTGGTGATGACCCCCCAAGAACTAGATGGCTGGCGGCTTGTGGTGGCTTCCATCTTCAAAAAGACTAGCTATGGAGGAGTAAGTACATTAATTCATTCATTTTCTTCATTTGTATAGAATCTTTAACCATGGGTATTGTCCCAACATGCTTTAGGGTGAAGGCCGTCGGAACGATAAAAGTCCAAAGTAGGGGAAAATGCATTGATAGATACTATATGTGAAGCCAAGGTTTGAAATCTTTTCTCATGAAAGGTAGCTGCATTCTTATGACAGAGGTGCTGTGCAAAATGTTGTTTTCGTTATATTTGGTAGTAGGTGCGTTTGTAAGTGAGGCTGTGCCTCTGGCTAAGATCCAAAAGTGCGAAGTATGAAAGGAATAAATACGTAAATTATACAATATACATTTCCCCCCTCCTGAACTCAATCTAGTGAAAAAACACTGCATACCTTCAACATCCATACAAGTTCAATACTTTGCCCACCCGCAAATTCATCCAATATGATACATTGCCCACTTCCAAACAATCTAACTGCCACTCATTGTCCACCCCAAAAACCTTCCAGATGCAGATTATTGCCAACCCTCAAGTTCTGACCACCCTCATTGCCATTTAAGTGGAATACTTGGCCCACTCTCAGACTTCCTCCAAGTTAAAGATACTGGTACTGGATACCGCCTTGACTCATCCGGAAGCCTTTCCTTGGAAGAGAAATAGTTGCTTAGAGGGAGAGTAAAAGGGCGGGAGTGGGGCTCAGGAATAAAGCGCTGAAGGAGAGTAGCTGAATGGGAAGAGTGGGAGCGCAGAAGCAGGTGGGTGGCTACCATTGGCTTGTGCATGTGTGTGTTTGTGGGGGGTGATGCAGTTGTCAGGTTGGAGAAGGGAAAAGACAGGTTTTGACAGCCTTCCTGAAGGCGAAGTGGTCCTCTCTGAGACAGATGGAAAGGGGAAGGGAGTTCCAGACGGTGTGTGCTCAGACGCAGAAGAAGGAGTCTCCTGGTCTGAAGGAATTGAAAGGGGGGACTACCAGGAGAAGTGCTGAACCTGATATGAGGGATTGATTTGGTTGGTAGCGTGTACGTTTATTGTGGAGGAATTCACAACCTTTCATGTTTTGGGACGGTGGGTAATGCTTATGGCTTTGAAAGTGGACCGTTGGCTGCTGCGCAGTCAGTGGAGCACCATGAGTGCAGGGGAGATGTGATCCATAGGGGAGAGTGCAAGTAGGAGTCTCTCTGCAGAGATTAGGATCCATTTGAGCTTCCTGAGTTGAAAGGCAGGGGCGCCTAGATTGAGGGAGTTGGAGTAGTGTAGGCGAGAGAGGATTATGGTCCATGATTGCAGAGATTCTATGAGGGTAGGAGAGTTAAGGAAAAATATTCTTGAGAGTGCGGAGGTTGAAGTGTCAAGATCTGGAGGAGGTATTAATGTGGCGAGAGAGGGTCAGGTTTGAGCTAGAGGTGCCTCCCAAGTTCTTGACTGAGGATGATGCAGAGGCAGCCTCGCGACAGCAGCCACAGAGTATGTTGGGGATTGGAGCAATGTTTTACTGCATATCAGAATTTTGGTTTTGCCAGGATTGAGGAGGAGAAGGTTGTTCATCATCCAGCGGTCTATGCCTGGGAGGGGTGAGGTAGGTGAGTTGGGAATCTTGAGAAAAATCTGTGTGTCATCAGCATAGTGGTAAAACATCAGATTGTGAGAGTGGATGAGAGTAGGGAGGGGGGAAAAGGTCAAAGTTGAAGAGGAGGTGGGAGAGGGTAGCTCCCGGATAGATTTTCTCAGCCCGGTTATTGGCAAGGCTTCATAGCTTGCAATGAGTGTCCGTAATACTTACTTTAAATGAATTCAGACAGGGTTGAATGAGGTTTTACAAAGTAGGGTGAAGAAAGTCAAATACTACAGATGTTTTTTTAAGGAGCTCATATATGATCACTGGGACATTACGAGAGCAGACAGCTCTATTCCCCCACTAAGTCTGAGGGACAATCTGTTGGCTTGGCCCATAAGATGCACCCTGGAAGTAGTTTCACCAAGAAGTGGTTGTGGGAAACCTACTGGTGACCTTGAGTGGATAATGATTTAGATGACCCAGTGAGAAAACATGCATCATCTGCACTCAGTCATAAACGTTATAAGGTCCATGTACAACCCCATATCCCAGCAAAGGTCACAATAAGATATGGAGCAAGCTGACCATTAATAGTTTGGATTTGCTTGATGTATTGGGAAGAAGATTCCAGCTTTTGTGAATTATGGCCAATTATACATGAAAATGCTTGGCGGTGGCTGCGTTGGGAACTGTGATAATTTTGTATTGACTGAAAATGTTCTTTGATAAAGAATTTCCCAACCGATAAAAGATAACGAGGTTCAGTTTGCGTGGCGTGAAATGACTGAGCCTAGTCAAGAGTCACTATAGAACATTGTATAACATATTATTGCAACGCAATAGCCAGTGGGTTTTTGGAGTGGGCCAATACATTTGTGAAAGGTGTCATCCAATTAGCTTTTGTAAGCAACTTGCAATGCAAGTGTGTGTTGGCTGCAGCACTCAAAGCTTACAGGTTGGTGGCCAACAAGGTCTAGGGCCATACCTCTTTTGAGATTATTCAGAGAAGGAGGGTGGGTTCCAATATGTGCCCTTCATGGCAGGATTGAGGTGATTCAGCAGCACAAGGAACAGTGACATCAGATAAAAAGCAAGGCGATAAGGTGCTGAGTGCTAAGTAGGTGTGAAGGTCCACAGTCCCTGGTTTGTTGGTATAGGTCTGTCTGTGTTTTTACCTCTCAGGTTTGTAGTAAAGTCTGACAGGGCTATACACATCTAGACGATTGCATGACTTGTAGTATGGGTCAGATTTCAGTTCAAGAGCAAGAAGACGTGCTACAGAGAAAAAGTCAAGGGAAGGAGTTTGTGTGCTCGAGTGTGTTGGATAATATGTCAGCGCATGGGTATGAAATGGTGATGTGTAATATGGTGCGATGGGCAGGTGGACAAGAAGAGGGAGAATGATGCAGATGTCCTGAGTCCACTGTCAGCTTCAATCCATGTATTCACCTATGCCAGACCCGGGGGATCCCTCTATTTCTTTTTTGTGTGATCCGTGTGGGGAAACAATGAGGCTGAGCCATTTATTTCAATAGAAGGGAGCAAAGTCAGACCTGTTAATCTATTGTTTTATTCCTTAGTATGTCATCTCAATTTGAAGTACTAATTGTGCATGTTGTGTAGGGTGGGCCCCATTTGAGTACTCACTCATATGTTATAAAACAGCAGGGTCCTCTGTGATATTAGTTTAGCAGTTAGAATCTAGTGTGAGTACCCCTATGGCACTTTGTGCCTGGAGCTGGTGGCTGGGGCGTGTACACCTATAACATGCTTCTTGCCATCTTCACTGGCCTAATTTATAGATATTTCCTAAATAGACTCAAAAACATTGATGACTTCAGCCATGATCAATTTGTTGTGCTCTGCCAAGGATGGGGTAGGGCATTGAGTTGGGCAAAGTTTTACCCTTTTAGTACCCTCCCATCCCTATTTACCAGAAAGTATCATGCCGTTTAGACACAACTTCCACACATTAAGAACATTGGCAGCAATAGTTAATCCTGTAAACATAGAACAAGAAAGAACAATTCTATCTGGTATATGTACTCTTCAGGGGCATTTTTAACTATAACATACAGGAACCATGGTGGTACCAGTGCAAAATCACCATCTTGGGACTCAGAAACCTCTAGAATCAGCCCCTGGTTTATTGAACAGTACTGATGCACCCTGCTTTTGTCTTGACAAAGTCCCTTTTCTTATTCTAAGGAATGTAAGCAAACAAACGCTTGTTGACAAACCTTTACCATTGTTCAAGGTTCAAATAGCAGGATTGGGGGGATTATGCAGAGGGTACTCAGCGTCAGCATTCCCTTTCCCATAGTGTCTGCACCTTTTGGTTGTCCAGATGTTTTGAATTAGAACTAACATCAATCCTCCCTAGCCATAATCAGTGTTGAGTGATCGTGGAGGTCTTCAAACATTTGGTGAGCTACAGGTTGAAGACTCCCTGCCCGAGCCTATAAAACAAAAGTTTGAAGCTTAATAGGTTGGCCAGTGAATAATGATTGATTGCACATCTCAGCAAAAAACACCTACGGCAATACAAATCATATAAATGTATTCTGAGACTGATCAGAGAAGCATGAGTAAATCAAGTTTGCATCTATGTCCATTGTCTGCAAACATAAAGCCGAACTTGCTGAATTTTTCCCATTACCTTTTGAGGGTCCGACAGTCTCCCTTACCTGATGCGCTGCGGCAGCTGCCGGATCCACTGTGCTGCCCATCTAGACAGTGCCCCTATAGAGCTACATACGAGAGGCAGCCAATATTTCTGGCCTTCTGTATGTCGGCTTGTAGGGGGTGCAACCTATGGAACAGAACCAACTCTTGGACAGCAGGAGGTGAGTCACAGAACAGCTGAAGCTCTTTATACATTATCTAAAACAATATTAACCATCAAGGTACAATGGAGTTAGATACCTAGTGACATTTGTATATCGCATAAACCTCTTTTTAAATATGTTCGGCACTGTTTTATTTATAAATGTACTTATTTAAGGTGCTGCACCCTGAGTTTATGTCGCAAAAGCAGATTGTAAGGGATAGTGATATTAGTAGGGTACCAGGAGGTAATTCCACGTTTCCAAGAGTAGATGTACGAGCATGAAGTTGAAGGCCAAAAGAAACAGGTCCACAAGCACAGGCTAGTGTCAGGGTAAAAGGTGGAGGCATTCATGAATGGAGTATTAATTAATGTACATCATTGTTGAAGATCCTTAAGTAGGCACAGTCAGCAGACATGTGGAAATGTGTCTAGTGGTGCAATCTGATGGGCAATTGGATGGGAAGGTTAGTCTTGGACATAGGTGATGCTGAAAGGATGAGAAGAGAAAAGATCAGCATCCACTCTAGAGATATGAGCCATGCAAAGGTGTGACCGTCAAACATGGTGTTCGAATCTGGCGAATCGCTAGATGGTTCTTTGAAGTCGATCTCAGCACACTGGGGGGGTCACTTGGCTGGAACACATTTCAATGGGTCGCAGGCATTCCACCTTGTATATGTTTGTGCATTCGACACATGTTCCTATCCAAGCACATCTCTCTAGCAGCCGAAGAGGTACTTAAAGCTAGTGTGATATGATAGTGATATGATAGTGTCACCTTAGGCCTGGTCTGACCCTATGGATGTCGTTTTTTGGCTCTGAAATTTTGATGGAAGCCCAACATAAACATCAGTGGGGGTGTGTCTGCAGCGCTCACTAGTGCATTATTTTCAGCTCCAGTAGATTTAGACGCAGAGGATCCCCTGCAACAGGACACATGAAATCCAGACAGAGGAAATGCAGAGGTGGGGAGGGGCATGCTGCCTATCAGAAGGATTCCAGGTATTGACAATTATGTCAGAGCCCCGTGTGCATCCATTGCTGAGCTTGTGACAATCAGTGTCAGAGATCACAGTAAACCCTAAATAGTTCATGTTAATTCTGGGTATCATCCAGATACATGTGGAAACGGATACCAAGAATGTCGGTGAGAAGAGCTGCAGCAAGATTAATAGGTTCAATGATGAGACCGATCCTTCTGGAACACCGGAAGTATTTTTATTGGATTCGTATAGGCAGGGCCCCATTTTCATTTCCTGGCAACTGCTATGCGAGGAGGCTAAGAACACGTTTATACATAGGGAATTAAATACACCACTACTCTTAGCTGGCGGTATTTCTGACACTCTACCAGCAAGAAATAGCTGGTATTACTGGCACCTGTATAACCGGTGGCAGTAACACCGGCATATTCCCCATGGAACCCTATACAACTATTTGGAATGGGATTTTACCACCCTTACGGCCACTCAAAATCCGGCTGTAATTCCGCCACACTGAGTGCCAGTATGAGTCTTTACATTTGCCGGTATCCTGGCGGATTTACCACCAGGATACCGGCAATGTTGTTATGACCCCTTACACAGATTTAACCAAGGGAAAGGTTCGTGGTATCCATAAACGTGATAATGGTTAGAGATTATGAACAGGCCTCTGTAGAAGAATGTGCTTGATTCTGAAGGAGAACAGTCCTGGTGTTCACTTTCTATGTCGGATGAGGTGGTAACAATAGAAACTCTGGAATTCAAAGACAAAAATATCAATTACCAAAAAGAGATGTATTCAGGCTTGAAATGACTGTGTAGATCACTTGTGCAATAAACTCAGACGAGGAAGGATTTAAGACTTGGTAATGTCGAGGTGACCAAGTGCCACATGGGTCACCGAGTAGTAAAGACAAGCGCCGAGATGTTTATAGCTTCAGTCCTGTGGTGCTAATTCAGAGAGCTGGCTGACGGTAGGCAAATGAGCAGCTGAGAGGCGGGGCTGATGTGCATGACGTTGGTCAAAGCGAGAAAACTAAAAGAAGGCAGGTTATTCAGGGAGCCAGGAGACATGTTGGGAGCTGCGACTAGGTAGGCAGATGTCTGTGTAGATAAATAACAGCAGAAGAGTTTGAAGATGATTCCCAAAGCAGATAAAGAACAGCATGATGAGTGTCAATCGCTGGTGCCTTTACCTAGATGTAGAGCAAAGAGCGTAACCAATAAGTATTGAACATTTCCCTACCGAGGTTCTTACAGGATATAAGAAAGCGTATACTGGAAAAACACTCAACAGTAGACTAAGAAGGCGACCGCTGTCCAATGTCTGTCCGATGCATGCCTGTTGCCAATCATAGCTGGGCCCTAAGGAAATGGAGTTCCACCTCGGAGAGACTCCAAAGACGCACAGTCTACACCTAGACTGTCAGACCCAGTTCCATTGTTTGAGGTGAATGATGACGTCTGCTTGCCCCAACATTTCTCAGAGCCTGTAACAGGGATATTTTGCAGATTATCCTGGGCACGTTTCCTGTAAATGTTATCTTGTTTTTTTGTTTTAATCCAGCAAAACAACTCCAGCTGCATTTTAGTCTGCCATCATTCAGCAGGTAGGCTTTATGATTCCTTTTCCCTGTACCTCTGTTCGTACCCTAGTGGGTGAGTCTGATCATGCTTCTAAATATGTCCCTTCCTTATTCTCCACCTTTTGGATGGAGGTGCCTAAACCCTCTTTAATCTTCTGCTGCTGCCCCTCCCAAGCCTCCCAACCCCACTGTTGCCCCCACAGTCACCACAGAGAATACATTTAGCTATGGTTTTCCGCCCCCCCTGTGTCTGCCCCTACTGCTGCTGCTGGCTGTCCCAACCCTCCACCACTCCATGATGGTCAGGGGCAGATGGGATGTGAACCAAAAGGTCATATCAATGGAGTTTGATAAACAAATGACTGCACAGTTGTGTATGCATAACTGCACGAGTGCACCCGATGCATGTTTGCTTCAATCTGGTTGGCTTCTGGCGTGATGATGCTGGCTTATTAGAACGCTGGGGTACTTACACCCTTATGTTTACCTGGAACACTGGGCATGCTAGAAACCAGTGCCAATAATGCAACAAATAAGCAAGGGCGAGATCTGACTCTGACAGTTCTGCCCTCATCGAGAATCACCTAGGAAGCTGCTTCCTTGCCCTTCATGTACGCCTGCGCTTAAGCACTTGGGGCCTGGTTCACAGAGTGTTTCCCTATGGGAATGCG
This sequence comes from Ambystoma mexicanum, assembly GCF_040938575.1. Classification (NCBI taxonomy): domain Eukaryota; kingdom Metazoa; phylum Chordata; class Amphibia; order Caudata; family Ambystomatidae; genus Ambystoma; species Ambystoma mexicanum. The sequence goes on along the minus strand of NC_090923.1, from coordinate 218,016,278 downwards.
CCGTTATAACATGGTTCTATGAAACAGGCCCTTGGAGTATTCCTACTGATGATGGTTGAAACTCCCTTCTGCTCCAATACAGAGCGATTCCCTGTTGCTCATAGCACTCACAGGATCAATTCACTCTTGTCCAGTCACTTCTAAAATATGCTAATGAAACTCAATTCTTTCTACCTGGATTGACTAACCCTGAAGACGGGCTTGGCAAAACATATACAACGGAAAGTCTTGTTACATTTTCTTTCTGACTGTTTCTGTACCTACTGTGGAAAGCAAACCACATACACCTATAGCTCATCAGGGACATAAGTGACTCCCAGTAAGAGGGCATGAGCTTTCCTGGACCACATCCCAGCCTGCTGTGTGATTGTGGCCAGATAGAGACAAAACAACAGGAACATCTGCATCACGGCGTAATAACCAAAATCCATCCACCAGCGATGCCACAGCTGCCTAGCGATAACAGTGCCAGATAGATTCAAGCAGCAACAGCAACATCGCTTCTCACATGAACGTTCTACGCTATCCTAATGAGATCTTTCTCAAAAGTTGATAAGGATATTTAAACAGCCAAACATATTAATGTCAGTGGTTCACCATATCCCAAGCTTGTAGTACATGCACTGTGTCAATAGGTCACCCTATGCAAAGGGTCTGTAATCAGTGGATCTCCTGATGTTGTAGAATGTGTTCCTATGGTCACCTTACTATTGACTGTCCTGTATAGGGATTATGGAAGTTGTATTCCAAAACATCGGGAGAGCCAAATGTTTGAGATCCCTGGCCTATGTATTAGCCATGTCGGCTGTGCCACGTTTCACCTTTCATGGAAAACAGATAAAGGAACCCAAGTTGACAAGTCATAAAAAAGCCTGTCTTTATTGTATGCAAGACATTCAGAGTTAATTCTCCAGGAATCAATTTGTTCTGGGAGAGCACCAGTCAGCGTGGTATGCTAATCAATCTCTGATTGCCATTAATGTGCCCTTTAATTCAAAGAAGGTAAGTCAGCGGGAAGCCAAATTCATTTGTTACAGCTTCACTAGATGAGACCAACATTTGAGCGGCACAAGAGAGCCCGAGCTTCCTGCTTAATGAAGCACTTTGATTAGAAGTTCGTTCCTCCTCCTTCCGTCCGCCCAGTTACACTCTACTCAGAATCCATTCTCTTTTGTTGCAATTTGTCTTGCTCTGGACAAATAAGAACACATGAAGGTCAGAATTTGATGCAAATTACCAAGTTGATTGCCTGATAATTGCACCTCCAATGAATCGCCTCTCTGATTGTTCTCCGCCCTCTGCATACACATTGTTTCGGCCAGCTTGGCTAGGCCATGTTGGAAAGCTCTTTTCATGAAAGAGCTGATTCTCGCTCTGTTTTGCTCACACGTACAAATAAAGTAAACCGTGTACAGGCTGTGGGCCAACATATGAAAAAAGCACTGGCATGTCCAATAGGCCTGGAATTGTAAATCTTGATGGTAAGATTTTTTGGGGAACCCCCAACATATTAAACTTTACTAACTCTCTACATCTGAAACCCCAACCTATGGAATATAGTGTATTTTGTGCTAATCACTCTTTTTTATCATTAGAATCAGCCGTCTTGCTCAAAAATCAATCATCAGTATGTGTGCCCCATTTTATAGTTTACACAAGCTAGACAGACTGCCTCATCACGAGTTTGGCGGTAACCCTTAAATGAAGCAGTAATGCCATTATTGCCTTATTTAAGGGTCCACCAAATCACAGGTTTGGCAGCATTTACTCCCCACTTAGAGCAGGGGGTAAATCTGTCGCCAGTTTGCTAATTTTCAGTGCTATTACCATGCGCTAATACCGCTGACGGTAGTAGCACTGAAAATTTCCCATTCGCCCCAATGGGGAAAGGGGAATTAATGTTCCGCTATACCTGTGATCCAGCGTTAATAGCGCTGGGGGTTTGCCGGTTACACTATTAGTCACAGCGGTATCCCGGCTGTATTACCGCCTGGATACCACCCAACTCGTGATGAGGCCCCAAACTTTCTAGACAATGGGCCTCATCACAAGGTGGCTGTAGCCCTTAAATGCGGTGGTAACGGTATTACCGCTGCATTTAAGGGCTGGCCAAATCACGAGTTGGGTGCATGGGCTGTTTTTCCTCCAGCATTTTTCTGGAGGTGAACATCCCATTTAGCGCCCTGTTTTCGGTGGTATTACCTCCGGCTGTATTAGTCTGCAGTATTAGCGCCGAAAAAGCCCCATTTGATCCAATGGACCAAATGGGGAAGGGGGATTTACCGTTAACAGCCAACCTGTGATCTTTTGGTAATACCACTGGCCGGTAGGTACTAAGGCTATTACAGTCAGAAAGTATTACAGCCGGGGTACAGCCTAACTCATGATGAGGCCCAATACATTTAATAGCAGAGACCAGGATCAGTGTCAGGATAAGGTGCAGAACTGCTTAGATGCCTGGTTCAGGCTTGGTTGTTACACGGGTCGAGAGTGGAAGCAGTGGAATAGTTAGAGGTGGGGACATAAGAAGAAGCAATACGTGTTTAGGAATAGCCTATTGCTCTATGATGTGATATATGATATGGCTGTGTTTCTAGGCGCGACAAGAGAAAGAGGGTGAAACAGAGAGAGGACAAACAGCAATCTGACTAGGCCTGCTGCTGTCATCCTCATAACATGGCAATGGTTCTTGGTGCCATACTGTGTGAAAACCTCTTCAACTGGCAGAACCCTTCAATCAACTGAGAACCCGGTTTCAAACTGCTCTATCAATGCTATTTTTAATGTGCTCTGTAAACAGCACATTTTCCACCAGAGTGATTCTTTAAATTATTGTTGTTTTAATTCATTCATTACTTTTTAATGGATTTTATGCATTTAGTATGTATTGTAAATTAATTATTGTGTATTGGTTTTATTTATTCCCTGTTGTTTATGCAGTGTATATTGTTTTCAATGCCTACATTATATATTTATTTGATAAAATAACACATAATTTAAAGGCATAACTGTACTGTTGAGAGGACAGAAAAAAGAATTAGTGCAATTTGCCCTAGAGGTCACTTGCCCAAACAACGGGTCTCACACGAAGAGTGCATTGTGTGTCAACTGCTTCACTGAGACCACTGAGCAGTTTTGCAGTCTGCTTCCTCCCCTGCTCACTTCCGTCAGGCATCTCTATGATATGATGTGGCATTTATAACGCACCTATACGCAAATGTTTCAATGCGCGAAACAGCAAGGGAGGGGGGCCAGAGGGAAGACAGACAACGATCTTACTGGGCCAGGTGTCATTCAGATCACACAAGTGCATGGGAAGGGGGAAGGGGAAAAGTGTGTGGGGTTAGGGGAGGTAACAGTGCAGTACATGGGATAATAGAATAAATAAGATAAATAAAAAATGTGGCAAGCTGGAGGCAAGTGCAAGGTAAGTGCAGACATAGGTGCTGGTAGGGGGACTGTAGGGATACAGAAAACAGTCCCCAGTTGCGGGGGTTACCAGGGAGGCAGAGCAGGTGTGCAACTGGTGGGGCCTGGGTGCGAAATCAGGAATGTGGCCAGGTAACCAGCAGGAGAGGGGGGAGAGAAAGCAGAAGCAAAGAGGAAGGTTTTAAGGTGCTTCCGGAACTGGGGATGGTTCTCCTCAAGTTTCAGGGAGGCAGGGAGATTGTTCCAGAGGGAGTCCCCAGCCGAAGAAAGACATCTACCACCAACTCGTTGCTTGGAGAAGCGACTGACCCTGAGAGAGATGGAGGCGGATGAGCGAAGAGCTCAAGGAGGAAGATATTTAGGAAGAGACAGTTGAAGGTATTGAGGCCCTAGGTCCCAGAAGACCTTGTGTACAATGCAGAGGGTTCTGAACGTAATCCTCGCAGCCAGTGCAGAGATTTCAGTCTTGGAGAGATACGATCCCTGGCCTTGAGGTCAAGGACAAGTCTTGCAGTCCTGTTCTGGATTATTTGCAGAGGGCAGAGAGTAGAAGTAGGCATATTTAGAAAGAGGCTGTTGCAAGAGTCTGGCCCAGAGAGAACCAGAGCTCTGGAGACAGTGAGCCTCAGGGGGAAGGAGAGGAAAGGAAGAATACCTCTGAGGAGGTGCAGATGGCAGTTTGACTTCTTAGAGACATCAGAGATGTGAGGAGAGAAGGAGAGTGCGAAGTCGAAGATGACCCCAAAGTTTTTAGCCTTGCAGATGGGGGCAGGAAGAGGGCCAAGAGAGGCCGGCCAGAGAGTGGCTGGAAAGGAGGGAGCGGGTGTGCCGATGAGGAAAATCTCAGTCTTACTGGCATTGAGGCAGAGATCATTGGCAGCACACCACTCCTGGATAGCAGACAGACAGAGATGAGTGAAGGAGAAGAGGTGGCTGAAGGTAGCCTGAAAGCGAGCTGATTGTCATCCGCATAGCACTGGAAGTTGGGGCAGATAGCGGCAATGCGGTGGGCAAGAAGTGCCAGTTATTGGTTGAAAAGCCAGGGACAGAGGTTAGCCCTGTAAGGATATTTGGCGTGTTACAGCACAGAGTACAGCACTACTGCACAGGTAGCAATTTTTTTATGCAGCACCACCACATGGGTGCGGTGCATTGCTATATGTGTTACCAGATTAACATGGAAAGACAGGCTATTCAGTCAAAAACGATTTTAACATATAAGATGCAAATCTATTTTTACAGTTAAAAGCACACGTGCACATTCAAAAATGCACACTATTTTTCACCTGAAATGCCTATGGTGCAAGAGACACATTTGAAAATTAATAACTAACATTATTCATAACTAACCTGACTAATAAAACTGAATTTAACATAACCCACTAATAAAAATGTGTCTCCACTGCAGAAATAGGCCTACTCTGAAAGTGAACTTTTAAACGAACATTCATTTTTTTTTTCTTTTTCTCTGCTGCTCTGTCCACATAACTTAGGAAGCCAAGGGCCCGAAGATACAGGAAATTAGTTGGTTACAAATGGTTACTGTAAAAAGGAGCCATTGTGTAGAGAGGGAAGATGTGGCATGATTAATTTCTGATTGGAGCAGCGTCATAGCAAGTATCATGCTAGAGGCAGTGATGAGGGTTTTGCTGGGGGGAGTTTGAAGAGAGAGACAGGACAGTCAGGATTTGGAGAGCTGGGAGAAGGACCTGTTTTCCTGGTTGGAGCATTTCTGATGAAAAAGCTGAGAGCTCCAGGCAATAACCCCGGTTTGAGAACGAAAGACGCTTGTTTTCACCGGGGTTAATCTTCAAGGGAGCCACATTCAGAAAGAGAACAGCTGAAGAAAACTCGGGCTGAACAGATAAGGTAATTACAGAAGTGTGGGGGCTGAGTGTGTACGAGAATATTCAGTCAGTGTAGGAAAGGAGATTCCTGTGCTTTAATCACATGTTAATGTTGCAAATTGAGTTCTTTTCTCCGCCACTCTCTTTTCAGTGTATCACAGACAATGCTGTTACTGTGCTATTTTATTTATTTCTGTAAAGAGTGAGATCGTGTTTAAATGCAACTTTTATAATACAGAAAAATATTTGAAAGCAGACGGGTGGTGTGTTTTATATTTACCAATACAGTGCTGATGATGTGGGGAGATTTTTAAACAGTGCAATTGTCATTTTAAGACAGATGTGTGCATGATCATATTCAGTATGGACAGTTGTGAGTGACTGTTTGTAGCATAGCTCGTTGGAGGTACATGAGCCAACGGGAAGAGAGACTCTCTGGACATAGTTCCCTACCGTATCTAAGGTAGTAGAAATTACCACAAAATTACCACATATAGCTCTCTGTCGTAAATAAGTCAGTGAGATCGCCCATGGTGGCACACTAACACTAACACTAACACTGAAAATGTCGTATTCCTGAAATGTAGGCCTGAGGTCTCTCTAGTGATTACACGAAAAATCTAAGCAAAGATAAGGGATTCTGGACATTGGGGCCACAAATAAAACAAGGGAATTATGCTCACCAAAATACCACCAACCACGCATACCAACCACGCATGCCAAATATGCATGTCTGGGTGCTGAAATAATGCATGTCCACTGTATTATTGTTGTACATGGCCCAATCTGAATACAAGGAGTGATTGTTGCTAAGTTATTTTTCGGCGGTAAGAAAATACTGTCAGGCCCCAAATCTCCACAAAATACCCTACATATTTATGGTGCGTTGCAGGCCGGGAAAGTGATCATAGAGTACCTACTGGGCGTGGCAAGCGTGTCTCACACTGCCATTTGCACTTTAAAGGGAACCCATTTTATAATAGCAGTGTGCCACTAAAAACGAATTTCAGAATGTCACAAAGGGAAACCATATTCTCAGATCTAGTGCAATATTTAGAGGCAAAGTTGTTTGCACATGGGAATTGGTCGTCGAATAGCACGTTAGAATGGAGTAACCGCATTCAGGGTGAGGTGCAGAAAGAAAAACTAGACAATATTTTTGCAGAAGGCAGCATAATTCAGGTCTGCCTTATAAGATTATTGAATGCAGCCGATAAAAGTGCAGAGAAAGACTGTTTAATACGGCTATGCGGCAAAATATGGTTTATTTTAAACAAGTCCCTGCGAATGCAAGAGAATGATACTCAGCTAATTAACAGGTTAAAGACTGAATTAGATGGGGCAAGTAAAAATCAGGAAATGTTGAGAGCAGAATTGGATGTATGCCAAAAAGACATGCAATTAAAATGCAGAGACTTTGATACTCAGTTATCCAAAAGCAAGAAACAATTTGAAGATAGTGAGCAAGAATTGGCACACTTAAAAGCCTTAGTGGATCACATTAGACAGGATAAAGATGAGGTTGTTTCAGAGATGCAGATTTTACAAAAAGAACATTGTGAAAAAGAATGTGATCTCCAGAGCGCAGAACAAGAAATGATTAAAATGATTCAAGAAAGAGACAAGAGAAATAAAGAGTTCAATGAATGCCAAATGCAAATGTGCGACATGCAGGAGGTGATTAATAAGATGAATGGTGAAAACAACTATTTGCAAGATGAAGCCAACAGACTCCTTAAAAAGTGTAAGGACTTAGAACAGCAAATGTGCATTCCCAGGTCCCAGGAGAGGTGGCAGGGTACCACATTCAATGGAGTGGAGGTGAATTCTAGCTCTGCCCAAAGAGCTAGTGCTCCAGTGACTGGGCCGGTGACTGAACTTGGTTGCAGCGCCCTTGGGGGATTTGATACTCCCATTGGGGGCAGCCACCAATATCATACACCTGAAAACAGGATTGAATCACAAAATAGTGCAATTCCATGCATTGCAACAAATAGCCCCATAAAAATAATGAAATCCATTAAAGCCCTGATCAAACCATTTAAAAAGGGAAGTGAATGCTGCATTGAGGATCACTTAGAAGCGGTGTATGACATTTTAAAGCACTCCAGATACCTAAGGAACAGTACAGACAATATTTTCATTTAACTTTAGATGCCCCGACGGCCAGCATCATAAGGGGATTAAATGAACAGCAGAATATGACATGGTTGGAGTTTGAAAAAGAAATTAGGCGTCATTTTTCTCCTTTTCAGTCATTGCAGGAGGAAAAGAAAGTCGCTTACACAATTACTGCTGGACCTAATACATCCCCTCGCCAATTTTTACAAGACTTAAAAAGAGCATTTTCTCGCTTTGATGTATCTTTTGACTCAAATTCCAATGAGTTTAAAACTGCATACTTCTATGGGCTACAGAAAGACATCATATCCCAATTGGTCCGTGAATTTGACGGTGACAAGTCCCTTGAATGGATTGTACATCAAAGCACAAAACTATATGAGGTACTCTATTGTCAGGGTAGAGAAAGTGATAAAATGAAAGATACTAGACCTAAATCTAAAGAACCCTCAGCCACAGTAATGGAAATCAGGTCAGCCAAAATGTCCCTTGAGTCTGCTCAAAGCCAAGGTAAAAATAATGTGACGCCTGAACAAAGGGGTAATCAACAAAGATCGCCATTTCCTGGACCAATGTTCCAATCACATGATCCTAGTAATAGAGAGAGCTATATCAGCCCTAGGTATTTAGGGGACAGACCCCGGGTAGGATATCAGCCTGATATGGCAGGTATGAACAATAACCAGAGACAAAATCAAGATCAAAGAAATGATGGTCCCTACCAGTCAATGGGGACACAGAGCAGATTTGATCCCAACACCATGATATATGGTAATCAGGATAGGCCCCGATATGTGGATCGATTTACTGATAATGGATATCAACCTAGGGGCCAGTACCCACAATCTGAGAGACAGGACATGAGGCAAAACGTGAACTACAATCCACGTCAGTACAATGATTCCCCACCAGGGGATTATAATCAAAGGATGGGTGCAACCCGCTCCCCTCCACAAATGAATCAAGAGTTCAGAAACCATCCCAACCGACATCATTCACCTGAGAGGTATCAGAATAGATCCAAACAGGGGGAAAACAACCAATATCGACCTAGACCACAGAAAGAGGATCCTAAAGAGATGGAAAGGTTCCAGTGCCTTGAGGCCCAAGTGAAAATGTTAGCTGAGCAAATAGGAAAGCTCTGTACAGCGCAAAAACAACCTTCCAAAGAGGGGGCTGATGGCCATAGCAATGACCGGGGGGCTTCAGAAAAGTGACTAAGTACTCATGATAACTGCAGTGCCAAAATGACAGATTGCTCTGATATAATTTTGCATAACGACTCTGAGATGCCTAATGTATTAAATGTGAAAGTGCCAGTAAATGAACTTGTGACAGAAAGTGCAAATAATTCTAAAAAAGAGGTACGGTTTAATCTAGAGCTAAATAAAACAGTAAAGATTTGTACAAATGAAAAAGAAACATTAGGAATTCCAAAAGAAAAAAGGGACAGACTTAAGAAAATGACTCATGCATGGGGAATACCAGTGGACAGGGAGTAAGTGGGGATGCTATAGCTCCTTCCCTGGGAAAGCAAAACAATGACCAAACACAGACAGAAAAAGGAAATACTCACAAGGAGGGTACAAGTCAATCACCTGAAGAATTCTTTGAGCCACATATTTTTGAAGAGGCTGAAAGGGCTGGTATCACACTAAATGATCACAAATGCACAGAATTAAAAAATGACAAATTGATGAATGATGTTATTACACATGTTCAGTTGGAAGGTTGTAATGTGGTCTCTGATGTTACCCAGATGGATGGGCGAACAGTGGCCACACTCCAAAAAACCTCTGATCATGGAGAAATGAATAAAGTCTCTCGCACAGAAATGGGTAAAAAGGAGGGAAACATGTCTTTCCATTTACCAATGTGTTTAGCCAAAAGTGAAAAAGACGTGAGAAAGTTGAGCCCTGAAATCAGTAAGAATTCACATTTCTTATGTGTATTAGAGGAAGTTGAGGACAGATATTATGCACCCATCACTGTAGAAGAAAAATGCCACACCTTTGCTATGATTGACACTGGCGCACAGGCCACAATTATGTCCAAGGAGCTGGTAAAGAGTATCAATGAAGGGAGAACCCCACGGAGTCAGATCACAGTGAAGGAAAATCAAGGCCCAGTGCATAACTTTAATGGGGAGGAGGTGCCCATCATAGGTGTAACTGAGGTTGACATAAAAATGGGAAAGCACAGAATGAAACAAGAGATATTGATCACATCTATTTGTGAAATTCCATTTCTGATGGGGACAGATTGTCTGAAAAGATTGTCTCCTCTAATAGATGGGGTGAATGGAGTGCTGTGGTCCTTAACCAAAAAACCATTGAGGCCTAAGAAACTAAAATCACAAAACAGCAATATAAATGAATGTCACACCGTTGCCAAAACAAATGATGCTGTGGAGGTATATCTCCAGAATAGCTGCATACCTAGTGTCACTGTTATATTAATGTGTCAAGACAAAATGCAGAGCGACAATGAAAAACTACCTGTACAAATATACTTGGACCCAAGGAAAAATTGGCAGACTGCCATAGATGAGCACACATTACGTTTTTATTTAAAAGAGAAAACATGCAAACAGAATATTACTCCTAAAACAGATTCAGAAAAACACATTACCACTCTGGCAGAAATACACATGGAAGATGAGCAACCATGGGTTCATGTTGGTATAAATGACTATTTTAAAACAATAAAAGCCACTTTAGCGCTTGAACATGAAAGGAGTTTCATTAATGAGAAATTGTTGCAAAAAATAATGGAGAGGGAAGAAATCCCGAGATTTAGGATTAAAAACCAATATGTTTCTGGCTTGGACAGTCCAGACTTTGAAAACCGAATTGCAGGCAGATGCATGCTTAAAATTAGCATTGGGCAGAAAACAATTTACCATAATGTATGGATAGTGAGTGGAGCACAAAATGAATTTTACATGGGAAATGACATCATGCACAGAATGTGTATGGTGTTAGATTTCCTTAATCAAAAAATATGGTCACGCCTAGGTGGTCCGGCACCTGAATTTGAAGACAAAAGAAGGGCTTATCATTGTGCACAACTGGTTCCTTATGCAATCGAATTACAAATGAGGAAAGATACTATTATTCCTGCATTTACAAAACAGTTTGCAATAACACTGAAATGCAAAAATGGACAGCAGATGAAAGGTTATGATGCATTTGTATGCCTGAATGAATCCATAAAACAGCAAGGCCTGGATTATGAATACATTCCATTGGTAGATATTGGTGAAGGATCTGTAAAAATTATGATAAATAATAAAGGTTGTCAGGATATTCATTTAAAGGAAAACTCCCCATTAGGAATGGCCATACAAAAATCACATTATACAGCAGAATTAAATAACATGGTGATTGGAAATATTCCTGAAAAGTATGTAGATACCAAGGGTGAGTTGCCAGAACACCTGGACTCTCAGCCCAAAGGAATATTTAAAATTCATTCTGTGTATCCTTATGATTCAAATGAGACAGTGTGCTGCCATCAAGAGGATTGCATAATATTTAATTTAAATGAAAATGAAACAGAAAATCAGCCCATTGAAGTGGAAGCTGATATGCCAAAATATTTAAAAGTGGCAGCTTTACAAAAAGACACAGCCACACAGTTAGAGGAAAGCCCGAGATTCCCTTACCAGAAGATTTTCCAGAATTTTCCAAAATGGTAGAAGAACAGATCTCCTTAGCGAATGCGTGTGAAAGCAATGAAGAGAGGGACAATCTGAGGGAGATATTTATGGAGTTTAAGGATGCATTTGCAAAAGATGCTTATGATTGTGGTTTAACTGATTTACATGTGGCCACACTACCAGAAGGGTGTAGCAGAAATCCAGTGTTTGTACGCCAGTATAGACTACCGCTGGCATGTTTAGAATCATTGGCAGAGATTATTAAAAATTTGGAATCGCGGGGAATAATCAGGCCCATTCATAGCACATCCAATACGCCTATTTTAGGTGTGTTAAAGCCAAATGGTCAATGGCGGCTGTGTGCAGACTTGAGAGAGTTAAATAAAAAAGTACCTGTATCTAGATGGCCACTACCATTCATTGATCAGGGCCTAGCTCAGATACATGGTTCAAATGTATTTACCACATTAGATCTCACCTCTGGATATTGGTGCGTGCCATTGGCAGAGGAGATACAACATTTATTTTCCTTTACATTTGACAGGACTCAATATGCCTGGCTTAGAGCTCCGTTCGGGTACATCAATAGTGGGAGTGAATTTGGCATATTTTTGAGAAAGGCCATGCCGGATGCAGCGGAAAGAGGAACAATAGTTTATGTGGACGATGTCCTGATAAAAAATAAAAGCCTGAAAAGCCATTTTGATGAAATAAGACATGTACTTGGCCAATTGCAGAAAGCAGGCGCCAAAGTATCTTTGCAAAAAGCACAATGGTGCAAGAAAAAAGTGAACTTTCTAGGGCATGAAGTGACTGAACATGGGCTAAATCCACAAAAGAAGAAAATAGAGGCCATACAAAGATTAAAAGATCCTAAAAATGTGAAAGGAGTAAAAAGTTTATTAGGGATGACAGGCTATAACAGAAAGTTCATTGAAAATTATGCAGAAATCACTCAACCATTGACTAAACTGCTTAAACTGAATACTCCCTGGAAATGGGAAAAAGAGCAGTCTGATGCAGTGGCTAAATTAAAGGAATGTCTTGTAAAGGCACCATGTTTAGCATACCCCATAAAGGACAGGGATTTCTTTATAGAAATAGGTTTTTCTGAACATTGTATGTCAGCAGTGTTATCACAAAAACACGATTTGAATCACAAAACCATTGCATATGCAAGTAAGGCATTTTCACAAGTTGAAATGAAATTTAATGAATGTGAAAAGGCCCTATTAACCACTGTGTGGGCACTACAACATTTCCGCCCCATTGTTCAGGGAGGAAAGGTGATTATTGAAACAAATCACCAGCCGTGCAATTTTTAGAGAGTAAAAGAATTAGATCAGGTAATCTAGCGCAATCCAGAATCACTTCATGGACGCTGGCATTACAAGGTTTTCCCGTAGAAGTGAGATATGGACAAAATAAAAAGAACCCAATTGCTCAAGGGTTAGCTGACTTACATGACTGTGCAGCTGAACAAATACCAAATGAAATGGAAGTAGAAACTAGTTTGCAGGAATTTGAACAATCACCACACAAAGCTTTTGATGAAAAAACATGCAAGGATTTGCCAACTGTATATGTGGATGGTTGTGCTTTTCACATTGAAAATGACAGTAATAAACAGTTAGTGGCAGGAATAGGAAATGTCTGGTTGAAATGTGAAGGTGTCCCCAGTATAGGGATGAGGATTGGAGATAGGAGCAGTCAGGTGGCGGAATTGGCAGCCATTTATAAAGCAATTGCTACTGCAGTTGATAAAAGGTTCAGTGAAATTGTCCTGGTGACTGATTCTGACTATGCACGGAATAGCTTTGTGGAGTATTTGCCTGGTTGGAAAGCAAGAGGCATGGTTACATATAACAAAAAGCCACTTAAGCATGGAAAATGATACAAGCCATAGACAAATTGGTGTCAGAGAATAAGTTAACAATATACTGGAGAAACATTCGTGGGCATTTAAAAACACCAGGAGAGGATAAGGAGGGAAATGATAAGGCAGACCACCTGGCTAAGATTGGGGCTGTGATGGGAGAATTGCTACCTATTGATTATTTAATGGGTGAAATACAAATTGATGCAGTCACACGTTCTAAAGCACCAAAGGAGGTAGATCAACCGGTGGTGCAGTGGAGTCATGACACGCCAGACCAAGATTTGATTGAGGCACAAAAGAATGATCAAATTTTGGGAAACTATTATAATCATTTGATAGATCCCGAACAAAATTCTTTGACAGAAAATGATTGTATGGGAAAAGAGGAGTTGAGGGTGTTATTAAAGAACAAAACACGAATTAGATTACAGGATGGACTCATGATTAGAGAGTCCATAACAGGACAAATACAGTGGGTAGTACCCCTTTCATTCAGAGGACTAATGCTACACCATGCACATGATGCCATAACTGCAGGGCATAGAGGTTCACAAAAAACATTAGAAATACTAAAAGATTATGCTTACTGGCCACATATGTCCTAAGATGTGGAATTATATACTAGAGGATGTCTAGTATGCGCCCAATTTAAACCTGCTTCACCAATGCATAGAGCACCATTGATGAAAAGAGGCCTAACTCTCCCATGGTCAGATTTGCAAATAGACTATGTAGGTCCTTTAAAAAGGTCGAGCAGGGGACACCGTTATATTTTGAGTGTGGTATGTTTGATGTCGAAGTGGATTGAATGCATTCCTGCACCAGATTGTAGTGCGCAAACAGCAGCCACATTGCTGGTGAACCATGTGTTCTCAAGGTTTGGGTTGCCACAAAGAAATGAGTCAGACAGAGGAAGTCATTTCACAAGTACTCTAATGAGTAAGGTATGGCAAATACTAGGTGTGAAAAGGAAACTACATATCGCATATCGGGCGGCGTCTTCAGGTACAGTTGAGAGAAGCAATAGGTCTGTTGTGGATAGTTTAAAGAAATTTGTGGCAGAAGCAGGTTCCAGCTGGGATTTACGTTTACCGTTGGTTTTGATGGCAATCAGATCAACTCCTGCCAAGGCAACAGGTGTTAGCCCCCATGAGGTCTTGACAGGTAGGAAAATGGTGTTACCACAACACCTACTATACAGAACACATGAGCAGACACTTGTGAGTGCATCCACAGTTCATGAATATATTGATGAACTGAGGAGGCATTTGCAACATGCATTTGCTTTTGTGCAGAGAAATCTGGAAAGAGCTGCTGACAGTGCAAAGTCTTATTATGACAAAAGACATCAGTAAAGGAATACAGTGTAGGGGATCAGGTGTACAAGTTTCATTTTGGAAAAAGTAAACAGAACAATTCTAAATTTCTAGCAGCCTGGCAGGGGCCATTTCGAATTATAGATAAGGTCTCTCCTGTAGTTTATAAAATTTTGAAAAATGAAGGTGAAACGGCAATAGAGCAGTTTGTCCATGTAAATCAAATCAAACCATGCCATCCTAGACATGAGATCAGGCAGCTTGAGCATGTAGAAACAGATAAAGTCCCTTGAACACAAAAAGAGAAAATAAATGGGTACAATCAGGAGGCAGTGACAAAGAAGTTAAAAAGTTGATTGTTATAATGGCACATAAACATTGTAATATATGTAAAAATATATAATATAAAATAAATAAATAAATGAATAAAAATATATAATGGAAGCTCATGGTTGGGGTGCAGAGAGAAAATGTATTAAATATTGAATGCTGTTTTATATGTGCTTGTTTTCTTTTAACTTGTGTTTAATTTCAGAAAAAAAAAAAAAGAAAAACGAAATATTTTTACCAAGCATGTTTTATTTTTGGCAAAAGGGTGAAGTTAGTATTGTGCTATGTACTTAATTTGTTTATTTTCTATTTGATTTAGAAAATTAACATTATTTGGTCGGAGGTTCCGGGATCAGAGCCCACGGGAGACGATGGAGTCCTGGAGCCCACGTGGACGGATTCCGGGAAAGCCCCAAAGAGGGGTGAAGACCAAGGCTGCAAAGCGATCAGCATTGAAGATGATACCGATGATATGGTTAATGATGATGATATTTGGAGGGATCTTCAAGAATTCAGAAGCACAGGTTGTCATTGAACCTGGACCAGCATCTGGTATCGCGGTGGAAGAGGCACCAGGATTCATCATGAGTGATAGAAGGATGATTTTCCAAAATATATACATACCATTGAATCCTGAGATTTTGATTGAAAAACACTTGAACAATACCGGAATTAAGATTGAACAGACTAAAGAGTGGCTGGAAATAAGAAAAGAGGACACTAAGCAGTCAATAAGAGATATATTAATGCAATTGGAAAAAACATTTGTGAATTCAGCAGACATTAAGAAGAAGAGAGGAAAGAGAGGTGCGGTGATGCTCGCGATATCAATGGTAATGTCTATAGTTGGAGCCATAATAGGTACCACAATATCAACAGCCAATTCTATTTCGGTAGGAACACTGAGTACTAAAGCGCAACAACTGAGTATTGACCTAGAAATAATACAAAAAACATTAGATGGAATTAGAGGGGGACTGGATGAACAAGTAAGATTCATAAATGAAACTGCAATCATTCTAAATGAACAAGCGGATGTAATGCAACGGGCGACTAAAATAATACTTAAGCATGACAGAACTTTAAATGAAATATTGAACATAATGAGTCCTGTTGATAGACTATTAAAGAATTATATGAGAGAAGTTCAAACTGCAGTTTCACAATTGATTCAAGGACATATCCCCTTGTATTTTGTTTCGCAGGATATTATTCGTCAAATGATAGAAAGATTGACCAGGAGGGAAATTGATATAATACAGGTAAAAATTGCATTCGAAATGGGTAATGCAATGCCGTTATATGTGGACTTGGAAAGACTAGAGATCGGATTTTTGCTATGCATCCCATATGTAGCCCCTGAACTTATTGATCAAACGAAGTGGGTACACAACGTGGGATTTTGGCAAGAGGACACATTTATTAAGATTAAGACTCCAGAAGTGGTGGCATTTCAGTCATGGGAACCTGAAGTTTATTTAATACCAAGCCTGGAAACATGTGTAAAATTTAAAGAACACAATTATATGTGTCCAGGTAAACCGTTTGTTCCTGATGCCACAGATGCTATTTGTGGTTTGAAATCTGACCCAAGTATATCAGAGGGATGTGAAGTGATTATTAGCAATATGGGGAGTGAAGAAATGGCACAGGCTAAGATGGTCAGAGGTAAATGGTTGATCAGCACCTGTTTAAAGAACATGACGGTAGTACATTTAAACCATGGAACATACGTGGTTAAACAGGTGAAATATAATGTTTTTTATTTACAGGTTCCAAAGGATACAATTGTGTCAATTGGGGGGTTAACATTGTTTCATGTAACAAATGATGTTTGGGAAAGCCAAGTGGAAAATATCGATTTTTTTCAAAGGGATACTTTTCCAATAGACCCGGATGTGGAATATTTATTGAATCACAAAGAAAGACATGTTATAAAAATGAATTTGAGAAAAAACAATATTACAATTAGTAATCTGGGGATAATAGAAGTGGAAAGATTTAATTGGGGAACCTGGGGGGAACGCTCAATAGTGGGTTTGGCTGTCCTGGTGCTAATCATGGGTGGATGGTTGATTGTGCTATCAGTAAAAATGAAAATGTTACTGATTTACTAGCTACGCCAGGAAGAGAAAGATATCCCAATACACATGCATTTTAAAAGAAAAAAGAAAGAACAAGTTGTTTTTAGGAATTGGCTTGGATTGAAGCCAAGTTTTAAAAACAAAAGGAGGTTATGTAAGGATATTTGGCGTGTTACAGCACAGAGTACAGCACTACTGCACAGGTAGCAATTTTTTTATGCAGCATCACCACATGGGTGCGGTGTATTGCTATATGTGTTACCAGATTAACATGGAAAGACAGGCTATTCAGTCAAAAACGATTTTAACATATAAGATGCAAATCTATTTTTACAGTTAAAAGCACACGTGCACATTCAAAAATGCACACTATTTTTCACCTGAAATGCCTATGGTGCAAGAGACACATTTGAAAATTAATAACTAACATTATTCATAACTAACCTGACTAATAAAACTGAATTTAACATAACCCACTAATAAAAATGTGTCTCCACTGCAGAAATAGGCCTACTCTGAAAGTGAACTTTTAAACGCACATTCATTTTTTTTTCTTTTTCTCTGCTGCTCTGTCCACATAACTTAGGAAGCCAAGGGCCCGAAGATACAGGAAATCAGTTGGTTACAAAAGGTTACTGTAAAAAGGAGCCATTGTGTAGAGAGGGAGGATGTGGCATGATTAATTTCTGATTGGAGCAGTGTCATAGCAAGTATCATGCTAGAGGCAGTGATGAGGGTTTTGCTGGGGGGAGTTTGAAGAGAGAGACAGGACAGTCGGGATTTGGAGAGCTGGGAGAAGGACCTGTTTTCCTGGTTGGAGCATTTCTGATGAAAAAGCTGAGAGCTCCAGGCAATAACCCCGGTTTGAGAACAAAAGACGCTTGTTTTCACCGGGGTTAATCTTCAAGGGAGCCACATTCAGAAAGAGAACAGCTGAAGAAAACTCGGGCTGAACAGATAAGGTAATTACAGAAGTGTGAGGGCTGAGTGTGTACGAGAATATTCAGTCAGTGTAGGAAAGGAGATTCCTGTGCTTTAATCACGTTAATGTTGCAAATTGAGTTCTTTTCTCCGCCACTCTCTTTTCAGTGTATCACAGACAATGCTGTTACTGTGGTATTTTATTTATTTCTGTAAAGAGTGAGATCGTGTTTAAATGCAACTTTTATAATACAGAAAAATATTTCAAAGCAGACGGGTGGTGTGTTTTATATTTACCAATACAGTGCTGATGATGTGGGGAGATTTTTAAACAGTGCAATTGTCATTTTAAGATAGATGTGTGCATGATCATATTCAGTATGGACAGTTGTGAGTGACTGTTTGTAGCATAGCTCGTTGGAGGTACGTGAGCCAACGGGAAGAGAGACTCTCTGGGCATAGTTCCCTACC
The DNA here is from genome assembly GCF_040938575.1 of Ambystoma mexicanum. Lineage (NCBI taxonomy): Eukaryota > Metazoa > Chordata > Amphibia > Caudata > Ambystomatidae > Ambystoma > Ambystoma mexicanum. The sequence continues at coordinate 217,998,219 of NC_090923.1, read as the reverse complement.
GTATATAAGGTAGTGGAAATGACCACAAAATTACCACATATAGCTCTCTGTCGTAAATAAGTCAGTGAGATCGCCCATGGTGGCACACTAACACTAACACTAACACTGAAAATGTGGTATTCCTGAAATGTAGGCCTGAGGTCTCTCTAGTGATTACACGAAAAATCTAAGCAAAGATAAGGGATTCTGGACATTGGGCCACAAATAAAACAAGGGAATTATGCTCACCAAAATACCACCAACCACGCATACCAACCACGCATACCAAATATGCATGTCTGGGTGCTGAAATAATGCATGTCCACTGTATTATTGTTGTACATGGCCCAATCTGAATACAAGGAGTGATTGTTGCTAAGTTATTTTTCGGCGGTAAGAAAATACCGTCAGGCCCCAAATCTCCACAAAATACCCTACAGCCCCTGAGGAACACCACAAGTAGAGATAGAGGAGGGGAAGGACCCAAGTTGGATACATAGTACCAATATCTGCAAATAAAAACAGGGAAAGCAATAAAGACCACACAATTTAACTTCCCTCAACACTATGATATATGCTGACACATTCATACCAAAATAAGGGCAGTAGATGTTTAACTAATAGCTAGCCAGATCTTTTGGACTAATTCGCCCATTGGCCATTGACATTTAATATCCTAGCGTGGGCATATTTGTGCGGTAGGAAAACAAAAACGGCGAAGAGCTGCAGAGAATAACATCATCATTGATTAGAATGCATGTGACTCAGGGGCAAATGCGAAATTAACAAAAAGGTCACCTCAGTGGAGTGTACTAAACACATGACTGTAGAATTGTGTATACGTAACTGCACGAGTGCGGCCGATGTATGTCTTTACTTCTTTACTTTGGCAGCATTCAGGTTGCCAGCACTTTCTTTGTCACATGTACTTCTCAAGGCATTTATTTTGTCATTGCAGGGGGAGACAGCCTGCACTCACTCCATCTATTCTACCCCATATTATTCACGTGTGTGCCTCCTGGCCCTAAACCCTATCCTTATGCTTTCCATAACCACATCCATTACTCTTCACAATGTGACTATTCAGACAAATGTGGTTGGTACAGAGGTATGGAGTTTTTTTAAAAGTCTGCTTGTTCAAAGGACAATATGTTTGACAAATGTACTTAACCTGTAAAAAAAAAAAACACTTGTCACTTTCTACCCTCAATTTATTAAAAATGGCACAGCGACGGAACATGCTACTTTATATTTGATAAGTGTCAAATACCAGACATGCTTAGTGATAAATGTAACATAGCATGTTCAGTGTTCAGTTTAATAAATCTTGGTCTACCGAAGTGTGTGGCTTTACACTTCAAAATACAAAAAGTAGGGGCTAGCCTATGCAAGGCATCTCCTTCATACCCCCCCCCTTCCTAGAAGTTAGGCATTGTTGCTACTCTCTCTCTCTTCCTTTCAATGACTTTCACAACTCTCTTCCCATTCTACCTTACATTCCCATGCCCCTCATTCTCAAAACACCAAGAATTAAATGTGGATGTCCCACTCACTTTCCCTCTCTCTATTTCTACTGGGCACTCAGTGCTGGCTTTGTATGTAATAAAACAAATTCTCTCTTGGTTACCTTTTTCCACCTTAACCTCCACTTTTTCTGTCTGAAACCTGGATCTCACAACTGGACATAGTCATCTCTCCGTCCTTTTTTGCTCAATCTACTCACATCTCTCTGTCCCCGTGCCCCCTTGGACTGGTGGCATCACTAGAATTCTCGTCCACTCCTTCTTTATCCCTTCTCTGCTCCACAATTTCTCTCATTTGAATATCACTTTGCTGTTTGTTTATTGTTTATTTGTTTATAACGCACCCAAAGCATGCAGACATCTAGGCGCACATATACACGTAATACAAACAAAAAGCACAAGACATCCATACACCACATAAGCTAATTTAAACTATGAAAAAATAAAATCCCATTGTTTAATTAAAAGCCCATACCATAAAAATATTTTGATCTTGGAGTCCAGAACCCCACATGGAGTCCAGAACCCCACATATCTTACAATAACTCAGGAAGACAGGAAGATTACTGGATCCACAACCCATAATAATACAATAATCTTCATCCACTTTGGACCAATCCTTAAACTGAATCCTGCGAAGAATTCTATGGTCCTGCATTCAAATGCATCCAGGCCCTGCTCTTGATTGCAACCAGTGGAAAATCTTGTTTTTTAAAGACTGTCTAGATTCCCATTGTTCAGCTTTATTCACTTTAGTTAAATTAAGTTCCTCTGATCCATAATAAACTTTCTCAGGTAAAGGTTCAAAATCTCAGGTTAGGTCCAAAATCTCAGGCACACTCTGCTTCTTGAGTGGAAAGGCATTCGTCACAGGCAAGGGCAAAGGTTTATCCGTAGGATTCCCAGCACTCCCATTTTTAATGGACAGTGTTTTCCCAGCACACAGAGGATTTGATGTGACGGAAAAAGACCAGAGCTTGGCTCCACAATCAAGAATTGATATCCCTCGCTTAATCATGCCCCGGCATACATCTCCTGTAAATATCCTGTACTGTGTAAATTTGATGTATATACTCAAAACTTGTTACTTGTACTGTGTACATCTTGTATTTTTGTAAATGATGTTTCTTTTTTTCTCTTTGTCTTTGCTGTTCATGTACTATTGTCTGTATTATTGCAACATGTAAGTTTAGCGCCCAGTTGCCCAAGGCTAAGGGTTCGGTGCGCTCTATAAATAAACTAAACTAAACTAAACTGTAGAAACAGTACCCATCATTGCCTTTTGGGGACCACAGTCATCACTACATCCCCCAATGGAGGCTACAATGTCAGCCCTATTTGTTTGAAAACCTATATTCTTCTTAAGGGGGGAAATCTGGCTAGCATTCACATCAGTTTGACAATGTTTGTCAATCCTAACAGGAGGAGGTTGTAACATAGCTGAAAAAGAGTCTAATCAACAGTCAAAATCAAATGTATTAAGACATTGACTAAGGTCAGTAATAATTTTCTCCTAGATGAAAAGCCAATTTGCATTATAACATACATCATTAGCCAACTTGGTAGCTATCCAGGGTATTCGTAAAAAGACTTCTGAAGTAACATTTTTCGAACTCATAATGAGTAAAGATAAAATACAATTAATGGGGGAACTGTCAAAAACGTTTACCTTGGACAAGCTGTCATAATGTTTCTGAAAAACAGCAATTTCCTTAATTGTTTTACAACTCATCTCAGAGCCAATCAGTGACATCGCATATCCGTGTGGATTAGGTCCACTTTATATTTCTGAAGGTGTTGCCTTCTCAAAAGTCTAGAGCAAAAGACCCTCACGGTAGTTCATCACCACATCAAACCGCATCGTTATCACCGTCACTTCTGACGCTTTGATTAGTGACAAGGAAGTCGAGCCCACTCATAAAATAAAATGTGTATTCTCCAAACCCTCCCCTTTCACCTTTCTAATGACCCACTGCCCCCTGGATCCCTATCCTGTTTCTACGATGACCATGACTCCCTTCTTTCCTCATTACCTCAGCTCTTGTTTCCTTACTTTCTGCTTGGGGATTTCAACCTCCATTTGTCGACTATTCACACTTTATGTGCTTTTACTTCCTCTCCTCCAATCTTATTGTGGTGCCTCCTTCTTATTCTTCTGATCACTCTTCCCTTACCTTGCTCTTCTTCTCATTCCTCCCACACCCCATTCTTCTATTCCCCTACTCTGCTGTTTATACCAGTCATAACCCTGAGTCATTTCATACTCCTCCCTTTATTTCTTCATTAACCTGCTCCTGACCTTCTATCTCATCCTTTCCCTCACTGCCCTCCAGCGATGATCTTTCTTTTCCCAATTCTGCAATCCACCCTTGATTCCCTATATTCTACCCAATTTTCACCCTATCCTGCAAAACATCCCAAACTTTTGCTTATACATCTGACCCATTCTCCATGTGCCATTCCCCGCTGTGCAGAGCATCAATGGCAAAAATCTTGTTCTACTTATGACTACCTTTTACTCTCATCTTCTTACTCCTTTTATGACTCTGCCCTCTATGCTGCTAAAAAGCACTACTTATCTTGTCTTATTCACCCCATCATCGTTCTCACCTTGTAGATCACCCCATCTCCTCCTCATCCTCATACTGATATGTCCTCCCCTCTTTCCTCTGCTGACCTTGCCACTAATTGTTCCAGTAAAGTTCTCCAATTACGTTTCTCTCTCCTCCTCTACCCTACACCCGATACTATTTGCCTTCTCCTTCCTAGATTGCATCTATTTTCTTGTTCCATCCGATTCTGATTCTGCTCATGTTCTTAATTGTGCCCATCCCACTGCCTTCCCTGCTGAACCCTAACCTACTCTTAATCTCAAAGTCCCTCCTCATTCCTGTCCTAACAGCCCTCTAACTCTTCCTTTGTTCTTCTACCTTCCGTTCAGACTTTAAAGACCCTACTAATCTGCCTATTCTGAAAAGAACGTCACTTTATCATTCTCTTCCTTCTAAGTTTCTGAACTGGAAGACCCCAGCCCTTTAAGATGAGGTAGCAGCACTCTTGAGATGGATGGGGATGCAGAAGTTACTCAAACATCAATGATCAAAACGACTCAGGTAGTTAGCAAAAAGATAAGTGTTTTAATATCAATGATCTATAATAGGGAGTACAACGGACATTAACGGACATCTCAGCGTATGATCTCTCAATGCATCTTAAAAAAAGCATTCTTTTAAAGCAAAAAATCATCATTGATGATGTCAACCTACATATTTACTATCGTCATCCTACGTGGCAAACTACAAAAACCTAGTGACTATTGTGCTAAGTTCTTAAGGATCATCTAAGCATATGATCCATACTAGTCTGACAGAGTGAAGAAAAGTGATAGGTTTCTTAACATCAGGTGAGACAACTAAACCATCCCCTTAAACAGGTAATTATGAAGGTCACTAAATACACAACGTCCCAATGGTTACACAAACTATAGGACCCTTAATAACATGGCCCCCTACAATTGGTTGGCACTCTAAACTTTGTCAGTGCTTTTCCACTTATGTTAGCAGCAAGCAGGCTTCTCTTCCAGGTGCTGGTGAGCTAGTCTTAACAATAGCTTCCCACCAATTAGCATATTCATCTATCATCACCTCAGTGGTCTGCTGTCAATTAAGGCTTTGAACCTGTCCTTGGGAGTGTTTGTTTGCTCTGAAGAATTCAGGGGAGTGAAGGCACGCTCTGCTCTCATGCGTAGGTGTGGTAGTCATGTTCGTCCAACTTCATCCCTCCACGTGACTGAAGACCACAACAGTGCATTTAAAATACTATTTTCTATTAGACCTCTGATGTCTTCCTTATTTTTGTCCTTATCTTCTTAGCAGGAGTTTTTTTTTTCACACAATTTGTATCCCCTCCCCTTACTTTCTTCTCTGCACTTACTCTATCAGAATTGTCCCTGGACATAGTATGATAGCAACCTCATCTGTTCTGTCCCCATTAATAAAACCCTTCCCCATGCCCCACAAATAGCTATAAATAGCTGAAATAGCCATACATTGATCCCAAGATGTCACTTATGTTTGATACTTTCTTGATGCCTTATATAATATATTCACTTCTCTTGTCTCTGCATCTCTTCCATGTATGTCATTCTGGCTTTATGTGTGATGTCACCATTCTTTACTTCCATTCTTTGGTCCTGCTTTTTCTGGGATTTCATTCAAATGGCCATCATACTGTTGTGTATGCAGGTATGGCTTTCTCAATGGGAACCTTGCTTCCAGGATTCTCTTCAGTATCAGTATTTTCATTGCTACCGCATGTGTCTCACACTCTGGTTCCACATATAGGCAATATGGGTGAAGTGGTTGAGGTGAGGGTACTTGGCTCCTTCTCTGCATTTCGGCCTATCTCTCTTCTCCTCTTCCTTTCAGAACTTCTGGATGTGTGGTCTATTCTCAGTTATCTGCACTCTCCTCTCTCTGCATCAATATGGTGTCTGCCCTATGCACTTAACTGAAATTGTTTTGCTCTATGTCACCAACTATGCTCTAACATTCTGGCCATGGCAAACCCTCTTCCATTCTACTACTATCTGACCTTACAGCCACCTTTGATACTGTTGATCACTCTTCTTAACACACTCTCATCCCTGGACTTTTAAACTCTGTTTTCCAATGTTTCCCTTCTTACTGATCTGACCACACTTTCTCAGTCTCTTGGGCTGGCACTGCTTGTCCCATCTGCAAGATAGCTCAGTGGGTTGAGCTCTCGCTGCTGCGATCTGAAAGTGATCTGCAGGTTTCAGGTTCGAATCCCGGCAAAGCCAACTCAGCCTTTCATCCTTCCGAGGTCGCTAAATGAGTACCAATGTGCTCTGTAAAGCGCTTTGTATTAAGGCACTATATAAATAACACATCATTATCCCCGCCAGTTCAGCATCCATCAAGACTCTGAGCTTGGTCCCTTTCAATTCTGTCTCTACACCTCCCCCTTTCTGCTATTATATCCACATTTGACTTTTCTATCCACATTTATGCAGATTTTACAAAACTGTGTCTCCTCTGATTTATCTGACAATATTCCCTCATCTCTAACCACCTACCTTCTTAAACTCCAAACTTGGATGCACCCAGTCTACCACCATCTAAATATTTCAGAGAATTAAGTTATTTTGCCCTCTTCTTCTACTTCTCCTTCACCTCCTTGAACTCATTCTTCTCCCCCTTCTCTCACTGCTCACAATCTTGGTATCCTATTTGATTCAACATTTGCGAAGTATGCACTCTACTTTCCTTCACTTCAACCAAAACACTTATCTTTGCGTTTGTGTTATCTCAACTCTTCTACTTTACATATAGCCTCCCGGCCTACCGACGCTTCACTATCAATACGTTCTCAATTTGTATCCTCTTCTGCCTTCATCATTACTCCTCTATTTCTGCTTCCTTACTCTCACTATCGTTGCTCTTTTCAATCCTGCTTTCCCTTTTTCTTTCTTTCCATAGTCTTAGAATGTCTTATTGGTCTTGCCCCTCGTTATGTTTTCTCCCTTATTTTCCTTTACTTTTTGCCCTTCTACTGCAAACACAATCACACTTCCTCCTTTCTGTTCCAAAGATACCATGCATCCTACCCCACTATTGTTCTTTTTCTTTAACATTAGAAATCTCTTCCTCTTTCTATTTGCTCTTCTAATTCACTTCTGCTTTTCAGTTCTCGACTAAAGTCATGTTTTCCTCTGCTGACCAATGGAGACTCATTGGGCAAATTGGTTTTCATTTGTATTGTTCTGCTACTATTATACAGTGCTTTGGTGTAAAGCACGATATAAATAAAATAAATACATATACCAGATGAAGGTCTATATGACTTGGACAGCACAATTAAGTACTTAGGATATTCTGGGGAAAAGTGTAAAAATGATTTTCTTTTTAATCAAACCTGTGAAATGTAAGTTTCCAGAACACACTTTCTAACACAATTCATGTAATTGGCTGCAGGATATTAGGCAGTTTCATTTGAGCTTCCTTTTGGTGGGGGAAGGAGGAGCGGGTAGGAGGGAATTGAGCTTTAACAAGTTGGTAGGTTTGAACAGTAGTGATGAAACAGGGCATGGTCCTCTGGTCTTGCAACTGAAAAGAGCAGAAAGATGGGGTCTGCACAAAAATAGAAGAGGCTTTACATTATTACCACTTTTCTGTCACACCATTTAGCATGACCACTACTCAGATGATGTGCATTTAATTGGCAAACTGAGGTGGTGTGTGAATTCATCAAGTAGACAGCAGCACATTTACATGAACAAAAATATAAATGAGCAATTGTAGCCATGTGAATGATCTTCTCACTGCCATTAAGCTGTGACACATCTAGAGGCCTTCTCTAGAGATTTGCCACTCAGGACCAAACCTACATTCATGCTGCCTCACTGGCTCACTAAGCTAAAGCCTAAAGCCATTTCTGCCAGTGTTAAAAACACCAAACTGAATGTCATTTAGATTGACCAGAACTTTCCACTCATTCTTAGTCCAAACAACAGGCCTTTGCATGTTTAGGCTGCACAAGATCGAATTTCAGTTCAATGCATTTTAATGTGGTATTGCAGTTGAACCAACATTTTAATGTTAAAAAAGACGGATTGCAATTTTGAAAGTTGGAGACCTTTAAAAATACTACCCACTCTTAAAATAGAATTCTCCCACAACAATGCAACCAACACACTTGCTAGAACCATGTAGCAGAACCCCCAAACACTCTTGATAACCATGATGTACCCTCACGATATCTCAAAGCAAGTATATTGAAAGTCCAAAAACCTATACAGACTTTCTAACACAATTCATGTAATTGGCTGCAGGATATTAGGCAGTTTCATTTGAGCTTCCTTTTGGTGGGGGAAGGAGGAGCGGGTAGGAGGGAATTGAGCTTTAACAAGTTGGTAGGTTTGAACAGTAGTGATGAAACAGGGCATGGTCCTCTGGTCTTGCAACTGAAAAGAGCAGAAAGATGGGGTCTGCACAAAAATAGAAGAGGCTTTACATTATTACCACTTTTCTGTCACACCATTTAGCATGACCACTACTCAGATGATGTGCATTTAATTGGCAAACTGAGGTGGTGTGTGAATTCATCAAGTAGACAGCAGCACATTTACATGAACAAAAATATAAATGAGCAATTGTAGCCATGTGAATGATCTTCTCACTGCCATTAAGCTGTGACACATCTAGAGGCCTTCTCTAGAGATTTGCCACTCAGGACCAAACCTACATTCATGCTGCCTCACTGGCTCACTAAGCTAAAGCCTAAAGCCATTTCTGCCAGTGTTAAAAACACCAAACTGAATGTCATTTAGATTGACCAGAACTTTCCACTCATTCTTAGTCCAAACAACAGGCCTTTGCATGTTTAGGCTGCACAAGATCGAATTTCAGTTCAATGCATTTTAATGTGGTATTGCAGTTGAACCAACATTTTAATGTTAAAAAAGACGGATTGCAATTTTGAAAGTTGGAGACCTTTAAAAATACTACCCACTCTTAAAATAGAATTCTCCCACAACAATGCAACCAACACACTTGCTAGAACCATGTAGCAGAACCCCCAAACACTCTTGATAACCATGATGTACCCTCACGATATCTCAAAGCAAGTATATTGAAAGTCCAAAAACCTATACAGACTTTACCTACTCTATACTTGCCCAGGTGACACATTTTCATGAAATCTTCTTGTCCCTGACAATAAAGAACTTGTCCTGGGATTGGGGCTATTGGAAATTCCACACCCCTCTGGAATCTAAAATATTATTGTCTGCTTCAGTACCTAATTTGTATTTTAAAATGTTTATGTTTATGTATTTTTGTATACCTGCAAGCCACTTCCGGTGAGTTTACAAGGGCTACAGAGGAATTGATGGCTGCTGGGTCAAAGTTCAAGTGACATCACTTACTGTGATGTCATCTGGTCTGTGTTGTCACTTCCGCTACCCAAAGCATTTTGGTGAATCAACGTCCCTGGTGGTCTCTGCTGGTGCACACCAGTAAAAGCCATGCAAAGTAACTTCTGAATATGAACATTTATAAGACTGCTTATGGTCGAAAATCCCATTAAATAATATCCACCTTGCTGACCTAGCAGTTCTTTTACATTCACAATACTGGTCCAAAAGAATTTGACAAAACAGAGCCCTCAAATCAAGGGTTATAAAACATCCCATTTGCATTGCCTGCCGTTTTCCATATCTGTACATATAGTAAATGCAACTCTATATGCACTAGAATGCAACATGAAGCCAATCTAAAAGCCAGAACTGGTTTAATATTTCACAACCGACAGCAGAAAATGGTAACAGAAAGTCACCCGCAAGCCAAACACATGCAGTGCTCTAACACAGATCCTATTATAATATATGAAGCAACACTATAAGCAATTAAACCATGCATGTGGATTTTCTGAACAGAACACACTGAGAACCAAATTACTTTTAGGGGCTCACAATGTTGAAGTATTATGGATAGTAATTTTGACAGGTTAGGTACTTGAGATTAAATGAGCTGTCTAGGTTTGTGCACAGTTAGCTCAGTCTACAGTGTTAGGACTTGACTACTTTGTTTCCTAATTCTTATCATACTGCAAGGTGCAAATGATTTGCACATGTTTGATTTCCATAAACTAAAATTAATATTCTGTGTTGTAGACATGACTTGGAAAGCATACAAATCTCATGATAAACCAAACAGACAGCATTTGTGAATGATTCCGTTATATTTTCTCCATCATTAATGTAATTTTAAAAGAATCAACATTCTAATGGACATACACATAATATATCTCACCTGGGCTGTCAACCGTATTTTAAGATAGTAATTTGTGATAAGTTAATTTAAGTCATCGTTTGACACAGACATGGAAATTGTGAAGACCAGTTGAAATTATAGAAAGAAAACAAAACACCTGTGTGTCAAATAAATGGTCCTTAAAATAAGTTTGCCAGAGAGCTGTGATATTTGGTCGGCAGTCTCCCATCTTTGGACAAAAACGCCCTACATGAAAGGAAAGAGCAGTCCATGACTAAATAATGCAATCAGAATGTGAGATGTCAACAATACTTTATAATGAAGGGTTACACTTTCATCCATTGGTAAACCCCTTATATGAGACTTGACACTTTGGCTCCACGGGTTATAGTTTGGCAACCTAACCACCACTCCTAATTAATACATTATGCAGGACCAATCGCCACACCTGTACAATACTATGTTCGTTTGTATGACTTGCACTTTCTGGTGAGGGCATAGTATTGTAGCAAAGCAGGTGTTCACCATCACCAAAATATATATACCTTAGTTTATCACCTCAGAGAACTGTGATCTTACATATGAAACCGGATGTCTGTAACAAATTATGTTTATATGCTTTTATACTGTGCCATCCTACTACTGTAGTAGTTTCAAAGCACCTACGCATGCCTGTAGAGTGAGATAGTTTGTGCTTCGGACACTGAGCTATCTTCTAAACAACTGCAGAACTCAGCTCATCAACATGAATTTCAAATGTAGTTAATCCCCCAAAGACAGGTGAACATGATACCTAATGTGTTCAAAGGTGAACACACAAATATATGTACTACAGTGGATGCAAAATGCATTACAAGATTAATTGTTCGATTCAATCCATCTTAGTTAACAGCCTACAGAAAGCACATTCAGCGACGCAGTAGTGCACTATATAAAAATGTGAGCTGCCATCTTTGTATCAGAAAACCAGGTGGGGCTTCTTAGGTTTGCTCACTTATTAGCATGTCACCATCAGTTTGTCACCCTCTTCCCCTCAAATGTATTGTGTGTCCCTACTTGGGCCCTGGGAATTTCAATTGTATTTCTTTTTAATATCCTAGGTGTCAATTTCAAACATACATGACTTACAATAGCACATTTACAGATGGTGGAGGCATTCCTCCAAAGGTTGCCTGTACGATAGCACAAAGATGAGAACAAGTAGTAAGCCAGTTTATGAGGGTGTAAACAAATGGAATTAAACCAGGGATAAAACAGAGAGACACAAAATATGCATAAGAGGAGTACTGTATAAACAGACACATTTACATCATAAAGCATTATTTGAGCGAGTGGTGTGGTCAGGTAGGGAGGAAGGGGAGAGGACAGAGGGGGCACGATCTTTAGCAAGTAAGTGATGTCTAAGCCGAACTTAACAGACTTCCACAGTTGGGCTGCCTTTCATTGTGATGGTCAGCATGCTCAAGTGGAGCAGGACGAGTATGGAGAAAGAGTGGGAGTGAGAGGAGGCGTGTGGATGGGAGGCATGGAACAGTAAAGTTGAGTGCAGAGATACAGGTCAGGGAACAAGATGGTGAGTAGACACAGATAAAATTAGACAGGCACTGAGGTGCAAGACACTGTGCATGAAGAGCCAGCCATCATGTTGTTGGTAGCTAGATGTATGGGAGGATCTGAATAGGTTTTAGGAAGAGCGTGTAGCAAAACTGAAAACTTTGTCTGGAGGAAGGAGTAGAGAAGAAGGCCAAGGAGGAGACTGAAGTGGCAGTCACGTTTTCTGAACACCAGGGTGGAGATTAGCATTTTCATAGCGGGTTTATTGTGAAATGGACGCTTTTACTCAAAGTTGAAAAGGCCAAAATGAGAGCAGAGATCACTAGGAGACAGTGCAAGGAATATACATATCTTTTAATAGTGCTTTCTGCTTTCTTGCCTTCACTGAGTAGGTTTTAGGAAGAGCGTGTAGCAAAACTGAAAACTTTGTCTGGAGGAAGGAGTAGAGAAGAAGGCCAAGGAGGAGACTGAAGTGGCAGTCACGTTTTCTGAACACCTTGGTGGAGATTAGCATTTTCATAGCGGGTTTATTATGAAATGGACGCTTTTACTCAAAGTTGATCAGGCCAATATGAGATCAGAGATCACTAGGAGACAGTGCAAGGAATATACCTATCTTTTAACACTGCTTTCTGCTTTCTTGCCTTTACTTCATATTGACCGGACAAGCTAAATGTCAATTATGTCTTGGCCAGACTCACAATCCTTCACTGTAATGAACACCTCCATCTCTAAGTGATGATTGCTTCCACATTCACATACACATTTTGTATTGTCTATTTGCCAACAACATTAGGCACTCCTTGCAACAGTCATAAAAAAGAGACATGCTGTTCCAAACAGCAGTTTTGCTGGAAAAAAGCAGTTGTCATATTTTAGGAGTACTGTTGTTTTTCCTAATCTAACTATTGTTCTGATTCATTTATATTTCTGGGGGTTTTAGAAAATTGTGAGTTCATACCATTCCATTTTAACCTAACTAATTACATGTCAACCTTAGGTAACACACTTTCATAAGCACAACACCAAAAGTAATGTGTGAGTTGTTGAATGATTTTTGTATGTTTTGGTTTCACTCAAAGCCAGATTTATGCACCATCATGTTATTTCTAAATGACAGACTTCGACTCATGGAAACCAAAATCTCCAAGGGAACCTGTAACCCTCTACTAGAATGGGTCAAAAAAATACACGAAAAACTGGACGAAGTGGCATGCTCGACTGAAACGCTCCTAAGTAATCCTGGGAGAGTAAAGAGGAAATTGGAAAACCAGGACTGGATCAACACCAGTGAAAGGATCCTGCAGTACAAATCCCTAGAGCACCTCCCTCCTACCCACAATCAGCCGAGGGTCCCTTTAAAATACTGCGAGAGATTGCCAGAGAAGAAGCTGAGGAAAATGTTTATGAGAGCGCAACTAAATTTACTGAACACAAAGGAAATCTTGGCTTCACGAGCTTGTGTCCTTGATTCCCACTGTCACCTATGTGAAGATACAGTTCAAGTTGAAACGATCTACCACCTTCTTATGTCGTGCCCAGCCTTAGAAGCAGAAAGGCAAAAATACTTGGCACCACTTACATCAGATGAAACTACACTGGACGAAGAAACACGCTGGTATCGGCTAATCGCAGGAGACTCCCCCAGATGGTCCAGGATGACAGCTAAATTCTTGGATGTTGCACTCAGAAGGGCCAATACTCCTGTCACAAGTGGCCTACCAGCACGCATGGAGTAGAAGTGCTTGCGAGCTCGACAGGGAGTATGCTTGCCGGACAAAAGTGGTGTCCCAAGTTGGAAGATGGATTTTTGATTTTTGTAAAAACCGAAGAGGTTAAAACAAATAAATAAAAAATAAAATAAAAAAAAATGACAGACTTCTTTGAATGAAATGATTTTGTATTTTTGGTTTGGTAATGTCTCCTTTCATCTATGAAAATAACCCTGTTGGGAGTGGAGATTTGTCAATCTGCTTTAGCTCCATTTTTGCTTTGTTTGCCATCTAAAGGTCAGAGATCGAACAACCAGAAGAGGGTTTTGCTTCATTGTGAAACTGCAATGATTTTGAGGGTTATGGTTCATGGCATGTAGAGCTACATCTGGCCTCGGAATACAGTTCACAATTAAAATTAACTATCTAGCTTGCAAACACATTAAACTATAAATTGAAATCACCAATCCTACAGGGGTCTTCAAGGCACCCTTAGGGCAGGGGCACTTAAACCGTTTTCTATTACCATTGCACTAGCCCTGGAAACAGATAGACGTTTCTTCATATTGGGAAACTGTGAGATGGGAGAGCAATAGGTTGGTGTGGTGGTTTACAAGGCATGGTTGTCCTGATGGGAGACCCTAGTTTAGTGTAAAGGATTGCCCTGATAATTTTAATTGTTATCAATAATCAAATGATGCTGGTAATTATCTCTCTCAGGAAGGGTGGTTTGCTAACTAGACCGCTTTTTCAACAAATTCCATGGCAAAAAATATAATGCACACTTGTGCCCTGCTGAATCAGTGTCCTGATCTGCAGTGCCTTCTCTCCAGTGAAACAGAGCAGGGTCGGAGTTCACAGTTGCACTTTGACAGTTGGGGTGATAGTCAAGTCACTTCAGTGCATGGGTTGCATTTAAGATATGCACTTCTAGTCCCACAACCACAAAATTATGACAGTTACTACCCTGGTGGAAGTTGTTAACTTTAAATAAAAGCTGTATCCCAGTGTATGGTATTGTGGCTGGTATCTCTCTTACTTACTTAAGAAACATCAAGTAGCTCTCATACAAGCATCAGCACAATGAGCTCAGCTCATTCATGGAAGGGTGATGTGTATTTTGGTTGTGACAGACTGGCCCTACCAGCTTCCCGGACAGGTGACTGAAGTGCTGGTCCTCTTCCTTGATCCCCTGTGAGCTCTGTTACCACATCTCTCCAGCAGGACAGTATCCCATCAGAAGCTTTCCTGGGAAAACAGGTGCCATAGGGCACATCTGTCCCAAAAAGAATGGCCTCACACCAGGGTGCTACATACCAAAAGGGCATTTGATGCTATTGACACAGTGAAGGGGATGGAGTTAGTGCAGATAGAGGCAGCTCAGCATATTTGGAGGAAGATTCCATCATCTTTTTTCTCTCTATATCTCCCATTCTCTCCTGTCTTTTTCCTTTAGCAAAAAGCACTTTCGGTATGGTCTCAGCAGGCAAAAACCATCTGCCTCAAGACCAGGGATTGGACCCTTTAAAGAAAGCTTGCTTCAGTGCAATCACCTGTGATATTTTGCCTATAGAAGATAGATTCTCCCAATTCCTTACCCATATCTACCAGCCACATTGCTGCTCTGAACCTCATTGGAGTGAAGGACTCCTGAATGTGTGTGCCAGCCTCCCCAGCATTGGGAGGATCTTGAGAACAAGGGCTGTGCTTATCCCTGAGACTCTGGAGTGGGAATAACAGCATCGGAGAGCCAACACAGCCACACATACTGTGTTTTCACTCTCAAATCATTGAAAAGATTGATATAAGCATATTTCACTGCATCAAACCACAGGGACCCTCCAGCGATGTCTTTGGCACTTGACTAATCTATGAGCCACTGTCTCACAAATTGAAACCAGATTGCTGCCACACTTTTCCAGCTGAGCGCATTGATGCCTCTGCTCATACGTGAAGCTCATTGTTGCATCTGCCACATTCAAACCGTATTTCAAACCACCAACATTGTCACTTCTGATCTTCATCACCAGTCAAACCAACCCTTGTCACTTCACTGAAGAGCGACCATAGAATGCTTCATTGAACGGCCTGACCCGAACTGCACATCCAGTCACCAGCACCTTCTCCATCAATCCAACCGTGAAACGACCCTCCCTCCTCAAGCGCCTCTTCGAATCGATCACAAAGAGCAGTACAAAGAGTCACCAGTATGTTAACCATCAAACTACCTGACAAACCTACTCTGATGGACTTCACAATCCACCTTTCATCAAGCCTCACTTCAGATTGACACCGCTCCTTTACTGGAATAAGGCAACCACCACATTCAAGCCTGCTTCAAAATGCACAAACAGTACCTAGAAACCAGGTTTCCCATTGTCAAACCACCAGGACCAACACAAGGTATTATTGACTAGTAACTGACCCTTTGGTCCAGATCACCTTTTATCCCTTTTAGCACCAGAACATATAATTTTTCAAATAATTGTGGTTTTTGTCTTTCTACTTCCATTTCATTATCCAGGGTGCTATAGCTTTCAATACTTTCATTATCATTATCATTGTATTTGCACATTCCTTGTTCTTTCTTTCTGTTTTGTGTAGTGTTTTTCTATTTAGGTATTATTTTGAAAGAACAAAGAAATATCGAGGCTGAGTACCACAAAGGAAATACACCAATCATGGGCTAAAAAGATTCATAGATCTTTTATTACTGTACAGTTCACAAAGCAAAATGGATAGCTTTTTGGCTCCCAACACCTCGCAGTGTGTACCAGCCGACAAGGAGAGGTGAGAGAGAGATGAACATCTTAACATTCGTGCTTTTATACAATTCATGCAATATTGTCCAGCCTCTCTTCACATTAATAATTTGTGGTCTAGAGTTTGTGCCTAGTTCACATACAGCTTTTACAATATTATGTGAAGGATTACATAAGTTTGTATTTCCATAAAGACACAATAGTGATGTATGTTCTCGAATCCCGCAGAAAGCCTTGTTCCATGTTTCTTCTCAATGTAGTTCAGCTAAAGCATACGCTCTAGTTTGTGAAGGAGTATCACCGTTCTCGTCCCACCTTGGATGAGCCCTAGAGACCGCAGAGGTGCTAGCTACATATATCCCTGGTAGCAAGATACCCAAATAATAAGTACCCTGCCAATCCCTAGGTAGCCAAGGATAAGCTTCATCGCCACAAATGAAATAAACAGGATCACCTACATACAAAGGTCTGTCCTCACTAGTCAAATGTGCATTTGTATTTGTATTTGTATTTATTTTATTTATAAAAAGCAGCCAGGCCCGGGGGCATACGGGCGCGTAAATTAGATCTGGTTACAGTTACAATTAAAAGCAGTCAACAAAGGGTTATGTTACAGTTACAGGTATGTACATATTTAGTGTTGCAGGTGCATAAAAACATGATCAAAGATGTCATACATACATAGTGTACAATCAGCGGACAATCACAATAGGAGCAGTAAGTTAGGCTGTCATAGAGTCCATGTTGTGAAGCCAACACTTCGTGTTATGTTTGAAGCGGTTAAATGACGGTTCTGCTCGCAAAAGCGCTGGGATAGTGTTCCATAATTTAGAGGCTTGTACAGGGAAGCTAGCTCCTCCCGAGTTATGAAGTTTGAATCTCGGTATGGACATAGTGTTAGCTTGTGCTGCTCTGAGTGGTCTTGAGGAGGTGTGAGGCGTAAGTTGGTTGGTAAGGTATGCTGGTGCCAAGTTGGCTCTGGCTTTGTGTGTAAGGGCCAGAGTTTTGAGGGATATTCTATGCTCGACTGGGAGCCAGCGTAGTTTGCGTCTAGTCTCAGAGATGTGCGCCTTTTTGGGAATGTTGAGGGCGGCCCTGATGGCATTATTTTGAATTACTTGAAGTTTGTTGATGTTTTTGTGGCTAGTGCCTAAGTAAAGGGCATTACAATAGTCTATTTTGGATAGGACTAATGCTCTAGCAAGAGTAATGCAATTAGGTGGGGAGATAAACGGCCTGCATGCAGTGATCAGCTTACAGGTGTAAGCGGCTGATGATGCTACTGCATTAGTTTGTTTGGAGAAGGATAAGGAAGCATCTATGTGGATACCAAGGGTTTTGGTATTATTTGACACGGGGATGAGATTCCCATCTATGGTGAAGTATTTGAATGCATGATTAAGATTTTTGAGTTTGGCGTGGGTGCCAAGGATGATCAGCTCA
This sequence comes from Ambystoma mexicanum, assembly GCF_040938575.1. NCBI lineage: Eukaryota > Metazoa > Chordata > Amphibia > Caudata > Ambystomatidae > Ambystoma > Ambystoma mexicanum. The sequence continues at coordinate 217,980,451 of NC_090923.1, read as the reverse complement.
GTTTTTTCGTCATTGAGGCAGAGACTGTGTTGTGCCATCCATGCTTGTATTACTGAGTATATATCATTAAGGGTTTTGCTGTCTGTTTCATAGTTGCCTGAGATAGGGATGAGTATCTGGGTGTCATCCGCGTAGTTGGTATATGTGACACCCAGATAGTCAAGGATATCAAAGAGGGGCTTTGTGAATATATTATAAAGTGTCGGGGACACACAAGAGCCTTGCGGGACTCCACAGGGTACTGGCGAGGGTTCAGCAAAGTCAGTGGGAGAGAAGACCCTCATGGTTCTGTTCGCCAAGAAGGAACTGATCCAAGCTGTGGCTGAGTCTGAGAAGTGTGCTGCAGTTTCCAAGTGGTGACAGAGTGTTTGGTGATTGACCAAGTCGAAAGCTGCTGACAGGTCAAGCAGTAAAAGGAGTGCTAGTTTGCCATTGTCTTTTAGGATTTGGATCTGAGTCGTGAGGTCTATTAAAGCAGTTTCCGTACCGTGTCTAGGTCGGAAACCTGATTGCCTAAGTCCTAAGAGATTGTTTGATTCTAAGTAGGCCTGTATTTGTAAGTAGGCTGCTCTGTCCAGTATTTTTAATAAGAAGGGTACAGTCGTTATCGGCCTATAGTTAGACGGGTTGGCTGGGTCAAGTGTAGGTTTTTTGAGGAGTGGTATGACCCACGCGTCTTTTAGGTTATCAGGAACTATTCCAGATTTAAAGGATGCATTGATGAGGTTGGTGATGAATGGTGCTAGTTCGTGCGCAACGGCTTTGATGGTCAGTGCAGGGCAGGCATCACCTTGGCAATTTGAAGGTTTGAGTTTCCTGATGATGTTTTCTACTTCCCACGTTGAAAGGGGTGAGAAGCTGAAAGGTTTACAGGTTGACTTAAAGGTAGGTGATTTGTTAGGTAATTGTTTGTAGTCCGGGTCGGCTAGTAGTAGGGATTTTTTTGCATTGATTTTAGATTGTAGGCGAGCTATTTTATCTAATAAGACCTTCTGAATATTACTACACCATAGAGCGTCAGTAACACATTTGTCTATAGGGGCAACGGGGGAATCTAATTCTTTTAGAATCTTAAAAAGTTCTTTTGTGTTGGATTCCGCAAGTCTAATCCTTTTGTTATAGGTGTCTTTTTTAGCAAGAAGGATAGCTTCTTTGTAACTGGTGGAGGCTAGGGTTAGCTCAGTCTTGTTAGATACTGTGGGATGTTTTTTCCAAAGTGCCTCAGCGGTTCTCTTGGTTTTGCGTAATTCTTTTAACTGCGGAGTGAACCAAGTGTTAAGGTGACGCTGTGGTTTGGGTTTCCGCAATTTTAGAGGGGCAATGGTGTTCAATGCTTTGAGTATAGCCTGGTTGTAGATATCCACTAAGACTGTGGGGTCAGCATCAGGGTCAGTATTGTTCAAGATGGGGAGTAATAAAGGTAGGAGTTTGTCGGGAGTAATGTCTTTCTTATTTCTCGTGCTGGTGGCTGGGGTGATGATAGGCGCCAGGTGTGGTGAGTTGGCTTTGATCGAAAAGGTTATTTTGTGATGATCAGACCACATGCAAGGGTCATTAGCTAGGAGGTCAATAGAGCAATTGAGGTGAGTGAGCCAGTCCAGTGTTCTACCTTTGATATGAGTGGGCTCGTGAATTATGTGCGTGTGACCCAAGTCAGATAAGGTGATGGCTAAGTCATGGGCGTTAGTGTTCTTGGGGTCGTTAAAACCGAGATTAAAATCCCCAAGTAAGATGGTTTGAGAATTAGTTTTGGTATCTGTGGTTATGAGGGTTGCAATATCCTCTATGAAAGAAGAGATGGGACCTGGTGGTCGGTAAATAAGGTGCATAGTAGCCGTGTGGTTAGGTGATATAGGTAGCTTGATGGACAAGGATTCAGCGGAGGGGATTTGAGCGTCCTGGATGACTCTAATGTCGAAGGTATTTCTGAATATGAGGGCGAGTCCACCTCCCTTCGTTTGAGAAGTGTTTCTGTCGCATCTAATGATAGCATAATCATTAGGTATGGCAAGGGCCAGAGATGGGCCGGAGGCAGCATTAAGCCAGGTTTCCGTGACTGCAAGGAGATCAAGTTTTTCGTAAGTTATAAAATCAGCGATGTCGAGAGCATGGGCAGGAAGAGACCTAGCATTCACCAAGGCTGCTTTAATAAATTTATCTTTTTGGGGACATTTTTCTGGTGGTATAGGTAGGTCATGCAGGAGGGTATGGGCTAGCTTGTCTGGGTCGATGGCCGAGTTGGCAGGGTTGTGGTCAATATGCGAGTGTTTTGTACAACGGTCTCTTAATCTAGAATTTCTAGTTAGGATGCTAGGGTGGTGGTAGTATGGAGAAGTAGGTGGGCAAGTTCTAGAATTCAATCTGGTGTTTCTGATAGCAGTGGTACAAGGTTGGTTAGGTGTTGGTCTAGTAGCAAAGTGACGTATCCAGAGTGCTGGATCATCCAAGTACGGGTTTGCCGGTGTCATGGTGCTAGGCCACGAGGTGAGGGTGGTAGTTGCCATACGTGCGCTAGTGTATATGTCTTGATTAGAATGTGTGTTGGGTTGAGTAAACCAGTGTCTAGTGTGGATATACAGTAGGTGGAAGAGGGTAGTTAGGCACCAATACATTATCTGAGTAGTGTAGCTAGTAGGCAGGGATTGTAAGTGTGGTCTATAAGCGACCATAGGGCACAACACAAATCAATCAAATGTGGTCTGTAGGAGACCATAGGGCACAACACAATAAACAAATGTGGTCTGTAAGCGACCATAAGGCACAACAGGAATTAGTCAAGTATAGTCTGTAGGCGACCATAAGGCACAACTCGGATCAATCAAAAGTGGTCTGTAGGCGACCATAGGGCACAACACAAATTAGTCAAAGTGTGGTCTGTGGGCGACAACACAACAATAAAATGTGGATTGTAGGAGATCATGGGTCACAACACAATAATCAAATGTGGATTGTAGGAGATCATGGGTCACAACACAATAATCAAATGTGGTCTGCAGGCGACCATAAGGCACAACACAAATCAATCAAATGTGGTCTGTGGGCGACCATAAGGCATAACAAGAATTAGTCAGATGTGGTCTGCAGGCGACCATAAGGCACAACACAATAGTCAAATGTGGTCTGCAGGCGACCATAAGGCACATCACAATAATCAAATGTGGTCTGCAGGCGACCATAAGGCACAGCACAATAATCAAATGTGGTCTGCAGGCGACCATAATGCACAACACAAATTAGTCAAGTGTGGTCTGAGGGCGACCAGAGGCATGACACAAATCAACTGGCATTTTTCAAACAGGTGCATCAGGGCACTAGGCCACCTAAATTCAACAATCCAAAAGAAGGCTTAATAGCATTTTCCCAGACAGTACTGCTTGATTATAAAGATCCATGTATAGCAGGATTAGGGTACAGTATGTAGACATCGGTACAGTGCAAAGTAAGGTTCATTTAGCAGGTAAGTTAGCAGTGAGTGAGATGCCGTTGTCACTTCGGTGGCAGGGCCAGTCACTATGGCAGCGAGCACGTAATGGGTGATTGTGCCGAATGACTCCCGCAGGTGGTGGGGGGCAGGCACCCAGCGGGTGGTGGAAAAACCAAGGGTGTTGATAGGGACAAATGGTACAGCAGAAAGATAAAGAATGCTGGGTTAGTCAAGATAATAGGCACTGTGAACAGACAAAGAGCATTGGGCAATACCCAGAGGAGGGGAGTAGTTCTGAGTTTCTTACCGCAGGCCAGTTGGGTGGCAGGAGGGATCAGGGTAGTTGTAGCCAAGCCAGCAGAAGTTCTGGCCCTTGGCACTGTCGGCACTGGACAGGCTCAGGACAGGAAGGAGCCTTTGTGTTTCCAGCCTTCGTGTTGGAGGCCGGCTCAGAGCCTGCCGGCTCGTAGTTGGTGCAGAAAAGGCACCGGATAGCCAATCAGGAGTTGGCTGCACACAAGGAGGAAGGAGGTGCAGCTTGGATTTCTTGGGCGGCCATCTTCGAAATGGCTGGTTTCCTCGTGATTATTAATGGAGAATGCACGCACGTTCAGGTGCTGAGAGTGGTCCCAGCAAATATGAGGCTTTGCGAGCAATTATTGGGCAAGGCAGTTTACAATGCTGCAATTATGGCGCATTCCGCCGAAAAAAGCAAATAAATAAAAGCGATTTCTTTTTGCCGGAGATTCGAGGTAGTAAGCCCAGGGGCCTACCTTAGTGGTCGTTGGTAGATGCAGGGGCCGTGGACACTGCTCCTGCAGTGTAAGGAGCTCCTGCTCCTTTGAAAGAGGCACGATTCTGAAGATCAGGCTCAGGACAGGAAGGAGCCTTTGTGTTTCCAGCCTTCGTGTTGGAGGCCGGCTCGGAGCCTGCCGGCTCGTAGTTGGTGCAGAAAAGGCACCGGATAGCCAATCAGGAGTTGGCTGCACACAAGGAGGAAGGAGGTGCAGCTTGGATTTCTCGTGCGGCCATCTTCGAAATGGCTGGTTTCCTCGTGATTATTAATGGAGAATGCACGCACGTTCAGGTGCTGAGAGTGGTCCCAGCAAATATGAGGCTTTGCGAGCAATTATTGGGCAAGGCAGTTTACAATGCTGCAATTATGGCGCATTCCGCCGAAAAAAGCAAATAAATAAAAGCGATTTCTTTTTGCCGGAGATTCGAGGTAGTAAGCCCAGGGGCCTACCTTAGTGGTCGGTGGTAGATGCAGGGGCCGTGGACACTGCTCCTGCAGTGTAAGGAGCTCCTGCTCCTGTGAAAGAGGCACGATGCAATATTGGTACAACCCTCAAAAGTACCCATTGACTGAGAACCATTCCTTTGTATGCAGAAGGAGTCAGAGTTGGGGTTGTGATTGATGGTATAGGAAGGAGGCGTAGCAACCCGGTTGCCTACGGGATCCATCTTGAAAGAAATTAGCGATTGGAAAGGTCTAGAAAGTCTATCAGAAGGCCTAATAGAAGCAACATTAAACTTGCTCCTATTTGCAAAAAGGGAACATTCCAGGGGCATCAGGACTCACCTTTCAAATTCATTTAAATTAGTCCCGTCAACATTCCCTGAGATGCTATCATTCCAATGGCCAAAGAATAATGCCCTTAGAGAGGCATAGCATGCAGTAGTTAGAGGCAAAGGATGAATATACCAGCCCAACCCTTTTTCCCTGTGTTGTGGCAAATGCGAACAGATGCAGCAATTAGTTCTGTTTAAGATTGCATGAGTTGCATTCATGATTAACAAAAGCGTATTGTTGTGATAACTGTCTGTGTTGGGAATCCCTAGGAGATAGAGTGTGCAGATGCATGTAAGGAGAAGACATAGTGGAACACTCTCAATAGGCATAAATGTTTTAAGTGGATGCACTCCTTCAATGTACCAAAACTCAAGAGCAATTACTACTGTCAGTACAGTAACATAATTACAAGAAAACAATACGTCCTCAAGAACCATGTATTTTTCTGTCCAATGTCTTTGTTAGCCACACAATCGATCGTTTGCCCGTACGAGTAGAGATAGCGACAGGCATTGTTCCTCGAGACTCTTTCTCGGAAAGTTTATGTCGACAGACACTGTAGTTCATTTGCTGGTGATCTCCTGATCACGTGATTTATCTTGATTGAAGATAGGTTTTGATAGTCCCAGCCACTTACTTATGTTTCACCACAAAACGTGGCAAGGGACGAGCTCAACAGTTGTTTCCTGTAGGCACAGCCGTGCTGTGCTGTAAGTCTAGTGCCGTGGACGCAGATCGTACCTCAAGACTCCAGGCACTCCGTGATCTGCGAACAGTGTGTCGTTGCTTCCTGATGGAAGTGGTGAAACAGAGGCAAGGTCGTTCAAAGGTACAGACAAATCCGAAGAAGAATTCAGAGACAAAGCAGCAGTCTCCCTGGGACCCACAAAATACCCTTGATGTCTTTCAAGACAGATTGATCACCAGGAACAGAGCAAGAAGTTTCCTCCTTTTCTTCTAGGTCGTGGTGCAAAGGGAAAGGTATCCTCTTGATGTGTGTAGCGTGTATCCACTGTCGTCAGCCAACTACTCGTACAGCAGTGTGTGTGGCTAACAGGACCTGAAACGGTCCTCTCCAGCGCAGTGCGAGGTTGGATGCTCTCTCAAATTACTTTGTGAGCACCCAGTCACCTGGTCGAATTCTGTGACCTGGCCCCTCGTATTTAACTGGGAGGGCTTCTCACACCTGTTGATAATTCAAATACAAGTTTTGAGTTAACTGGTCACAGTATTCAGCAAGAAGCAAATGCTCTACGTCTTTTAATGCTCTGGGTCTTGGCAGGTTTCAAATGTTAGCTGGCCTCCCCATTATAATCTCATAGGGGGAGAGTCCAGTTCTAGTCTGTGTGGTTGTCCGCATGGACAGTAGTTCTATAGGTGAGGCGTCTGGCCATTTCAAATTACTACTAGCACAGACCTTTGCGAGTTTATTCTTCAAGATATCATTATGGCGTTCTACAAGTCCAGCACTCTGAGTGTGTCTAGCCGAATGGAACCGTTTATCGACATGTAATCCAGCGCATACTTGCAGAATAACAGCAGCGATAAAATGATAAAATGTGGACCAGTATCCAACCAGATGACCCTCGGCAAACGAAACCTAGGAAAATATTCCTTATGCATGGTTTTCACTGTTGTTATTGCTGTAGCATCTTCACAGGAAAGGCTTCAACCGACTTGCTAAAGGCACAAATGACTACCAAGACATATTTGTAGTTATTACAGCGCTCCATCTCGATGAAGTCAAAATTAATCACTTCAAAAGGCACAGAAGGGGGACCAAAACTAACCCTCAGTGTTGTTGTACCCTTCTCTGCATTATGCTGCAAGCAAACCATACTATTCTAGACAAAACGCTTAGCAGTTTTTGAGATGTTAACAATCATCCAGACATATTATCGCATTTTACACATTTTCCTGGCACATATGTGATTGGGACAATGAGCCATTGTGACAATGGCGATTACATACACATCGAGAAGCATCCATCTTTCTTTTGAACTGTCTACCCAACACCCTTCTTCATCCAACCTTGCCAAACCCTCAGCCCAGTGTTTAAGTTCCTCTGAAGTGGCATCAGCTTGAATGTTCTTTATCGAGTCAATCCCTTCATCTACTGTACAGGTATGTATGGCTTCCTTTGTAACATACATTTCTGAGTATAAATCAATAGCAGTCTGTTTAGCTATCCTGTCGGCAAAAGCATTCCCTTTCCCTACATCATCTACTACTTTCTGATGTGCCGCGCACTTCATGATTGCTAGTTGAGAAGGAAGCGCAAGTGCTGAGAGTAGCTGAACTATCAAGGTGCCATGTTGAATTTTCATTCCGTGTGAGGTCAAGAAACCTCGTTCTGCCCATAATCTACCGAAGTTGTGAACCACCCCAAAGGCATACTGGCTATCAGTATATATATTTAATCTAAGCCCTTTGGAAAGTTCACAAGCTCGAGTGCAATAATCTCTGCAGCCTGCGCAGAGTTATGTGAAATTCTCTTGGTTTTCGCGATTGTGCCTAGTGTGGTGATAGCATAAGCAGCAGTGGATGTACCATCCGGAAGTTTGAAGCAGGAGCCATCGCAAAACAGCTCCCCTTGTGAATCATTCAGAGGTGTATCTTTTAAATCAATCCTGCCTTTAGTTTCTTGCTCTGTAGTATAAAGGCAGTCATGTGACATTTCATCATTGCAAGCAATATCTTGCAGAAGAGGTTATAATTCAGCTGAATTCAATACGCAACACCTCTTAATTTGGATATGCGGTGCAAATAGAATCAGTTCATATCTTGTTAATCGTGCGGAAGTAAGGTGTTGTGTAATAGAACATCTACAGAGTGAGGTGCCATCACGGTTAAAGTATGGCCTAGGACCATGCCCTCACTTTGCTTTACAGACTCAGCAGCAGCTGCAACAGCTCTCAAATACCTCGGCAAAGTGCATGCAACAGGATCAAGCATGGAGGAAAAATAACCACACGGTCTATTCTTCCCTCCATGTTCCTGCGTTAACACAACCAAAGCACATCCATCATGTTCATGCACATCTAACTCAAAGGCCTTATCATAATTTGGTGTGCCCAAAACCGCTGCTGAACACAGCGCAGTCTTGAGCAGATCAAAAGCTTTCTGGTGTTCCAAGTTCCACAGTAGTGGCGACGAAATGCCCATCTTTGTCTATGCCAACATTGGTTTGATCACTAGTTAGAAGTTAGGGATCCACTGTCTACAGTAAGAAGCCATACCTATCAAGGCTCTGACTTATTTCTGTGTTTTTGGGACAGACATGCTAGTAATGCTCTTAATTCGTTCATGTGTCAATCTTCTTCCCTCCTTTGACAGGAGATAGCCTAAATAGGTGACCTCCTGTCGACAATACTGAAACTTTTTCAATGAAGCTTTATGTCCATGCTTTGTTAGATGAATAAGCAATAACACAGTGCCTTCCTTGCAAGCACTTTCTGACTCTGCAGCTAAGAGAAGATCGTCAACATACTGTAGCAATGTACAAGTAGAATGCAACTCAAATCTATTGAGTTGCTCTTTCAAAGCCCTACTATAAATGCTTGGACTCTCCGTGTACCCTTGTGGTGCACGGGTGAATGTAAACGAGCGTCCCCCTAAGGTGAATGCGAACAAATATCTACTATCCATGCGTATTTGAATGCTAAAGAAGGCATTCTTAAGATCCACCACACTGAAATCAATAGCAGAAGCTGGAATCATTGTTAATATCGTGGTTACATCAGGCACAATTGGAAATTGTGGAGCAACAATCTTATTGATAGAGTGCAAATCGATAATAAAATCCCCTTTCTTGTACACTGGCAAAATTGGGCTATTGCACAAACTTCCTGCAATTTCTTCGATTACTCCACGATGTACAAAATCGGAAACTATACACTTTAAAGCTTGCTCACCATCAACTAAATCTTATATTGTGGAATTCGTGGCAACTTAACTCCTGGTTTCAAAACAATGTTAACAGGCTAAATCTGCAAAATACCGACATAATTGTCATCAATCGCCCATAAACACGCCGGAACTTCACTAAATTCTGGGAGCAAAGGTCTAGTCAAAAACTGTGAGGCAGAAGATTGCTGAGGTGAAATCGTCAAACACACTCCATCCGAAGAACAATGAATTACCACATTTAATTCCTTCAACAGATTCAACCCCAACAAATTCTCCCCACAGTTCGTTGTCAGAAGAAACAGACAATAATTCATGAATGGCCCCAGTGAAATCGGTACCGGCAGAGAAACCGGACTAATCACGGGTGTACCAGAAAACCCTACAGAAATGTTATACTGCCCTGACAGTGGAATGTCTGAAACCCGTGAATGATCAATGGAACACTTCTGTGCCCCTTTGTCTATCAACAATAGATGCTTCCTATTTCCCACCATCATCTCAACGTAGGGACCTTTCTGATTAATGGGAATAGGTGTTGGTTCCAGACCCTGCTTCAGGCTCTCCTAACGAAACAATATATCATCGAAGACAAGATCTTCAGAAAGATAGGCAATTGAAGGATTATCAAAAATATTTCTGCTATCTACACTAGGTTGCTTTTTATCTTGCAAAACTGACTGAGAATCTTGAGCGAACTGCCTTCCACCAGGACCCCCTACCCCAGGGCGGTCTCTGGATTGTCTACCCGTGACACCATATGTGTTATTCGACCTTTGCTGAAGGATCGGGCATTGTGCTCAGCAATGACCCTCTTGTCTGCAATAAGCACGTTGGTTCATGTGTACAGGACCCAACGGCACATTACTTTGTGGAACAAATTGACCTTGAAACTGTGTACTTCCTCCACTAGGCCCTCTGACCATCTGTTGCAATAATACCTTGGTTTTTAGATCTCCCCTTTTCTTTTCAATCCTTTCTTTTTCATTATTGACTATATTCTCATGATAAGGAGCCATGTGCACTCTCAGAAGTCATAATTTGTTACTGGATATCAGGCAACAATCCACGCAATGAAAGCAATCATGTGAAGCATATAATCAAAAATATACCATATGGTGAAATTCTGAGAACAAAACGGAACTGTAGTTCAAATGAAAAATATGAAAATCATGTTCAATTGCTCAAAGAAAAATTCATACAGAGAGGTTACAGAAATCAAGATGTGGACAAAGCTATCTACAAAGATGAAAAAGTACCTAGAACTGAACTACTAAAGGACAAACCAAGAATGGTGAAGAAAAGAGAAGAAAAGGTAGACTTCATAACTACTTTCAATAGTGAAGCTCATCTTTTGAAAAAATTCCTGACAAAACATTGGAACATTTTGCAAAGCGATGAAATGTTAAAGCAGCATATAGAAGCTAAACCCAGGATAATTTGTAGAAGGGCACCAACTTTAAAGCAAAAAATCAGCCCCAGTCATATGAAAGAAGAAAAAATTGAAGGTTTAAGTCCATTTTTACAAGTACCGGCAACAACAGGAACCCACAGGTGTGGGAGTTGTGGAATCTGTGACCAAATGGAAAATGGAGTAAAAGAGATAAGGCTACCAAATGGAAAAATTCACAAACTAAAACAATTTATTAATTGCAACACCAAGTATGTGATCTATACAATTACATGTATATGTAATAAGAAATACGTGGGAAGTACTATCAGAGTACTGAAAATCAGATTACAAGAACATATTAGAGCTATTAAAAATAAGGACACAAGATACCTTATGGCAATTCACTTCAACCAAGAACACAAAGCAACTGATATTAAGGGTATCAAGTTTCTGGGCATAGAAAAAATTGAAAGCATGGAGAGAGGAGGTATCAGAGAGCTACAATTAAGGAGAAGAGAAGCGAAATTGATTTGTATCTTGGACACTTACAATACAGGGTTAAATTCAGATAATGAAATTAGCTATTGGCTGTAATGATTTGCTTTTGAAATTCTGTTTGAAATTTAAAATTGTTGGTGAGTTTGTGAAAATATTTAACACAATCTAAAAATGAATTGCTGATATAGGAGAATCTAAGAGAAAAGTAATTTGAGAGAGTTCACATATTCATTTACACGTATGAAAATTAGAGACATGTAATTTTAATACCACAAGTTATATTTATAACCTCTCTGCCCAATTACTTTTCGAAAATAAGGTAAAATGTTTTTGGCTAAAATAGTGGAAAAGCCACTTTTCACTGAATATATAGACAGTTAATACTGTTGTGCTTTAAATAAATATCCAAACTTACTTTTGGTAAAGTGCCATGACCTTGAATTAGTGCGTTTGAAATAAAGCAAAGCACATGGCTTATTCAAAAGCTAAGATGGCCGCCGGCCGTGTAGGAAAAACGCCTGACGTCATCGCGCAACGTAACGCATGACGTCATCGCGTTGCGCGGTGTGATGACGTCACGCGTAGCGAGCCTGCGAGTATAAATAAGAGGATTCAAATCACTCTCACAGTAGCACGGACTGAGAAGGATTGAAGGCAATCGCACCGGGATAAATAAGGTGAGGAGAGCAGACAAAGAGATACCTTATGACACCAAAACTATAGGGACTATTTAAACTTAACCTAAGCTTAAAACTTTGTTTATTTTACTTCTGGTTTTCACAGAAATCCCATATATTTTTCATCTGGAAGATAAGAAAGGATAAATGTTTTGCTATAAATGAAAGAAAAAATTGGTGAGTATACTAAATGAATATATTAATTGGTGGTTTGCCTCTACCACCCAAATTGTTGTACATAAACAGTGTATTTGGGTTTATATAGTGAAGCAAAAAAATGTTTCTCTTGTTTTTTATTAGAAAACTCTCCTGATGAACCACGTGCGTTAAACGTGGAGAAACACGTGTTGAGAGACAAAAAGGATATGGTTATTTGAAGAAGAAAGTTTATGTTTGAAAGGAAATAATAAACAAAGATGTGCATAACTATCCAAAGATGTATTTTTGTATGATTTAAAAGTTCAGATAAAGAATACCGGAAGCGCACTCCAAGGAAGTGTGCAGTTAAAAAGAACAATACAAGCACAAACTTATCCACAAACAATCTTTTCCCTGACTCTGTGCTTAAATCCTGTCTGCTAAAACCTGAGAATACTTGTTCGAACCGATCAAAGAATTTGGTAGCACCTTCAGATTTGCTTTGGGTACAGGCAGTGAGTTTGTCTAGTCAATCCTTCTCTCGGGAATAAAAGTCTTCAATTTCGTTACTATTCTATCTGGCAAAGTCAGTATCACCTGCAGTGGTCTTTCACCAGCTTTCCTTTCTCCATCTAACCTAACCAAGTTAACCCATGTGTCACCTAACCCTGCTGGATCATCAACAGTCCTAATCTGTTTCCATAAATCAACAGGTAGGAGCACAGGAAACAAGTCTATATCACCCAAAGTGAAAACTGACGAATGCAAGACAGATTCTATTTCCTTGTAAAACCCTGTTGTATTTTTCCTTATTTCTGGAATCGACTGTCTAATAGTATTCACTTCTTGTCTTGAGAACAGGACGTGAACAAACTGCAATACATAGTGAGCTTCAATATCAATGACTGCTGCACCTGTTGCAACATTAGCCAGAATCTCAACTTTGGGAACGAATGTCAGAGGAACCTCTCTCAAAGGTCACTGAGAAGTAGGCAACTCCGAACGTTTATTAAGCAACAGAGCTAAATCGAGCGCTAAAATGGTGTAAGCAGTATCAGACGCAAAAGCTCTCTTATAAATATTCAATAATTCTTCGGGACAACAAACCATTTTCTTTATACATTCATCATGCAGGTATTCTACCATTACCTGTAACACTTTCCTCTGCATTTCGGGTGTATACTGACTATACATATCATATACTTCTACGGGCGATATCGGCATATCTGAAATCCATCTAAGTACATCCCTCGTGCAAATTTGCATTTCTTCACTCATTGACTTACAAGGAGGAAGGAACCGTTTCTGCACGTAAAAAGCGTCCAAACTATCACCATCTATTTCATCATTCTGTAACCATTCTAACTCCCTTCTAAACTCAAAGAACCCTCTTGATATGTTCATGTACTTTCTCCGCAGTATCCCTTGAATAAGCTACAAAATTCAAATCCCTCAATTCTTGTGTGATATCTGTGTCCATCAATCTATTCCACATTACAGCCATATGTTTCCCCATCCCCTCAATAAAGACGTTCTGATCGGGAATACTTTCTAGATTAAAGAGTGTAGCTAAGACAGTGGATTGTTCACCTTTCTCTATACATTGCTTAGCCCATGGATACAAATTTCTCCTTGTCTCTTTGGAAACTGTGTTCCGCCTCACAATTTTTGATTCAGCACTCGCCCCTTTATCAGCTACGAGTGGAGCAGAACCGCTCGGGAGAGAGAGAGTAGCCAAATCCTGTACAACAGTTAGTGGAGATACTACTACTGGCAATAAAGACGGATTTACTGGAAGAGTAACAGTCGGTAAAGGTGGAGGTACAGGAGGAGGTACAACAACAGAAAGTGAAGCAATAACTGGTGGCGGAGGAGCAAAAGGAAGAACAGGAATTGTTATGGGAGGAGGAACGACAGCAGGAAGAGGCCTACGTCCATTTAATCAGTTTATCAATTAGCTCATCTGAGGCATGAAAATCTTTAGATGGATATGTTTTCTGTATACCAAGTTGAAAAGCTCTAGCCATGTTTCTAACAGACCCTGACTGTTTTTGTTGATCGTACAATAATGCCTTTTCTGAATTTGACATGTGACAACGTGCTTGCTTCACTTTACTCTTAAGTTGCTGCATAGCTTCCTTTTTCCAATTTTGTATGACATCAAATGCTGCAGGTGTAGCTTTTATCTTTAACAGTATGGATTCTAAATACTCTATTCGAGCAATCTCAAATCTACCATTGACTGGCCACTGAAGTTCGGGAGCATGTCTAGTTTGTCTGTGCAAATATCATGGAATACTATACTACCAATGCCGTACTTACAGTACATAGTACATGCCGGCGACGCCTCCTGTGGTGCTAGATGGCCAAATTACAAAGATTGTCTGTCTCTGCGGAATAACGCCCTGAAACAGGCAGACAATTTCGTAGGCATGTCAGATTACTGGTGTTACCTGGCGTTGATTGTGCCGCAAGTACAAAACTACAACCAAATATCAGGATACTTAGGAATCGGGGCACGACTCACCTGATTCAAAGGACAAAGGGAGGTCCGATCGGACTACAAAGGAAAAAGGACCCTTGTGGTCGGTGATTTCGGCAAAACTGCCCACCTCGATATATGGACCCTCGTCAAGATGCCATCTCGGACTGCGTGCTCACCGTCCAGGGATCGGATCGTGCAGTACTGTTGAGATGTCACGTCTCATCCAAAAGGGGCCCCCTTTTCTCACTGTCCGATCCAGGTCCGATAGCCGTGTCAACTCTTCAACGAGGTGGCATCAATTTTGACGGTCCCTATCCGGGTGCCATCTGAAAGGTATTATTGACCAGTAACTGCCCCTTTGGTCCAGATTTGGCTTGCTGGCAAAATCACCTTTCATCCCTTTTAGCACCAGAACATATAATTTTTCAAATCATTGTGGTTATTGTTTTACTACTTCCATTTCATTATCCAGGGTGCTATAGCTTTCTATACTTGCATTATCATTATCATTGTATTTGCACATTCCTTGTTCTTTCTTTCTGTTTTGTGTAGTGTTTTTCTATTTAGGTATTATTTTGAAAGAACAAAGAAATATCGAGTCTGAGTACCACAATGGAAATACACTAATCACGGGCTAAAAAGGTTCACAGATCTTTTATTACTGTACAGTTCACAAAGCAAAACTGATAGCTATCTGGCTCCCAACACATCGCAGTGTGTACCAGCCGACAAGGAGAGGTGAGAGAGAGATGAACATCTTAACATTTGTGCTTTTATACAATTCGTGCAATATTGTCCAGCCTCTATTCATGTTAATAATTTGTGGTCTAGAGTTTGTGCCTAGTTCACATACAGATTTTAGAATATAATGTGAAGGATACATAAGTTTGTATTTCCATGAAGACATAATAGTGATGTATGTTCTCGAATCCTGAGGTAAGTCTGGTTCCAAATTTCTTCTCAATGTAGTTCAGCTAAAGCATACGCTTGAGGTTTGTTCTTCATTGTTCCCATGTTTATACAAGGATGGGGCTTGTGAACGCAGACAACACTTGAATGACAGTTCATATGAAGCAGAAGGTCTCTTTGCTCAGTCTAAACAGTCGGCTCTCGGACAACCTAAACATTTACAGAACTCAAAGGTCAGAAGGCTTGGCTGCAAGTCAAAAACATAGACCACCATTTTAGAACGTAGAACACACGAGTGGAAATCAAAATGGCGGATGAATCTTAAAATGGCAGCGAAGTTAACCCAAAAATTGGAACTTTGCAACACGGTTTTCCGTGTAATGCAAATAGGCTTAGGCCAATATAAATACTAAGGAGGCACTATATAATTACCGTTTAACAATTTCAGGTGTTGTTTTTAATTAATCAATTTATATTTTTGTAGAACCTTGATTGGAAACTTGCTTTATGTCAGATTGTTTTTCATTGCTGTTTGGTTTCCTACTGGATCACATGCCAACCCCTTTTGAGAGTTTAGCCTTCCTTTGGCTCAGTAACAACAAAGAGCGAAGAAGGTAGATCTCTTAACTGTACCTGTTTTATCTTAATGGTTGGGATTACTCTTGTTTTGTAGCGGTGTAAGGGCTGAGGAGGCCGTTTATCCTCTTTTGAACCATCTATTCATTTTGGGCAGAATTAAAGTGAATTCTGAGCCACGTTTTCAGTTTTTGGGATGTGCTTTACTGTTTCCTTAATTTAAGTTTCTTTTGTTTAACACAATGGTTTGTATGGCACAGTAAGAGCAGTAATTCAAGCTGTAACATCACAGCAAAAATCAGGGTATGTCTTTCTTTTCAGGTCTGAGTCCTTTTAGCAATATTTTCCAGGAGGAGTGGAGTGGGTTTGCCTTTGAAATAGACATGCCATTCATACTTTAAATCATCTTGGCCACTGTGTCAGCCTGCTACAGTCTGCATGCCCTGATGCCAGTCCTCACTCTCATGCATCTACCACACTAGATTATGCGGTATCAGGTAATAAAAAAACGGGGCAAAAATGTTGCTGGTAAAAAAAATGGTGGCAAAAATGCTGTGGTTTGACCCGTTAAAGGTGTACCCCATTATACCATTTACATTGAGCGGGGGTTGTGGTGGTCCCCCGAACCCCTTAAATAGTATAATGGGTCCTGATGTTGCGGGGGTGTCCCGCGCATCCTTTACATGATCGTGGCGGCAAACCCACAGCATTTTTGCTGCAATAGTTTGTATTCACAGCCATTTTTGCCACAGTTTTATGACATGGAACCGATTACGCTGGACGTTGCAGTATTAATGGGGAAGCTTAGCTACTGCCACATAGTTTTATGTGTGTAGATCACAAAAAAAACTATACATCTGTTTCCAAGAACCCAAAATCATATTATCTCATGCTCATCCACAAGGGTTCAGACTATATCTCATCAGCATTATATTGATTTCATCTTCTCAATTGATTTTAACCTTTTTGAACTGTCTGTTTCCTTATTTTCCACCTCCCCCTCCACCTTCAGATGTGCTTCGCTTTCGTTATCTGCCCCCTTCTTCTAAAAGAAAAGGTCTATTTTCCATTAATGTTTCATTTGCACAGTTTGACAGGTAAGGCAAGTGGTCAAGGGAAATAGATCACTTTCTCCAGGATCCGACAATGAAACAATTGTTTGATGAAGCATTTTACTTTGATTGCAGCTTATGTCATGTGGTCAAGTTCTACAGTCAATCACTAAGTGAGTAGACAACATCCCCCTCTTTCCATCTGTGGCTCTGTACATTGTCTTGCTGTACCTGTAACTTGTATCTCTCGTTTTTCTACAATTCTCATTCTAGGAATCTATACTACTGTCCCTTTATTCATTTTGTAAAACAATTTCAATGTGTTCCGAATTTCTTAAGATATATGTATGTGCATGTTTGCCAGGTGCCGTTTATTTATATGAACTGGTTTCAATATTACCCCTGATTTTTGCCAGGTAACACAACTATGTTGCCATGATTCAAGTTCTCATCCCATGAGCTGCATTTTACTTGGATTACAACATCGTTCAGAAAAAGGAAAGCCAATGGAGACAAATTGTCCAGGAAGCAGGACTGGAAGTCAGCTCGCTGCTTTTCCTCACTATATGTAGGTAATCCTTCTGGGTCTACACCGCCTTCACACGTGTGATGCAGATAGAAAGGACGCATCCCTCTCTACTAATCCTGCACGTTTGGTGTGTCAAAAGCTGAAGTTGAGTCCACAGATTTTCGCTGCATGCATGGCAGCTGTCATTCATTTTGATGGATGCCGACATAACTGATCACCCATGTGCACCGCTTTAATCCGGGCAAATTATTTGCATCAAACACGTGTGCATTCGTATCATCAGGACACTCTCACACCATGGACCGCAGCCATGGGATCTAAGGCCGCCAGGATCTATATTCCAGATTCTCCCGGTTGATGAAAAATAGTCCCTATGTGTTTACCACTTCAGCCATCTCCAGCTGCTGTAGCTAACACACACAATCCCATTGTAACATCAATCTCCATAAGCTCCATACATGCCTGAGTTCGACCCTAAATAATGCAGATGTGTCCATCACTTGAATTGGGTAGGACAATAAATAGCAGTCAGGCTCCATGAAGAATTCTGCGTATGTATATTGCATCAAAATGAACGAATATCCATATTTTGTTAAAGGTGGGAATTGTACAATAACTTCCATTGCTAAACCAACGCAGCAAATAGAGGCAGAGGCCTCATTATTATTTCCAGATGTGGCTTGTATGTATGGGCGGTGTCACCCCCTCACTTAAGTTGCAGGCAGCACCGCCCTATTATTTGTAGGTGGAGTGTGCTGCTTGCCTCTTAGCAGGGGCATGCCCCCTTCTGCGTTATTTTTGGTTGTATTTCCAATATGAAGCCCTTTGAGAGGCCAGCGGTGCTTAGGTAGTCGGCTCTGTCTCCTCTCATAATTGCACAACTAGAGCAGGTGTGGGATGACAGGAGAGGAGTGTATGTTGTGTCAATGTGCTACTGCTTGCTTGCATGACAGAGTGTATGCTGTTGTTGTGTGAAAGTAGGAATGCCTAGCTGAATGGGAGAGTGTATGTTGTGTCAATGTATGAATGCTTGGCTGAATGGGAGAGTGTATGTTGTGTGAATGTATGAGTGATTGGTTGGGTGAGAGAGTGCATGGTGTTGTTGTGTGAATGTATCAGTGCATGGGTGAATGGGAGAGTGTATGTTTTGTCAATGTATGAATACCTGGCTGAATGGAAGAGTTTAGGTTGTGTCAATGTATGAATGTGTGGGTGAATGAGAAAGTATATGTTGTGTCAATGTACGACTGGTTGGTTGGGTGAGAGAGTGCACATTGTTGTTGTGTGAATGTATGAATGCTGGGGTGGGTGGGTGAGTGAGTGTATGTCGGGTGCATTATGTAATATATGATATGACATTTATAGCGTGCCTATACACAAGTGTTTCACGAGGCAAGAGAGAAGAAACTGAGGGAGGACAAAGATAACAATCTTATTAGGCCTATTGACATAAAGATCGCACAAGTGCAGTGGAGAGGTGAGGGGAAAAAGCTCCAGGGGAAGGGGAGGATGGGAGAGTGCCATACAAGGGATCAAAAACAACATGTAGTGCTGCCAGAAGGTGGCAAGTGTGAGGGTTAAAGTGCAAACAGCAGGTATCTAATAAGTGCTGGTAAGGGGCGGCAGGGTTACTTATACCCATCCAAGTGCAAGGGTTGCCAGGAGGCAGTGTGGGTTTGCAACTGGGCGGGCAGGGACATGGGCCCAAATTCTGAGTGTAGCCAGGTGACCAGTGCAGTGTCAGACAGGAGATCAGCAGGGGAGAGGAAGAGAGAAGGCAGAAGCAAAGAGGAAGGTTTTGAAGTACTTTCGGAACCAAAGATGGTTCTGCTCAAGTTGCAGAGAGGCAGGTAGGCTGTTCCAGAGGGAGGTGCGAGCCGAAGAAAGAGATCTACGACCAACTCGTTGCTTGGAGAAGCGACTGACCCTGAGGTAATTGGAGGTGGACGTGCGAAGAGCTCGATTAGGAAGATATTTCTGGAGAGAGAGTGGAAGGTATTGCGGTCCCAGCTCCCAGAAGGCCTTGTGGACAATGCATAGGGTCTTGAATTTGATCCTTGCAGCCACTGGGAGCCAATGGAAAGATTTCAGGGCTGGAGAGATAAGATCCCTGGGCTTGAGGCCAAGGTCTCTGTTAGGGAGAATTCTCTTCTAAGGCTAATTTCCCTTACCTATAGAGTCCCCAGTAGCTTTGCTGTATTTGAAGGGTTTTTTTTTTTTCCTGCTAAGAGTGAGGCCCTTTTTTCCCACTTTTAGACAGATTGCTAGTGTATGTTTTAGGCAATAGTGTGTGCTTACGGTCTATGGGGTTTTTCTAACCCTCATAGTAATCATGTTTTTCACATATGTGGTACACAGCACCCTCGGTGCCATACCACAGGGGTGTCGTAGCAACCCCCAAACATAGACTCCATACCCTGGGACTGACTACTGTCTCTCAGGGCATGTAAAGTCCCCATTGACTTTACTAGTCAATAATTATGAACTAAACCAGTACAACCCGTCTTAAAATGGAAGTACTGGAAAAGTTTCTGGCTGGTGGCAGTGGTAAATTCGACCGCAAATATTTTCCTATGGGATTTTCCCATTGTTGGAGGCTACCATGTTTACTGACAGCCTTTAACATACCGCTGGTTAATTTGATATTAACTTTAATCTGGTGTTTTTTTTTTTTGCCAGAACTTTAATAATATTTCTTTCTCGCGTCTTTCTCTGAAATCCTAACCCGGGTCGGGGATCCTTTGTTTGTCCTTTTGGCGGGCTTCTGCACAGGAGCCCTCCTCTCGGCGCCACTGAGTCTAGGGTAGACAGGATGTGTGGAAGGGGGAATAGGCACCCTGGACAGGGTTGCTATGCAACGCAAGTCGCACTCTGCTCTGATAGGCTGGGTGGTTCTCCGCCAGGAGAGCCACCCCACTGTGTGAGTGACAGCTAGGCTGTATGAATGGGGGT